>NC_141350.1:32478295-32833295 GCF_057382095.1 Aulonocara sp. 'chitande type north' Nkhata Bay
TTAGCTACATGCCTGCCTTCTTGTTTGGGTGGTTGCTTACGCACCTGGCTAGCTGGTTGACTGGTTATCCACCTTGTTGTTTGGTTGCATGGCTGCCTGGTTGACTGGTTGTTTCGTTGCTTCCCTGTTTGATTGCCTGGTTCCTGGTTTGGTTGCCTTCCTATTTGTTTTATTGAATTCAAGAATTATTGGCTTAGTTTAGTTATCCACCTGGTTGGCTGGTTGTATGCCTGGCTGGTTGCCCTCCTGGGTGGTTAGTTGATTGCCTACCTGTTTCTGTTTTGGTTGGTTACCAGATGTATTGGTTGATTCGGATGTCTAATTGATTTGAGTGGTTTGTTTTTCTTAGATATTAATTCATAAAACATCACAAAGATTGAATAATTTTATTTTCTTCTGAATTTACATTTACGTTTTCTTGTGTTTATTTACTTTACACTTTCCCCTAATTTATTTTTGTTTTAAATGTTTAACCAGTTGGTGGAAAATTAATTCCATAGCACAGTTTGAATTAGACCACCTCATTTGTCTTCTGAGTAAAGTACTTGTGGTAAATGTTAAAGAGTAAATATTTTAACAGGCTGATTTCTGCATGTTGACACCATCAACACACAGTTTATGACTCCTGGAGTTTTAAATGAAGTTTGCATAAGTTTTTCATTTAACAGTTACTAGTAAAAAGAGAAACGAGCATTGATGCTCTGTTTTGTTTTCCATCTACGGCATGTTTTTTATTCACTTTATTTTATTCTTCATTTGTTTTTAATGAGTTTGTTTTATCCCATATTGTTCCTCTGTAGAACATTCACGGTCACAAAGGTCCAATCACAGCGGTATCATTCGCCCCTGATGGCCGTTATCTGGCAACCTACTCCAGCGCTGACAGCCATATCTCCTTCTGGCAGGTAAGACTCACCCATACAGACACATACAAACTATCTTAATGCAATCCTTCTGAAGTCGTTAACTATTTTGTGGTAAGACTGTATAGAGTCAGATTTACAAAGGTGAGTTTGTTTCTGATGTAATAAACATGGACTTGGGTTTGTGGTTTGATATGAACTTCCAGTATATTTAAAGCAGATTTAAAGCTTTATGTGAAGGGCAACCTTTTTTGCACATTTCCACCCTTGTCTTTTTATTCAAGCAAAAAAACGTTACACAAAACTAAAGAAATAGATTAGATAAAATAGATAAAAGAAAGGATGTGGTTTATGCAGTGCAAGAAATTAGACTGACCCTTTGTGCAGCTTTTTGCTTTTAAAAAAGTTTATTCTATGAGACAAGAGAATAACTTATTTCTAAATTAATATTTATATTATAAATCGGGGGGGAAAACAATAGCTAAGGATTTCTTTAGTATATATACAGTGGAATAAATGCTGAGCCCTCCTTTAGACTCCTCCCTGCAGGTATCTTAAAGTTTACATGAAATCTGCCAAGTGTAAAGAGCTATCAGTTTATCAGCATGCAAACAGCTTCAGATTTCACTTCTTTTCAGACAAACCAGTGGTGGATTTGAACAAATTAAAAAATACTGTCCAGTTGGCTGCTTTCAGTCATGACTGTTCTGTACAGTGGGTTAAAAACATAAAAAACTGAATTTAGATATTTTCATTTACATGTTTACTTTTAATTCCACTGTATCTACACAAACTAAAAAATTTACTTGAAAATAAAAGTCTTAACACATAAAGCATCTAAATAAACTATAACAAACTCAGATAACCGATCAGGCTCCTCTTATCTTCTTCCAGGAACCGTTATTTTGAGTGAAAGGTCTTTACGACCTCTGACACACACACACACACACACACACACACACACACACACACACACACACACACACACGTTAATGGCATTACTGTAAGCATAAACCACTGTAAGCGCGCCGGCAAGACGGCTGCTGTGGTAATGAGCTGGCAGACGCTCTGTCGGGGCGTGTGTGTGTGTGTGTATGTGTGTGAGGCAGTGTAGTCTTGGTTTCCACTCGCTGTGTATTTCCTACATAGACACACTCTGGGGTTAAACTCCAGGTTTTCCCTCTGAGACGTCTTCACAGGGTTCAGCAGAAACTGATGATCATCGGATGTTCAATAACTAATTTTTGTCAAAATGAGGGAGGAGATATCAGCTCTCAGTAGAAAGAGAAGGCAGTGTTTCCTACACAGACTTCACATGAGCGCATGAGTGGGACGTTCAGGTTTATTAATGGCTGTCTGAGAATGACACCATTCCCTTGCTTTTATTTTGAAAATTCAGGCAATACTGACCAGCTAGCCCAGCTCTTCCTGCCTTATGTTTTATCAGTTACCTGCTGCTCCATAAAATCGTTCTTTAAATTGTATTTAACCAGAAAGTGATACTTGAATAATACGCAGAAAACCAAGACTATGACAAAAAAGGCTCACAGAAATGGTTATAAAGTGGGTTTTCATTTTCCAGAAATGAAACTGTGAGATCAAAAATCTCTTTTAAAAGAGTACCCATGGATGAAGGTGGACCAATCCAGTCTACTGTGGATGGCTTTGCAAACTGCAAAAGTTGTTATTCAGAAAAGTCATTAATGATTCCATCTCACCAATAGCTGCATTTGCACTTACGTTAAAAACAAAGATAGCTTACTACCCATTGGTTTTACTGATTTGGCCCATCTGAGATCAACTTGTGGTGGTATGTATGTTCCCCAGGAACTAAAATTAATTTAACATACCTGACCTGCTCCAATACTGAAAAAACATCCATACAGCCAAACTTCAAACCTCCCAGGCTGGCTGAGCAATAAACTGGTTAAAATCCTCCAGGTTGCTAGTGACCTGTTTAGTGTTTGGGAAGTGCAAGTATCATAGTGATTCTCCCTGTTTTAGTCCACCAACTTTACTTTATCCAAGAAACTTGAATTGAAAGCATCTTCTAGCTTCTAGTTTATAAAACTCTGCTTGTTTAGCACATTGCTAAAAATGAAACTTAACCCTAAATTGGTCACCTATGAACACCTGGCAAATGTTAAAAGGCTTTGATTGATAGATAAGGTGAATGTGTGGCTTCATGTGTTGTTGGTCCTCCTCAGATGAACACCAGTCTGCTGGGCAGCATCGGAATGCTGAACTCTGCTCCTCAGCTTCGCTGCATCAAGACGTACCAGGTTCCTCCGGTCCAGCCGGCCTCCCCAGGCTCCCAGAACCACCTGAAGCTTGCCCGTCTCATCTGGACGTCCAACCGCAATGTCATCCTGATGGCCCATGATGGCAAGGAGCATCGCTTCATGGTCTAAATCCAAGCTGTATTTACTTCTGACAGACCTGGGCCTGGTAGGAGGTTTTTCCTTTGAAGCAGACTCTAGAAAGCTACACTCTGGATTTATTTGGTGGTAATTTTGGTATTTTCAGTTCAGATGATATTTTAGTGGCCAAGTCTTAGAGTTAAGAGATTCGAAGTATGATCAAAACTAATAGTTGAGGTCAAAATCTGAAGGAATGATAAAAGCCCAGCTCAGGCCCAGGTTTGGACCAGATTCATGTTCTCATTTTATCTCCTGCAGTAATCATTGTAAGGAAAGTGACTGTGTGATATCTTTATAGGCCGTGATAGAAGCCTTGTTTACATGATTTGCATTGATGTATTTTTAATCATTTACTTTGCCATTCCTATTTATTTGCCGTTGATGCTGGATGTCACAGACCCTCCAAACCTTTGCTGTTAATTTAAGTCTCCTTTTTCATTTTTTTTTTTTTAATTTTATTTCAGTTCCAGTAATTGGATCACTTGATTAATAAATGTTTTCTATGTATGGGAGGTATTTACTTTGGTGATTAAACTTTGATTAAAATGTGTATTTTGGGGGGTAGAAAATGGTGAAAGGAATTAGTTTGACCTCTGGCCTTAGGTACGCTCCGACCTCTGTAAGACCAGTACATGCATTTCACCTTTCAAGCTGCACAAATGTGCGTGTGCACATGTGAGTATTTTTGTGACACCTTGGAAGCTTTTGAAACCTCTCTGGCTTCACACAGAAGTGTTTGTGTGTGTCTGCACCCAAGTGTATTTTCACTGTTAAACACACATTCTCACTTCAGACTGCTCGTCCTGAAAGTCCCATTAAAGCTTTGGAGGTTGGAGGTGTAGCTGCTCTTACGGCAGATATGTAAAAGGAGACAAATTAATGCTATTTTGGTCACCTTTAAATTTAAATTAAGTTAGATACATCATCAGTGGTTACCAGTAATGGGGGTTTTTTTTAATGGGAAAGCTCAGTTTAGCTCCCAATGTTTGGTCATTTTTAAGAAAAAAAAATCATATTTCTTGTGTTTGTTAATTTCACTTGTCGCATGAACGTTTACCCCTCGTTTTGTATGTCAACTGGTTCGTAGCTGGCTGATCCTCAGCCTTCAGCACCTTCATAAAGCAAAATATTCACTTTTTGGTCTAAAATATCTAATGAAATACTTGTATTTCCACCTCTTCATATTATTTTTTATTCTTCCAGTGAAATCATTCCTATCACTTCCACAAAGTTTCTCTGGACTTTGTTTCTCTTTTCAAAGGCTAAAAATTCTGGAGGTTAATACATTTAAAACAAAAGTTTAAAAAAAAAACTCCTTTTTTCCCACTGGATTGTTTCTTTGCAGAGGACAACACTGTATATTTGGCAGTTGCACGTGAAATCGTCATCGTCCTCTTCTTGCAATTCACATCTGACTTTTGAAATATATCTATGACTATAAATGTGTCCATATTCAGCCAACATATCCTCAGAGCCATTGTGCAATGTATGTAGGCTGTTCATGTTGTATAGTGATCTGAGCATCTGTCCTGTTTTGTATGTATTGTGGCTAATGTGGCGAATTTCCACTTTTCCAGTTCACAATTTCCAGTCCATTTTCAAGCCTCTGCCAGCAGTTTTTTTTTTGTTTTGTTTTTTTAAACCACAAATCACTTATTTTGGAAAATGTGCTTTTCCTATTGGTTAACAAGAAGGACCAAATTTATTTAGCATAAGTTGTCGTCTTATGACACTAAAAATACATGATGCAGAGATACATTTATATTTAAAATGCTGCTATCATTCTAGATTTACCTTGTTTGCCCCAAGCCAAGTACAACCATCACCTCTTAGGAGGAAGATGATGAAATTTAACAATAGCAAACTAGCAGAAGTTGCACATTCTGCAGGGGGATAAACAAACTCTACAGTGTTGGTACATGATTACATCGATGTTAGGGGTGCTTAGAGATGCAACAAAGGACATTTCCAACGGCAAAATTTTACCATCAGGTTTTTGAGCTTTGTTCTTTGTGGTTGATGACACATTTTTGCACATTATTACTTTAAAAAAAAATTTAACTGTTTTAGTACTCAGAGTTTTATTCAGAAAGTGAATTCTATCTATATATAAATATATGCAAATATATTTATAGTGTTTTCTGTCAGTTGTACTGGGCTTAGATTTTTGTGACTCTTGCAAAATGCTCAAACTTGCTTTGCTTCTATTTTCTCCCCTCGTCATTCTCCTCTCTCCAGCTCCTGTCAGTTTCATTAGTGCAGTCAGAAAGCTTCTAACACCGATACACACCTGTAAACCCGGGCGTGTCAAAGCTTTTCACAAGTTCCTCCAGCATTTCGTCAGACGGCTTCTTTTTGAAAACACGCACACACAAACAGTCCACCAGGTCCTGACAGCTTTGAGATCTTAATCTTTCGTTTTCTCCAGCACACTTAACAGTTTGAAAAAATATGTTTTTGGCAGCCTCTCGAGGGAGGAAGGGTGAGGAAAAATGAAGGAGGCAGAGAGGAAGAGCTGAGGAGTAAATAACAAGTGAGGAAGATCTGGTCATCCAGCCAGAAAAAGAGGTTCTGCTGTGAAGGTAGTGAACCAAAATGGTTAGAACCTACTGGGGATTTTTCTTTTTTAAACACACGAGGTACATTTGCTGGAAATATCCAAACTGGAGATGGTAAAACTCATCTTTAACCAGCTGTTTACAACAAAGTGAAGCAGTCTTGTTACTTTAATATAGAAACTCTCCCATTTTCTGCTTATATTTTCTTCTTCTTGTACAGCCGAACACCTGCTTTCTTACTTGCAGTCTACACTAAACGAAATCTGTGTTTCTTACTCATTTTAGTTTGATTGTATTTATTGTTTACAGAGTGTTTAAGAGTGTGTGATGTATTGCATGTATGAGCTTAACGTGACGTAACAGAACAGGTTGATTCTACTGTGCATCCTATAAATCTGCTGTGTAAAACTGTTGTCATCATGTCCAATAAAGATGAAAATGTGACTGTGGTGGTCAAATGATGCATCTGTTTTATTCTCTACACTCTGATCTTTCTTTCCAAATGATCATGGCAACTTTTATTAACCAAAAGCTCCTGACATGTTATTAGGGAAAGACTTAATGATGGAGTCATCCATCTTTCACGTATACTTATCAGGGTCGGGGACTGGAGCCTACAGGTTTGCTTGCATTTCTGTTCATATTACCACACACCTCTGATTAAAACACCTTTAAAAATTACTATGTTTTATATTTTATATTTCTCTCTATCTGCTCCTTTGAAAAACTTGATTATTAACAAAAATTTCCACCAGAACCCGTCAGAATCACCAGATATACAGGACTGTACAAGTCTTGAAGTAGGCCTCATTTCTTTATATTTTGCTTTCAAGAAGCAATTTTTAAAGTGGTCTTCAGCAATAATTCTCTTTCTGAATGTCTGGAGGCTTTTCTTTTGGACATTGCTATCATCTTCACTCATTTTCAGTTGAGTCCTTGTATTTGACCATTTTCAGAGAAATGTCTGTTTTTAGTTGTTTGTCCAGCCACTTATCACTGACCTATGAATCATATTCAAGTATAAAAAGTTGTTCAACCGGAGGGATAAACCAATGTTGTGTCTAACAGACAACTTGGCAAATAATCAATTTCCAATTGTACCTTTAGACACTTTGTTACTAGCAGCCTGTCAGTAAAACACATAATTTGTGCAAATGGTAACAGCTTGAGAAGCATAAAATTGTATTTTTGCACCATTAAGGTGATTCTCAAAAAGCTATTACCCAAAAACTTAATCTGGACAAGTGAAGGATGAGAGGAATGGCAAAAAACCCCTAAAAAATCTACCTGCAGCAAGTCATTGTTTGGAGCAACACTTCAGCCAGTGTTGTTGGGGATTTTATCAAAACCTGATGGAATTACAAATGTGGAAAAGTACTCTCAGACTTGAATGAACCGTGATAGCTAAGCATCTGATTGGCAACATCTTCATGTATCATCTTCATTTATCATTTGTCAAACACACTGTTAATGCAGTAAAAGGATAGACCCCCCCCCCCCCCAACAATGTTATCATGGATTGGTCTCCCCAGAGCCCAGGGCCCGTATCCCTAAAGAATCTTTGTGCAAAAAGTGGCTCCTAGCGGCCAAATTCTAAGAAAATTCTCAGAGTCATGACGTTTTCTTAGAATTTCCCCTAAAAGTGACATGACAATCCCAGTTAATATAAAAGCTATTCCTCAAGATTCCTAGCGCTTAAAAGGGCTCCTAAGGCGAGATCTGCTAAGAGCAGGGAAGAGGACTTTTAGTGGCTTAGGAGTTCCCCTAAGCAGCTGCACAAAATGGCCAACAGAAGAGGCAGGAGAGATGTCCTGCAAACACTGGATGACAGGGAATTATTGAGACGCTACAGATTGGATCGTGCAGGAACCATGTTTGTGGTGGATCTCCTTAGAGATGCAATTACTTCACCAACTCGACGCCACAACACTATTACACCGGAGACGAAATTAATCACAACCCTGAGGTATTTGGCAACCGGGAAAATGCAACAATGCAGCAGTGATGACTTGGGTCTGCAATCACAGACATTGCTAAAAGCTGAGCCGTGTTACCCTCGTTAAGACCACACTGGACTTGTAACGTTGTGATTTCTACTTCATTAAGGACAGCCCCTTGAGATAGGCCATCTTGTTTTCAACAGGGTCCATATGGGAGTGAAAGTACAAAATATGTCAGCTAGGATATTAATATGAGCAAATAAGACACGAATCATTATTTGAACAGGGTGTAATGAGTTTAAGTTTTCACATATTTTAGATTCTAATGTTAGGCTATAACCCCTACAGCTTACTATTCATTTTCCAGATATTTTCTTGAATGTGAAATATTATTTACAATTACAGTCAGCATAAGATTAGAGTATATAATATGTTTATTGATTTGAGGGTACATCCTTTGCTCATTATCACCAAAAGCTCATTTCCATCAAACTTGTAGGATCAACCAATCACGGCTTTTGAAATGATGACTCATACCTAGCAACGGGGTCAACCACACCTCCTCACTAAGATAGGATTTTCCATCCATTCCTTGCTCAGAGTTCACTGAAAATGTTCTGGAATCACTTCTAAGCTAAAACTCCTGGCAAGGAATTTTTAGGTTAAGTTAGGAGCTCTCTGAGAGGATTCTCAGAATCTTTAGGGATACGAGCCCAGATCTCACCACTATTGAAGAAGAATGGGATCATGTTGATCATCATCTACTAAAGGAATTATTAACTTTTGTGCACAAACTCCTGTAACTCCTAACTCCTCTGCATCACCCATGTTGCCCAAGGTGCTCAGTAAGAGTATTTATCTATTAAAATAATAAATCACACTCTTAATCTTTTGTTTTCTTTGGCATACTTAACAGTTTGAGAAAATATGTATTTGGCAGCCTCTCAAGGGAACAGAGCTAATGCTAGCTGTAACAAACACACAGATGGCAACTGATCTCAGATCTGTGACAGTAGAGTCAGGAGCAGCTTGTCTATCATAATTTCCTTCCTTCAGTTTCCCATCACAGACCAGGGCCCGTATCCCTAAAGAATCTTTGTGCAAAAAGTGGCTCCTAGCGGCCAAATTCTAAGAAAATTCTCAGAGTCGTGACGTTTTCTTAGAATTTCCCCTAAAAGTGACATGACAATCCCAGTTAATATAAAAGCTATTCCTCAAGATTCCTAGCGCTTAAAAGGGCTCCTAAGGCGAGATCTGCTAAGAGCAGGGAAGAGGACTTTTAGTGGCTTAGGAGTTCCCCTAAGCAGCTGCACAAAATGGCCAACAGAAGAGGCAGGAGAGATGTCCTGCAAACACTGGATAACAGGGAATTATTGAGACGCTACAGATTGGATCGTGCAGGAATCATGTTTGTGGAGGATCTCCTTAGAGATGCAATTACTTCACCAACTCGACGCCACAACGCTATTACACCGGAGACGAAAGTAATCACAACCCTGAGGTATTTGGCAACCGGGAAAATGCAACAATGCAGCAGTGATGACTTGGGTCTGTCCCAATCCTCTGTCAGCAGAGTCATTACCCAAACACTGACAGCTTTGTCACAACCTAATATTGTGACACAATTTGTTTCATTCCCGCTGGATGCCCGCACTTTACACACACATAAAAGGGCATTTATGGACATTGCAGGATTCCCTGGCGTTGTGGGTGTAATTGATGGAAAACATGTGAGAATAACTGCGCCATCAGAGGACGAGGCTGTCTTTGTTAACAGGAGGCATTTCCACAGCATCAATGTGCAAATAGTCTTCAATGCGGCCTGTAAGATTTTGGACATTGTGGCTAAACGGCCAGGCTCCACACATGATGCGAGAATGCTCTCCGAGAGTGGCATCAGACAGCTTTTTGAGAGACGCTATGTGCCAGCTAATTGCCACTTGTTAGGGGACAGTGGCTACCCATGCAAACCATGGCTCCTTACACCTTACCTCCAGCCACACCAAGGGCCCCAACTAAACTATAACAGGTAAGCCAAACAATACAAAAATCATGGAAATGAAATGTAAGCAATATGTTAGAGCATCCAAGTAGTGCAATATTTCCATCAAATAATTAAAGGTCTCTGTATTCTATTGTAGGGCCCACAAGACAACAAGAGCGGTGGTGGAGCGTGGCATAGGCCAGCTTAAGAGGCGCTTTCATGTTCTCCACAGAGAGGTGCAGCTGAGGCCTGAAAAAGTCAAAGTCATCATAGCCTGTGCAATATTACACAATATTTGCAAGGTTAGACAGATTGCAGAACCTCTGGAGGATGGCGATGAGGATGAAGACAACGATGAGGATGGTGGTGAAGAAGATATTTACATTCCACAGGGGAACCTAGCCCAGAGTGGACTGCCTTACAGGGCAAACGTCACAAATTTACATTTCAGGCAAGCTGTAGCCCCATGTCTTTTGAGAACTTGTGATGGTATTAAGAACTATCACAGTTTTACTGCACATCACCTGCAATTGTTAAATGCAAGACACAGAACACAATCTGTAAATGGTTTATTTTTTAGGTGTTCAATTTTAAGGTGGTAGTACTCCTCCTGAAGGGAAAGGACTTTTTTTTGTTGTTCAAACACATCAATTGTGAGTTGCAATCTGCTCTCCTGCAGGGATGCTGACGGAGCAGGTGCTGCGGATGGGAATGGTGTTTGATCCGCTGGGCTATCCTGATATTGTGTCCCAGGCGCGCCTCTTGCCTTGGCTAGTGACAGTTGGGCCAAATTTTCCTCGTAACATACCTTTATGTTCGTTCACCAACTGGGCCAGCAACAAACCTTGCTCCTCAGTCCAGTTCGGCTTGCGAGTCCTTTTTTTTCCTCCATTTTCTGTGTTTGTAGGATATTTGTTAACAAGCCTTTATAAATATACCAGCCAGCAATCACAGACATTGCTAAAAGCTGAGCCGTGTTACCCTCGTTAAGACCACACTGGACTTGCAACGTTGTGATTTCTACTTCATTAAGGACAGCCTCTTGAGATAGGCCATCTTGTTTTCAACGGGGTCCATATGGGAGTGAAAGCACAAAATATGTCAGCTAGGATATTAATATGAGCAAATAAGACACGAATCATTATTTGAACAGGGTGTAATGAGTTTAAGTTTTCACATATTTTAGATTCTAATGTTAGGCTATAACCCCTACAGCTTACTATTCATTTTCCAGATATTTTCTTGAATGTGAAATATTATTTACAATTACAGTCAGCATAAGATTAGAGTATATAATTATGTTTATTGATTTGAGGGTACATCCTTTGCTCATTATCACCAAAAGCTCATTTCCATCAAACTTGTAGGATCAACCAATCACGGCTTTTGAAATGATGACTCATACCTAGCAACGGGGTCAACCACACCTCCTCACTAAGATAGGATTTCCCATCCATTCCTTGCTCAGAGTTCACTGAAAATGTTCTGGAATCACTTCTAAGCTAAAACTCCTGGCAAGGAATTTTTAGGTTAAGTTAGGAGCTCTCTGAGAGGATTCTCAGAATCTTTAGGGATACGGGCCCAGAGGTTTATCCACAATATACAACCAGAGGAAGCTGCTTCCCTCTCAGCTTATGCAGCTCCACCATTAGTTTATGGGACACACAAGCAGAGTTAAGCCTGCTTCAAGAGACAATAACCAGTTGTAGCCACAAGATGGCAGCATTTTACAGGATGGATGCAAAAAACACTGATTTTAAAGTGAAAATGTATAGCTGTAAGATGCAGAATATTTGCTTTACAGTAATCGACACATATGGTCAGCTAGCTTTAACTTACTTAGGCTACATATCTGCCACTTGTGGGGTTTTCTAAGGTTAAGCAGAGTCCCTTTAACTTAATGTAATATATATAAATTAACATTCATCTTTGCATTAAAGATACTGAAATATTTATGCATCTTGTCTCTTTCTGTCATTAAGCAAATTTAATTTAATGAGGAGGTGAACACACATACACACACCATGATGAGCTCAGGGAAGACCTGCCTAACAAGTTTCTGATCACAGAGAAGCAGATCGATCTCCCTCTGATCTCTGACAGTTTCTGTTTCCATCTTTTGGACTTCCAAACTCTTTTTTTTTTCATCTCATCTACACTAAAAACATGAAGTCTGTTCATAATTTAAACGTGAAAAATGATTAAAGTTGAAGTTCTGCTTGTAAAAGTTAAGCGTGTGCTCAATAATTCACTTTTAACTATTAAAAATGAACAGAGAGACAGTAAAAACTGAAATCAAATGAGCTTTCTCTCTTTTACCTTTGTTGTTGCTTAAAACACTTATAAGTGTTTTTGCAGAAAATGCGAATTAAATCTTAAAACTTTCTTTAAGGGATTTAGGCAAAATGTCCAATAACCACTTGCAAGGTAAATGGTTATATGCTTTTGAGGAATTGGCTGTTTTGTTTTGTTTATTTGTCTGAAATAATTCAACCTGGAAAATAATTATAAAGGAGGATCACTGATTTGATGTTTTTATTTTATAAAGTTAGGAACTTGTAGTTCTTCACATGGGTCAATAACACCACATAGAGAGCTAGAACCACTATGAAACATTTAGAAATGCTACACAGAGATATACAACCACCACAAAGGCACCCAGAAGTACCACAGAGACTTGAGACCCCAAAAAGAGATTTGGAAACCACCACTTAGAATGATTATTTAGACATTTAGAACCACCACAAAGACTCAAGGTTAGGTTATATGCAATAGTGCATAACTAGAGCCTCACGGACTAAGATATCACAATATTCTGTATAAAATATGGACATCCTGTCTGTGTGTTTCTCCCTCTGGTCATTTCTCAGGCTATAGATCAAACCTCCAGGTGGCTTTGACCTTTGACCTTGAGTCCTTCATCAGAAACCCGACCATTTATCACATAGCGTCTTTCTTTGCTCCTCCTTCCCTGGTTTCTCACTCCAACTGTCTGATCAGTTTCTTACTGAACACAATGTATTGATGGTATTGATCAGGAGCGTGTCTATTTAGGGGATGAAAAACAGCTCAGGAAGAAGAGATTCCTCATCAACCATACAGACTTAAAACCTAAAATAAATAAATGAAGCAGACCACCTGTTAGCCAGTGTTTGGATAAAATTTCGCATTTGTTTCCACAGCAGGATCAGAAAGATTCCTGATTGGACGTCAAAGTTAGTCCACTTCTCTTAAAAGCTCACGATTATTGTCAGCCCCAAGCTACTAGCTACTTGTTTCTCAAGTTGGTTTATGTCTGGGCTTTGACTTAGCCACTCCAAAAACTTCATTTTGTTTTAATTTTTTGAGGTGGACCTGCTGGTGTGTTTTGGATCATCGTCCTGCTTCATAACCCAAGTGAGATCCAGCTTCAGGGCAGAATTCATGTTTCCAGGACTCGAAGCAGCAAAGTAGCCCCAGAACATCACACTACCGGGACCATGTTTGACTGTTGATAGTGTTCTTTTATTTACATTTTAAGTTTAAATTCAATTAGTTTTATTTTATTAGACCAATACTTGGGAAAAAGTCCTACTGTCCACTTACTTACCAAGAGCAGCAGGAGGTTCAGTTTCTTTGGTCTCCTTGATTTTTTTCATTGATCTGCTGGGGCGAGGCAGCCGACCAAAACTCTTCATCTTCATACCCTCTAATACTCCCTCTCCTCTGCCTCTTTTCCTCCTTTTCCTTTGTTCCACCCCTCTGAAGAAAACTTATCCTCTTATTAAATATAATCACGGAGTCAAAAACAAATCTGAATATTCTCCCCATCTGTCGTCTTATCTCCTTAGTTTTTTTTTAAGTTGTTGTGGATATGAAAGTTTTGTCAAGATCAGAAAAAAATCATGTATTTATCCATTATTGATGTTCCCAAAAGTTTCTGTGATTTTACTGTGAGTGAGTATCTTTTTTTTTCTTTCTCAAGATAAAAAGATTATCAAAAGATCTGCGGTGGGGTTGAATCGATACGATCTCACAGCTGGATGGGAGAGCGTTTGAGGGGAGAAATACAGAAAAAAACTCTTCATCTGCAAGTGGTTTGCAGGGACCCGACTGCTTGATTTAGCCCAGATACAAATACACTATCACTGCAGTTTTTTTTAAAGAGAAAAGTTTTCAAAGTTGTTTTTTAATTTGAGGAACTTCATAGTTTTGTAAGATGGAGCCCAGCAGCAGCTTCTACTGCCTCACAGCTTTTAGTTTCATTAAAAATGTGGAAGTAAAACACAGTTCAAACACCTGTACTGCTGTTGGATTTGAAACTCATCAGTGTAGCAGCTGTGCAGATTTCAGGGAGTCTGTAGTCTTTAATAAGATTAGAAACAAGTATCAAAGTTCAAGTATCTCAAGTAAAAGTACTTCTTATACAGAATCCTAAACCTTATTACAATTGCTGATTCATTAGTATTGCAGCCAGATATTACTTTATTGACTTATATACTACTGGGTAGCTTTAACCATAATAATAAAGTAATATTTACTAGATTTATGTTTTTAAATCTCCAAAAATAATAAAATATATGCAATGCAGAGTGCAATAACATGAGGAAGAAGAAAGAGAGGGACAGCTCAGGTTTGGAGATAAAGTTAGAGAAACAAGGCTGAGATGATCTGAATGCAGAGGAGGGACAGTGGATATACTGGACAAAGGATGCTGATGATGGAGCTTCGAGAAAGAAGGAAGAGAGGAGCACTGCAGAGAAGATGAGAAGATGAAGGAGGACGTGAAGAGGTGACGGTTATTGTGACAGAGTAGGATAATCCGCTGTGGCGACCCCTGAAAGGAGCGGCCGAAAGAAAAAGTGAGTAAAATTATATTTATATAGCACCTTTAAAGACAAGGGTCACAAAGTGCTTCACAACAAATGTAATGTCTGTGGGGGGGCACTGTGTCCCCTTTAGTTTTGAGCTCTGATTACAAGACCTGAGGGACCTGCTGGGGAGATATGACTATAAAAGTTCACTGATGTAAGCTTGTGCTTGTTCAAGAAGAGCTCTAAAAGTCAGAACCAGATCTTTTACACGGACTCTGAATTCAGTGTGGAGCCAGTGCTGCTGGATCAGCATCAGTGTGACATGAGAGGGTTTAGAGGACTCAGTCAGAAGCCTCGCAGCAGCGTTCTGAACACGCTGCACATATTCAAGGGAGCTTTGCTCAGATAAGTGAACAATGAATTACAAACATGATGACTCTAAGCACCTATTCATGATCTGCAGCTTAGAAACAAGAATAAAGCAGCTTAAAAAACGTACAAGTACAATTTAACTGTACTTTTGGAGTACTTGTTTACGAGGCACCATTGCTCATATCTATGCTGTCTCCCAGGGGTGTTGGGCATTATACGATTAGTTCAGTATGAAGGCTGTTTGCTGTCTCACTATCTCGTGCTTCGAGGATCTCGTGTTTTTATCTCTTTATTTTTAAATACACACAATTGCTCAAAAACTATTCATGTATATTTGAATAAGCATGTGCAGTAACCCGGAATGCTTGTTTTTGAGTTAAATTGGAAATGCAAACACTATCCTGTGTTAACTGTACTCGAGTTTCCTGAGTAGGGAGTATTTTCACAATAGCAATTGCAAAGGCTCTTTAGAGCTTTATCATGCACTGATGATTATTTCATTTATGCTGTGGTTAAACTTTGATTTCTGTGGACATGGGCCAAGGTTTCCAGTGTTTGTGCAGCCAAGTGCAGCACAAAAATGTAACAGGTCACCATAACCAGGACTCCTGCATCGATTCACGTCTATGCAGTGCAGTGGTTTGGGTTACAGTTAAAACGCTGTGTACAGGTACTCATGGGGTATTTATAGCAAGGCTTTGAGTTTATTGTTTTAAATATGTTTCTTACATTTTTAAAAAAATATATATTTGAAGTTGATATTTGAACATTAGCGACATTATTTTATAATAGATCAAAATATTAAATTTCTTGATGTGGGCCTTTAGAAACAACGGCTCGGTGTGATCAGGTTAACCCATTTCACAAATTTCTTTCTGAATTTCTTGTTGATTAAAAGGTTGATCTCCGAGGAAACCCAAACACTGTGGGGAGTTTCTGCTCTGGTTGGCTGGTTTTCATGATCGTGGCCATGCTGCAACCAGCTGAAGCTTGGCTTTCTTGATACTGAGAGATGATTTAAGTTAATCCTTAAATGACACCCTGCAGAATACTCCAACCCTAAATCCATACCATTTTAAATAAAATGCACATAAAATTTGATGCAGGTCAAGTTAAAATGATAACGTTTTTTATTTCTGATTGTCAAGACTTGGAAATTCTGAGTGCACAGGGTTTTGGATTCGGGTTTTGGTAATAATTTAGACCTCTCAGAGTTCATTTTACGCCTCTTCTCATGCTGGATTTCAGTTCAGCGTTTTGATTTCAGGTTTCAGTTCAAAAATACTTTCTGATCTTTATCCCTACAAACTGTCTTAAGAACTCCTCTTATCCTCCCGTATCTCAGCGTCCTGACAGTAGCTGCAGCACATTTCAACGTCAGCCTGCTAAATTCACTTTAATCCTGAAAGTATCCGCACATACTTAAACATGGGACAAAGTCCTCCAGTGTCGGCGTTTAAGGAAAATACGAAGGAAAGTCGATGATAAGTGCCGAGTGAAGAGCAGATCAAAAACAGCACAATGTGTGTGTTTAGCTCCGACAAGCTCGGAGTTTGTTGGGTAAAGTTGGCGAGGATGAGGAGGGAGGGCAAGGGGAGAAAGAGGAGGGAGTTCAGTGGGGGGAGTAGAGGTTCAGGTTTCGATTAGTTAAGAGCAGAGAGGCTGTGATTCTGCTCAGCTGGAGAGAGAAAGTATCGACGTGGAGTCAGAGAACCTCGGCTTCCCTCCCCTTCAGTCCCTCAGGTAGGCATTAAAACCCGGCCAAGCGAGGGAAGGATGGAGGGATGGAGATACAGAGGGAGAGAAACCCTCAAGAGCCCAGTCGGAGCTTTGATTCACCAGGATTTCTCACATCAACAGCAGGAGCCGGCGGGCCCCCGCGCTCGAGGAGGGGCCGCCAACTCTTAAAAAACCCACAACGCTGTCAAAAATTAATCGCCGCCTCTTTACTTTTCAATTATCAATGCAGCGTCGAGCTGCGCGCAGCTTAGAGCTGGCTTAAGGTTACTAACGGCAGTTAAGATGCAAGGGTTTGTGGGATTGTGGAGGGATGTGTGGATGGTGTTTTAACGAGGTGAGGAGATCAGAGATAAGCAAACACACTTAGAGAAGTTACGCGGCCCTGAGAGGTTTTTAAATTTTGATTAGACTTTTAAATGAAGAACAAGTATTCTGGTGTTAAAAAAACCCTACGCTTTCTACATTTTACTCCAACATATGTCCTGTTTCAGATTTTGTTTGGTAAATCAGTTCCCATTCCTATTTTTTTTTTTATTTGAGAATCCTTACAGAATGTTTGCATGGTTATTTGAGTTGTAAAGGGTTAAAAATCAAATAGATATATGGTTTGTAGTATACATGGAAAACCATCCTCCGCTTCCTTGATTTCCCCACAATATATGTGTATATATATATGTATATATATATATATATATATATATATATATATTTTTTTTTTTTGCCTGTCCCGTTTGGATCTTTAGTCATCAGAATTGTTGCCTGAAGGCCAAGAAAGATGCCAGGCGGATTTACTTTACCAATTGGATCATCATGGCCTTGCCATATTGGTCCATTTGATTGACCTTTATTATAATTATGTATTTATTTTATTTTATTTCCGGTTGTTACAGATGGGACAGACATAACTGGGGGATAGGACAGGGAGAAAGAATGAAAGAATAAGAGGGGGAGAAAGAAAAATAGAGGGGAGAAGAGATGGTGAGAAAGGGGGGAAGAAAAATAAAAGGAAAAACAAACACAACACCTGGATCACCTGTATGGAGATAAGAAAAAACAGAAGAGAAAACAAACAAGAAAGAGCAACATAATAAATACAACATCATCACAATAAACTAGCTAACAGTAGACGCTAAATATTACATGTTATTGTGCAGTACGCAAGATCGAGAGCGCACAATGTGCTTTGAGGTAGCAGCCAAGAAAGGTGTAGTTTGTGTCTGTGAACACCCGTGTGTACACCTGTGTGGATCAGCACGCTTGTTCCTCCATGTAACAATCTGCTAGGGAGTGTGGGGAGCCATAGCCCCGTCCACCAGGGCATGAAGTAGGCATGGAGGAGATCCAGGCCCCAGACATCCAGAGACCCCAGAATACGAAGACCCAAGGAGGACCACCAGGGGGGCAACCGTGCCACCCTCCTGGGAAGAGCTGAGGAGAGCCCCAAACGAGAGGTCACCCAGCAGCCACAGAGCAGAGGCCAGAGGGGGTTGCAGTGACGTGCCCGTGGGCTCTGCCGGCAGCCAGCTGTGCCAGAGAGGACCGGGCCTCAGGCCCAGAGGCCAGAGGCTGAGGGCACCCCACTCCCTGGAAGGGGCCCAGCCGGGCCAATCGACCTACAGGAGTGAGGCGGTACATACATGAGCGCCCAGACCCAGACACCAAGAACCACCAACACACCAACGTCTGAGGGCATCAGCCACTGGCAGGGAGTGTGGTGAGGGGAGTTAGGTCTCCATACCTCAGAGAGCCTGAGATGTTCCCAGAGAGGTGGAGTCTAAGACCCAAGCTGACATATAGACACAGACGAACGCAGACACAAACGTGCATTCCTACCCCCATATACACTAACAAATACTCAGCACTCACCCGACGTGGGGACAGACACAAATAGACACTGTACACACATTCACACTCCCCAAACATACTCTATATCCCAGGCCCAGGTGCCCCTGCCCCCAGAGGGGCAAACTGGAAATGGCACCCCAGGAAATGTAACCCTTTTCTCTGGGGTGGAGGAAAGCAGCCCGCCTCCTTATCTGCAGTAGCAGGGAGGCCCCGCATCCCAGACCCCAATCCGACGGCCAGCACCTCCTCCCAGCCCCCCAGCCCTGACGGTTAACAGAACGGGGGTGAGTGAAGACCCCAAACCGCCCTAATTTTCTAATGAGATCTCAATTGGTAGTTTAACCTCTTATTGAATACAAAGTGATGTTTATTTTAGAAGTTATGGTCACTCTTAGTGTCCAGAAGTGCGGCAATTTGTTGTAATTTCTGCCATTTTACTTTTCTCTTCGATAGGTTTAGTGTAGTCTACCTAACTTGCTCTGGGTACTGTAATATGTGAATTTAATCTTAAATCCAAAATTCAAGTTGTTTGCTTACAGGAGAACAAGAAGTGCAGCAATTCAGTGTTGTTGTCGTGCTATCTGCCATATTTTGCAGACATTTGCTGTTGTGTTTATTCAAATCTTCTACAATAAAGACAACAGTTTTGCATAAACACCATACAACACTGATTTCACTTTTTCAAAGCCCGAAAAAGATCTGCCGTGACTAGTTATCTGCTGTGACTAGTTATCTGCTGTGACTAGATAGCTAGTTGGCTATTAGCTAAAACATATTGGTCCCTGCCCTTTCTTTTACGTTGGCAAGATGGTTACCACTGAGCGTGGGATGTGTACAACTTTAGCTAGCAGCTAGCAGCTATACAGAAGTGGCTTTCAGACAGGAGTGGATGGGATGTGTACCTACATGTCTTCTAAATAAACTGTTACAGTGTTGTTGAATTAGCTTGCAAGCTCATCTGACAAGCGACCTTTAGCAGTTTTTTCTACTTAATAACTTTTTACTTGAGGAAATTGCATACAATATTAAAACATTTTAAGGAAAAAGAAAAAAAAGAAAAAAGTTGTTATTTTCACTGTCAGTTGTTTGTTCTTTGCTAAATTAACTGCAAACAATCAAAGCCATCAATGTTAGAAGGACCAAAGTTTTGGTCAGAAACCATATCGGCGCTTGTTTTTTGGGCACTGTATACAGAGACAGGTAAAGTATCCAGATGTTCTGACCACCTGTTTTGGTTCAAATAAATTTGCCTCACTTCTTGCAGTGTTCTGACCATGTACAGTGATGAACTATTGATGAAAAGATGAAAGAAAGAACTTTCTAATGTTATATATTGATCAAAAATTACTTATGCAGCAAATTTAGGCCTCCTTCCTCCTCCCTGCTTCTCTTAATTCCTTTCACCCGCCAGCGTGGAGGCTTTTCTCCATCGAGCGCAGCGTAAACCTCCTGCCTTCTGTGGAATGACCTCGTTATTCATCATACAGAAACCAAAGAAAAGTTCATCAACTCCACTTAAATCTGATTCAGGGCAAAGTTTTTACTTTTCTCTTAGTTTGGGAACATGAGAAAGCATGAGAAAGAGGCAGTTGTACAACCATCCCGAAATGGTAAAGAACCACAAGCTTTATTTCATCGGATTTAATAAGGAACAAATTGGGTTTATTATAAATTGACTCCAAGATTAATAGATTGTCTGCATGGTTTTTATAACACTTAAGAAATGTAGGAGCAGATTGCTCACTATATAACATTCAATTTATATTTTATTATAATTTAATACAACTTTTAGTGGCCTCAGTACTTATTGCTTAATATACAGATACTTTTATACTGTGCGGATAATAAAACATTTTAATATATTATAAAGAGTTAATTAACCCTTCAATCTGAGATTTGTCTTAGTTTTTTTTAACTGACATGTAAACCCATAGAGTATACAACATCTAAAGTACACATCAAATATGATTCTAACAAACAAACACATGGAAAAAACAAGCTTACCCCAATAATCTGGTGTTTTAGATTAGACCCCCTTTTACCTTAATTCTTTATGGCATAAATTCAGCAAGGTGCTGGAAACATTCCTCTGAGATTTTGGTCTGAGATTTGTCGGCTGCACATCCATGATGTGAATCATTTCAAAGGTACTCTACTCAAGAAACCAGTTTGATGGTTTGAGCTTTGCGACATGGAGTGTTTTTGTGATTTTTACTTCAAATTCTGACTCAACCTTCTATTGTCCAGTTTTGTTGAGCCTGTGTAAATTGTAACTGCGGTCTTCTGCTGCTAAAGCCCATCTGCTTTAAGGTGGGACCCACAGGTCACAGCTGTTGTGTTCACATAAACGTAAATGATGCTTCAGATGATTTGTGATACATCCAGTGCATCTGGATGTACTTTAGGAAAGTATATGTGGAACAAATCAGCTTATTTTCATCTTGTTGGAGTGACTTTAATCTGCTTATAAACCTGCTTATTACAACGATTACAGGGAAAATTTGCCATATGACATATTTTGTAGGGATCATGAACTGTGAACTGGCTTCCTCCCTCAAAAGGGCGATGTAACAGATCTCAGAGCTCAGAGAAGATTGCAACTGCAGGGTTTGGGTTATTCTGGTGGTCCTAAGCCTTTTAAATTCTGGCCATAAAAACATAACTTTTGTAATTCCAACTCCAAATAAAAAAACAAAACACACCACACCACACAGTAACTTTTATTTCTATGCACATCTGCCTCTGGGGAAAACACACACAGTCTATTTAGACCATTTCGCCTCCACACGTGTCTTCTGACCCTCCAGGGTTTTGACCTTTAATCTCTCCTCTGTGCATCAAAGTGTCACTGCATCAGTCTGAGTGTGTGTGAGCGTGTGTGTGTGTGTGGGTCGGGGGAGTTACTGGAAACGACCCATCTGTCCTCTTTTAGGACACACACTATCCCTGTGAGGATCCGTGCTGATATAATCCGTTATCTGAACCTCTAATCTTAAACCTAAACCAGGTCTTAATCTTCATTTAAAAATAAGACGTACTAAAAGGTCTAAAATAATGTTTTATCCTTCATTAAGTGATGTAAAAATTAAAACAACAACAAAACTGGTTTAGGCATTTAATCCTACCCCTAAGTTATCCCCGTGGAGGTTTTTCCCCCCCAATCTGTGTTTTGAATTCAGATTTAACCTTAAACATCTCACTGCAGCCTACTTACAGATCTTTATCCCTACAAACAGTTTTAAGTAGTCCACTTATACCCTCCCGTATCTTTCCTCAGAGCCTCCTGACAGCAGCAGCAGGAGCACATTTGAACATCAGAGCCGTCAACCTGCTAAATTCACTTTAATCCTGAGAAAGTATCTATGCATACTTAAACGTGGGACAAAGGCCTCTGGTGTCGACGTTTAAAGAAAGATACGAAGGAAAGTCGATCTTAAGTTCCGAGCGAGGAGATCAAAAATGAGTGTTTAGCTCCAACAAGCTTGGAGTTTGCTGTTAAAGTCGGTGAGGATGGGGAGGGAGAACAGAGAGGAGGTGAAAAATCCGAGGTTATATTTAAATTCATCCCCAGATAGATAAGATAGACCGCTATACTGGAACTCCCGTTTGATCCACCTTGGTCTAAGGAATACGCAAAGACCAGGAGAATGAGTCTTGGGGAAAATGGTCACATGAAGGACTTGAAGCTTAACCTTGCTCTTGCCTTAGTGCTCCTTTTCCACTGCCATCGTCAACAGTACAAACAGTAAAACAGTAAATAGTATTATAAACTATAATTTAGGCCTCAGGCACACAGGCCTAATGAGTGACTGGCACCGCCCTGGCAACCATTAGTCACTAGGACTGGTTGCTGGCTGTCCCTGGGTGAAATTGGTTGCAAAGAGGCTGCTGCAATCATTAATTTCTGTGTAAGCCAAACTGCAGAAAATGCCCAACAGTGATCTTGGCCTCTAGCTGCAATTGCTCAGGGCTCAATCAGTTTCTTGTCTTTTCTTTAAGAAAAAGAAGAAGACGCAGAAAGCAGAACACAATAACGGCCCTTCAGCTCTGCCTTTAGCTTCAAACGAGTGCTGATAGAACTGAATGAACCGTGTTTTCCCCTCAGGGCTCACACTGCACCTGTTTGTGCTCAGTGCTGACACTTTCAGGAGGTCAGCTCACCAGCTGCAGGTTGTAGCAGACTGTCGAGGTTCCCCTCATTTCTGATGAGTTCTTCTGGATAAATATATAATTTGAATGACTTTAGCTTGAAAGACAATATTTAGTACAGAGCTCTTCTTTAGATATTGGCTGCCTTTTGTTCCCACGCTGCTTCAATAACGTTAAAGTTCAGGGAGGCCAGTCTTTGACTTATAGTGTTTCAATTGTGTGTTTTGTTTTGGTTGTTTACTGCATTGGAAGTGTGTTCAAGATCACTGTCATACTGAAAAGTGAAGCTGCTGCCAAATAGATGCTTTCCAAATGGTATATGATGGTGGATCACTGATGGTGCTTTTCTGCATGCACAATTTTAACAGCTTCCATACTGACAACAATTGAATAAAAAATGTCAAATTTGGATTCATTGCTCCATAAGACATACTGCCACTAATTCTTGGTCAAGTTCTGGTGTAATTTGGCACACTCAGCCTTCACTTCCTGTTTACCTTTCTTAAGAATTGCTTACTGACAGCCACCCTTCCACTGAGACCGTTTCTGATGAGGCTTCAGTAAACAGTAGATGCATCAACTGAAGGGCCAGATGCATCTCTCAGGTCCTGTGCCAGATACTGTTCAACTGCTGGAGAGGTTTTTTTTTTAGGTCACTTCTTCTTTTATCCTCCACGTGTCCAGTTTCCTCACTGTTTTAAGGACAGACTGCACACCATGCTGAGATATGCTGAGTTTTCAGCTGATAGCCCTTTGTGAATCGCCTTGTTGGTGCAGAAATACTATTTTAGACCTGTCGAATTGCTATCTTTGGCACTTCTCATAGATTCAGTGAAAGAAATGAGAACAAATGATCTGTTTTTGTGACAAGCTGGTAGTAACAAAGAGCCTAAAAATGCAAGTGAAAATTGGTTCTTTGCTGATTTGTCTGTTATGTTTAGATACAACACTGGTTCCTCCCAAATGAGGTCAGTGTGAAGAGGCTTAACAAACAGACAAACAGAAATGGTCAGGTGTAAGGACTGGACTGAAAATGAGTCTAAAAGACCAACATCATTATCTGAAACATTGGCCACGTTTAATAGGCACATCCACTGTTTATTTTATTTCAACATAAAATAACCGTCCATTAAACGTTGTTTCTCAAATCCTAGTCTTTTGTTTTTTGCCAACAACGTTGGAGACATGTTGGTGTGTTTGGACTTTCTGACAGGGAGAAGTTTGTGTACAAGAACTGTGTTAGAAATATTTTGTAATTTGTTAAGAAAATAAGAAACAAACTAATTGGCCACAATGGAGACGGAAATTGGCTTTTTCTTGTCCTGTAATTGTACCGTACGAGGAAACAACAACATCTGTCCAGCTGTCGTCAACTGCTACGACTACTATTGACTCAGTGTTTTGGTGATGTTTGCCTATCACAGAAATAAGGAAAAATATAACAGGACCATTTTAGGAGATAAAGGTAGTTTCATACAGGAACTGGGCAGAAACAAAAATGTTATATTTCAGTGTGAAATGTTTCCCGGCTGTCTTTAGGATACAATTCAAACTTTCTGGCTAAATTCAAACTATCAAACTGAATCTGTATGACTTACGGTCCAGAAGGGTTCTGGAAACTTTTTCAAAGCTTTCTTTGCAGTCATGTATCCAAAGCTGTGTTCTTGGTTAACATCTCTGTGTGGACATGCTACACTAAGGTCCAGTGAAGCTCAGTTTACTGAAGGCTGAAACCTGTGTATGCATTTGTGTGCACATGTGCCACTGAGCAAAGCACCCCATCTCTACACTTACCTCCTGAATCATGGACCCCTTAGTAAAAGGCAGAGAGAGACAAACTGTTTCTCCCATTAAAAGAAGCATAATATATTTTTAAATTCTCCTTACTCTGAGAAAACCTCCCATGTCCCTGTTCACATCAGTTTCATGCTCCATTTCAAAAATGAGATCAATACATTCCCGTGTTTGATGTCTCAAAGGTGTCGGTACGATTCCGCTCTTAACCGCCGTGATTTGTACACCGGAGGGTATAACGATTGATCAAGTTTCCAAACTAAGAGCTGCTTGATGATAAATATTTTATATCCGTGCACGTCAATAAATGACTCCCCGACAACGCGTGAGTTGTTGCGGACTCGTTCTGGACGCAGACGATCTCAGCGAGGCTATCGATGGACTGTTTATGAGCAGCTGATGAGAGATGAATTGGTTTTGTGGTGTAGCATCCGCTCCGTGTGTCTGAGCTGCTGCTTATAATCACATCTCAGGTGATTGACAGGCGACTGGCTTCGCCCAGTGAGACACATATCAGGAAACAAACAAGGAAGAAAGGACCAAACTTTGAGGATGTAGAGTTGTTAAAGAGTCACTAATGTGGTGTCTTCTGGTAACAACTTTAAATTATAACATTGCTTTGCACATTTATTCAGATTAACAGATTAACTGTTGGGATTGTTGCAAATGGAACATGCATAAAGCACTATATAGAAATTCACATGAACTATTTGTATTCAGATTCCAGCCAGAACCTCGTAGATCTGAAACAGAAATTCAGAAACTCCTCCACAAATAGTAACACAGTTGCTGCAAGATGGAAATATGACACCTGCAGATACCAACATTTCTTTTTTATGTACAGAAATATAAGCAGAATACAACCTGTGGAGCTGAGTCCCATGCGAGTCACAGATGAGTTGTGCTCATTGGCACTGGAAATCTGTCTGTGTTGATGAATTAAATGGCAAACCCTTACCCAGCTCTCTGGGAGTGATTGCAGTGAGTCTGAGTGAGATTGGGATTGTGTGGATTGTGTGGGTTTGCTCCCACCAGGCGGACCTGTGCACCTTACAATCGAAAGTCATTGCCCTGATGTTGAGCGTGCAAAACTACCAATGTCTCAGTTGGTTACCAGAACTACTAGTAATTTCTAAAGCAAAAGAATTAAATGTTATCACCGGCCAACGGTCACAAGGATCTGGGTGTCCTGTTTTTACTCTAGTGTGCCTGAACACACCTTACTCAGCCTCCTCCTGCAACTCTCCCGGGAGAATATTGAGGATACATAATTCTTTCAGAGTGTCCTTGATCTTCTTTGGGCTCTCATCCCAGTATGAAACTCCTCACGTAGAAGCCGTCCAAATTTGGCACTTGGAGATTAAACTGCAGTGATTCTTCCTCTGACCACAACCTGACCCACAAAGCCCTACTGACTACACCCCGGCCACCTCTACCTCTACTCTGTTGCCTCCCGAGGCTACAGAGTAGAGGTAATTCTTCTTCACTGAAGACTTTTGAGTCACACTTACTGTAGTCTAGCTCCCCACCCAGGAACAATTTAGTTTGGAGACTCTGCCAGAGGCCCTGTCATTCATTTGTTTCAAATCCAGGGTTTTCAAAAACCTAGCAAGGATGCATGCGCATTTCCCCCCAAAATTAATTGTAAGCTACAAACCTAGTTCCTGGAAGCTTTCAGTTCCTTCCAAAAATACTGTAAGATATTTTTCTGACTGATATTTAAAAAAACTGTTATTATATATTGGAAATAAATTAAGGCCTTTAAAGTGGTGGTGTGGTGTTCCAATAACTTTTGGTGAGAAACACCACAGCACTTATTTTACAGAGGGCCTCTCAAATTGAAAATCCTTGAGACAAAGTCCAGAGGGAGCGAGGAAGCAAAGATTTATTTCCCCTCTGCTAAATGGCAAATGTCAATTCTATGATGCCACCGCATCTGAAACACCCTCACGCCAGTCTGTAATTTCACCTCAGCGCGAGCAGCAAACAACAAAACTAACAACAAACAATAACAAATAACAAACCGCAGTCAGCAGCAGACACATCGAGGAGAAGCGAGGTTGTCATCTGACGGCTGTAAATCGCCTCCAGAACAGATTCCTCAGGTCTATTAAAGCCGGAAGCCAAGCAGGAGAGACGGCGGCGTGCAGGATGTGACCGGCAGCAGCATCGACTGGTTAGGGCTGGAGATTGTTGAAAGAGGACGGATCGATACACCCGGAGCCTGGACAGACAGCTGGACGCTTGGAGAGGGAGAGACGTGATTACTGCAGGGAGAGGCAAAGAGAAGAGTGGAGGGAAAGAAAGAGGAATGAAAGAAATTCTGTTGTTTTTATTGTGTTTCTTCTCTCTCTCGCCCTTGCTCTGCTCTGGCATTCCTTGATGATCACAGGAATAATGCTGGGTTCTTAAAATTGATGGTAAAATGGAAACTGAACAGATTTTAAATTCAACATGTAATGCTGAATTTAAGAAACACGTGCAAGCATGAAGGTATCATGTCAATTTGCCTTTTGCCAGTACACACCTGTGAGGACACAATCAAAGTGAAAAGCATGCACCTTTGTTCAAATGTATTTGTATATTCTTTGAATTTAGACCCTCGTCTCTGCCGAAGTGGTGTCAGGTGTATCCTGCCTTACCAGCCTACACACTGGGCGGCTTTCTGGGAAGTTGTTGGGCTGCTTGTGAGCACCTCTCTGCCCTGAGGACAAAAAAACGCTGACACTATAAACAGCAACTGAGACACAAATATGCAAGTATTTTTCTGTTTTATTTTGTTTAGTGTTGAAGAGGATTTTACTTGTGTCAGTTTGAATTGGGCGGTTAGCTCATGTTATAGAATTGTTAGATGATCACTTCCTATATATGGAAAGAAATTATGAGTCAAGTAAAGTTAATTGGATTTTATATGAAGCTACACTGGTGGAAGTTTACATACACACCATGGGCAGAAATACCATGGTAATTTGGGACGTTTATTTGTGTCTTTGAGCTGTTGTTTTTCAACTGATTGTACTGATTGTTTAATGACTTTAAAAGACAAGAATTGTGTGGAAGGGTTTGAATTTATTTTGGATTTTCTATAATCCACACAGGCTCTAATGCATACACGTGGTCAAACAAGACAAAGATTGACCTTTTAGGCCACAATGACAAAAGGTATGTTTAGACGAGTAAAGGTGAGAATAGAATAAGAATAGAATAGAATAGAATAGCCTTTATTGTCATTGTACAGAGTACAACGAAATTGGAGTGCCACTCCCTTGGTGCAAGTTTCAATAATAAATATAAATGTAAAATATAAAAAGTACAAAAAAAACAATCGTAAGTACTCAAACAATAGTATGTACAATATATACAGGATAGCAGCATTAATATAATGACAGTATGAATAGCAGCATAATATAATGACAGTGACGGTATGGAATAGGTTCAATTGTTTTTGTGCTTATTTACTACGGTGATAGCTCTGGGAAAGAAGCTATCCCTGAATCTGTTTGTCCTGGTTTTATGTGACTTGTACCGTCGGCCTGACGGTAATAGTTCAAACAGTTGGTTGCTGGGGTGAGAGTGGTCCTTGATGATATTGCCAGCTCTGCTGAGGTACCGAGAGTTTGCAGTGACCTCCAGGCTGGGCAGAGAGCAGCCAGTGATCTTCTGGGCTGTGTTGATGACCCTCTGCAGTACTTTCCTGTCTGCAGCTGAGCACCCTGCATACCATGTTGTTATGCCGTACGTTAGGATGCTCTCTATGGTGGCTCTGTAAAATGTCACCAGCAGCCTCTCCTCCAGGTTGTTCCTCCTGAGCACTCTCAGAAAGTGGAGACGCTGCTGGGCCTTTTTAACCACCGCTGTAGTATTTGCAGTCCAGGAGAGGTCATCAGATATCTGCACACCCAGAAACCTCATGGAGTGTACCCTCTCCACACAGCTCCCATGAATGAGGCGTTAAAACCTAAGAACACTGTGCCAGCTGTCTAGCCCAGTGGTGCTAGCATCATGCTATGGGGTTGTTTAGCTGTCAGTGGTCCTGGTCAGTAAGTCAGAACTTACTGTTCTAATAACACTGGGTTAGGTTTACATATCATCAACATTAAGAGAGACCTTGCTTAATGACCTAAGCTTGAAGTGTGTCTGCAGTTCGGATTGCATATCAGGACAAAAAAGAAAAACAACGCCATGTTGTCCAATTCTAGGACTGTATAAATCGTTTTGGTGACACAGGACAGTTTGGTATAAAAGCACTGGCTAATCTTGTTGTTCTTCCATTGATATTTTTTACTGTTTCTGGAGTTTTTACAGCAGAGGTGGAAAATCCAGTGTTGGCATTATTCATGGAGTCACAACAGCCACATTAATGGGAAACACAACAGGTTGAAATAAACCAGAATGATCCTTTAAGTCCTGAGAGCACTGGATCATCAGATTATTAAGGATTATCCAGACACTAATCCAATTAGCAAACACATTATCCCCTCAGATTTGGAGCTGAGGGCCACTTCAGTGGGATCTGGACACAATATCTTAAAAAGGCATCCGAGCTTTGAAAACTTAAACTCCCTTTTCAAGTTGCACTTGCCTGGATATATCTTAGTAGCTTATAGGCTAGCTCTGGGTAAACTTAAACTCCATATCTGATGATTTCTGAGAAGAAAACTGCTTTAAAAGACAGTTTACAGCTAGAGTTATGTTTTTGTGATTTTGCCTTGTTGGTGATTGCTCTGTAAGACTTCATGTCTTCAATTACAAAAGTAGGGTTCACAACAGATGAGGAAAACAGTGCCACGTGACAAATTCAATTCAATTCAATTCAATTCAATTCAATTTTATTTATATAGCGCCAAATCACAACAAAAGTCGCCTCAAGGCGCTTCATAGATACAGAGAAAAACCCAACAATCATATGACCCCCTATGAGCAAGCACTTTGGCAACAGTGGGAAGGAAAAACTCCCTTTTAACAGGAAGAAACCTCCGGCAGAACCAGGCTCAGGGAGGGGCGGGGCCATCTGCTGCGACCGGTTGGGGTGAGAGAAGGAAGACAGGATAAAAGACATGCTGTGGAAGAGAGACAGAGGTTAATAACAGATATGATTCAATGCAGAGAGGTCTGTTAATACATAGTGAGCGAGAAAGGTGACTGGAAAGGAAAAACTCAATGCATCATGGGAATCCCCGGCAGCCTATGTCTATTGCAGCATAACTAATGGAGGATTCAGGGTCACCTGGTCCAGCCCTAACTATATGCTTTAGCAAAAAGGAAAGTTTTAAGCCTAATCTTGAAAGTAGAGATAGTGTCTGTCTCCTGAATCCAAACTCCAAACAATGACTCAAGGCATTTAAAGTTTGGCACATGAAAAAAAAAAGGTTTTCACATCCCCTAGAAACCTTGCTACAATAGGACTATAAGGCCAGAATGTATCTGGGAAACTTGATTTGAAGCACGTATGCAGCCCTCGACGGGGCACCGATGACCTGGTAGATGTTAGATCCCAGACTGAGTGAAGTCACCTTGCTGCTAGTTTGATTTATTCAGGTGCCATACTTTATAGATACTTTAGAGGTTTGGACTTACTGAGGCTGGTTGTGTGTCATACATTTTTGTATTTTTGCATTCTGTGGTGGGATGTGCTGTGGGGAGGGTGGCTGGAGGTTTGTTTACAGCTATTTATCGCTTGTGATTGCACCTCGCCAGGCTGTCACTTTCTGTTCAAAAATCAATAAACAGAAAAAAAAGACCTGAAGAATTAATATCTAGAATTGTCTGAGACTGAATAAGCAGCAGGTTTTTTTTAATAGTTTGAGCACAAGGAGGTTAAAGGGTCAGGGACAGGATGAATGGAAAAATAATGTTGGTAAGTGTGTGTTTGTGTGTGTGTTCCCTTAAGCTAAAGGACAGGCCTAAGGCTAGAACTCAGTCAGTGTCATGGACACACACACACACACACGCACACGCACACACACACACTTGGACCAACACATCCTCACATGCACACACACACACCTTCTGTACCCTGCATGGCTGTGCCTCATTAATATTGCATTGATTGGACGGAGAGGAGCAGTGAACTGGAAGAGCTGTGTGTGTGTGTGTGTGTGTGTGTGTGTGTGTGTGTGTGTGTGTGTGTGTGTGTGAGAGAGAGAGAGAGAGACACTGAGTTTCAGACATTGGGATTGAGGACATTTTTTAAAAATTAAGGCATTTTGACCTGCCCTCGCTTTTGGAGATGTCCTGCGATTTTCTGTGTGGCACATGAGACTTGGATATAGAAGAATTAAAATATAATAGTGTTTTTCCACAATCCTATATTTCAGAACTGGCAACAAAAAAATTGCAAAAAAACAGTGACTTTGGCATGAGGACAGACTTATCTTACTGTAAACTCAACCAAACATGCCACAAAGAAGGAAAAAATGATGACACAGAAACAAAAACAACCACAGAGGCGCACAAAATGACCATAAAGAAGCTGAAAGCGACTCTAAAGAGCAACCAAACAACCAAAAAGAGGAGAAGTAATGCCCAAAGCAGAGACAGGATAACCACAAAGAGAAAGCACAAATACCCCAGTGGAAAAATGACCACAAACCAAAGTCATTTTTTTGTGGTCTCTGTCTAGCTGTCTAGCTCCTCAGCAGGAGGAGTCCACAGCATGATGCACGCAGCATCACGTGTCTTTGTGTCCTTTGTCATCTTCAAAGTCTTGAGAGGGAGATCTGTGCCTTAATGGAAGTGTGTACAGCAGGGCTGTGCAGAGATGTTTGAAGATGTTTGATTCTATTATTTAATTATCCACACTTAAAAACTCTTGCACCTAATGTATGATAAAGAAAACTGTTATAGAACCAAAACATTGCTATTTATTGCTGTTTTTATACTTGAGTAATAATTTAAAAAACAAATCAGATGGAACAGATGGAAGGAGAAGATGATGCTGCAGGAAAAGAATGATTTAATGAAGGCAGTGGTGAAAGAGAAGAAGGAAACAGGAAGGAGAAGATTGTGGGGATGCTGGAGAAATTTGGGAATAGTCTAGAAAGTTAGAAACAAAGAGAATCTGGTCGATTTTCAAAATAAAAGACTCTTTGCTGCCTCCCTTTCAGGAAGCGTTGAAAGGAAGACAAAGATAGGAGAGATGAGTGCAAGGAAGGAAAGATAAGGAGGAGGGATGGATGGATGATGGATGGATAACAGAGTGGAAAGAGGTGAGAAGCCAATTAAAACAGTCAACGGGCACTTTGGATTCCCTTGGCAGCATCTCATCATTACATCACACGAACAGTTTACAGGCGAAGTGAGGCGGGCAGGCCGGGGGGCCAGACACCGAGCTCTTTGGTTGCAGCGGGAAACACTTCCTTGTTTGCCATAACGCCCTCACTTCCTGTCCGCTGAGACGTTTAGAGAGCTCTGTGTGTGTATATGTGTAGTTTTTATGTTGCATGTCTAATTTTGACAGCATGGGAATGAGAGTAAGTAATGGTCCCAGCAGACTGTGTATATATGTGTGACCGTGTGTGTGTGTGTCCAGAGAGTTCCATCCATTAGTGATAATGGGGAAACAGAGCTGCTATTAGCTGTTAATGGACAAACAACCACATTGCAGACTCTCTTTCTCCACTAGACGCATAGAAAGCCGAAGGATAGTGGTCGAAGCTGGTGGTTGTGAACTTGTATTTGCTTCTGGACCCTCTGTGATGAGCTGACCCACTTTAAGGACTTCCTCCATGAGTGCTGGAATGCCCCACTGCACATTAGTTACTCCATCTGTGCACCAAAACCAGTCCTCCAACCTAAACAGCCTTCTGATTCAACCTTCTGATCCATCCAGTCCCATTACCGTCCAGAAGGAAGATAAAGTAAGGGAATGCTTTAGCATCAAGATGGCTCAGCTTGAGGCTTCAGAACTTAACCAACGGATGATGTCATGATCGGTCACAATGGTTATTTACAGATTTAAAAACGTCCTCGTCGTGACCCACTTAAAGGTTTTCAGATCCCAGGGCTTCATGGCTGATTTGTTGTCCTCACAAAATCCAATAATTAGAACTTCAATCACATTCTAGAAACAATTTGTCACGGCTGCCGAGGCAAGCCGTGTGGATTTAGAAGGAGGACCCAAGATGCAGGCAGTGGATAAGATGCCGGTGAGTTTATTTATACAGGAGTGAGAAGGCAAACAGGCAAGACAAAACTAAAGACCTGAACTGGGAAATCTAAATGACAAACCTGAGATGATACAAAAAGGGACGAGAGGCAGCGAGACGAGCAGGACACCGAGTAACACAGACAAACCGGCAACAGGCAGGAAAACACACAGGGCTTATATACACAGGGTAGTAACGGGGGAATCGGCAACAGGAGGGAGACACAGCTGGGAGAGATCAGGGCTAACGAGACATGGGGAACAAAGCTGCACATACTAACATCAGACAGGAACAAGAACCTTCAAAGTGAAACAGGAAACAAAACACACTTTACTAAGACACAGACTAGACAGAGACAGACTTGACACTGACCAAAGGCTACTAAATGATAATCATAATCACAACAGTATCAGATCATAAATCATAATATAGAAAAACACCAAGATAACTGAAACACCAAGTACCAGAGAAACATAAAGGAAAATCCATGATGCAAAAGTACCAAAACATAATGAACTCAAAATACTGGGTCCAACGGACCCAGAACCGTGACACAATTCAAGCTCAATAAGGCAAACAGAACACACCCGTCAGACCAAACACAACACCGATGTTTATAAATATATATGCAAAAATGTTCATGTTTTCACATTTCAATACTATTTCATAAGTGTACACTGTAAAACTGCTACATCAAACCTTCATTTTCAGGTGGCAATTTTAAAAATCCTGGATCTCCCCCACGATAAGTGAGATTCAGGTGACTCTGAAAGTTGTGTGATGAATTGGCTACAACGTTTATACCAAATATTCAATTTTATTTATACAAATCCCAACAGCCATGGTCTCAAAGTCCTTAATATTGTAAGGTAAACACCTAAAAATATTATAAGGGAACCCCAACAATCAGATGACCCCCCCAATGAGCAAACTCATGCGACGGTGTGAAGGAAAAACTTCCTTTTAACTGGAAGAAACCCCAGCAGAACCAGGCTCAGTGAGAGGCGGCACCAGTTTGGGGTGAGGGAAGGACGACAGCACAAAGACACGCTGTGGAAGAGAGCCAGAGATTAATAACAAAAAAATTAAATACAGATAGGTGTATAAACACATACTGAGTGAAAAAGGTGACTGAAGAAGAAATATTCAATGCATCATGGGAATCCCCCCAGCAGCCTACACCTATTGCAGCATAACTAAGGGAGGATTCAGGGTCACCTGATCCAGCTCTAACTATATGCTTCAGTAGAAGGGAAGCTTTAAGCCTAATCTAAAAAGTAGAGATATTGTCTCTGTCCTGAATACAAACTGGAAGCCCGTTCCATAGAAGAGGGGCCTGAAAGCTGAAGGCTCTGCCTCCCATTCTACTTTTAAATACTCTAGGAACAACAATAGGAACAGCAATAACTGGAAGGAATCGTTTCCTGTATGTCGTTGCTGTGGAGGAATTTTATTCCATTTGTCTTTTCACTGATTAATCAATGAATTACATTTAATTAGCGGCACCTAGGAGCTACTTACCCTCTCAGTTCTTGTGGAAATGGTAAAAAGTGCAAGATTTTAATGAGACTTTATTTTCTTTCTTTCTTTTTTAATTGTTTTTACTTCCAACAAACATTCTTCAGGAAAAATCAGTTTTAGACACGTTTTAACAAGCGAACATACTTTTAAAAACAAAGGCAAGTTTGACTTTATTTAATTTTACTCAAGCTTAAAATCAACATTTGGTTTGCCTTTCACTTTATTACTCTCCTGCTGCTCCTGCTCCCCTCACCTCTTCTTCCTCCTGCTTTCCTCTCTGCCTCCCCATCTCTCCCTCTTTTCCACCTTCTCCCCCCTTCCTTCCCTCGCCCTCCTATTAAGGTCAGGATGGTGCTAAGTGTCTATCAGTGCTGATGAGGCTCAGGAGACTCCTTTGTTCTCAACGAGGGTGAAAATTTGAAACAGCCACAAGAGCGAATAGCATCAACCTCCCCCTCCTCCCCCATCTCCATCTCCTCATCCCTCCATCCTTCATCCCATGGCCCGATCAATCGCTCCTTCTCTCTAACAACTCTATTGATCAGATGCACTAACAACATCTTTCATTTATTAATTATGAGAGAAAGTCTTCCTGGGATTTCGCTACCTCAGTTTGTTCTCCTGACGACTCTCCCTCCTCCCCCTCCTCCTCGTCCCTGCTCCCTCCATCCACCCATCCCTTCAGTTGAAATCTGATTTCTCTCTGTTTTAATGCTTGTAATGTTTTATTTTATAGTGTATAAAATTGTGAAAGGTGCCACACTCATCTCATGTCCTTCGGTTGTGTCTGTAGGAGCAGAAAGAGAAATGTGTGGGAACCTTCGCATTTTAGAATTTAGGTTTATGAGCCACTAAATCACAACTTTTGATGCCACAAAGTAAACAGGAAATAAATCAAAACACGTCTAAACTCTACTAAAAACACTTCAGGCCCTTTAACCATTATGAAAACCTTGTTCAAGACCTGAAATGTTTAAATGACGAAATCAGTCCAATCTGTCATGTAAAACATGAACATCAGTGTTTTATCCTCAGTTTTATAAACAGTCTAAAAATTGATTTTGACCCAGAAGGACCCAGAGCCTGGTATCAACATTAAAGTGAATAGGAAACCTTGCCTATGCTCTAATTTGTTTTGAGCAGCTACCTATCAGACAGGGTGATACGGCCCCCAAAAGTTTAACCAAAATGCACTTTCGAAGTTTTCTTCAGCAAATGAACAGAAAACAGATCAAACATCCAGGGTAGCGACGTTACCTTTCCTCCGCATCACAGACATTAAACTTATTGAAAGGTACAGGATTAGACATGAGTACATCAGAAGGACAGCTCAGGCTGAGCAGTTTGGAGCTAAACCAAGAGAGTCGAGGCTCAGGTGGTGTGGGGATGTTCAGAAGAGGAAGAGTACATACATTGGACAAAGGATGATGAAGCTGGAGCTGCTAGGGAGGGGGAAGAGAGGAAGACTGAAGGAGGAGATGCAGAGGGTTAGTGTGATGGAAGAGGATGCTGGGTGGATGCTACGTGGAATGACCCATAAAGTGTTATTAAAAATAAAATGAGGGTTTTTAACTATAAGGAAATATTTTATATCAGAAAATTTCCTGGAAAATTATTTTTCTTTTAATTAACAGAAAGTGTTTGGCTAATGATCTGCTGTGTGTTTTCTCCTCTTCTTCTTCCTCCTCTGCCACACCAACCCTCTGCATCTCCTCCTTCATTACATCCATGAAGCTCCTCTGTGATCTTCCTGTTTTCGTTCTGCCTGGAAGTTCCACATTCAGCATCCTTTGTCCAATATATCCACCATGCCTTCTCTGCACATGTCTAAGAAAAAGAAGACAGAAAGTGTAGAGTGGGAGAAAATGGGGAAATAAGATGGAAATTTTTACTTTAAAGGGTCTGATTGGTACCTGGTAAGCCTGCTGATTGAGAAACAGCTGATGGGAAGCTAGCTGGTAACAGTGCACTTCCAAAGTATGAGTGAGGGACTTGTTCACAAATAAATCTACCAGGTCAGTTCACTGTTCTCAGAACAGTGACAACAAAAATAAGTAAACGGGAAACGCTGATGAATATATCTGTGTTTTATATTTCCATCAGATTATTTCTGCACGAGGGAAACAGGATTTGTCCCATATTTCCATCACACTCGTGTCTCCTCCTCTCCGTCCCATCCGATCTATGTTGCGTCCTCCCGCAGCTGCATTTACACACTCGGAGAGTCTTCATTGATTGGAGGAGCGAGTGCTGACAGACTGACAAATAGCCTTTTTATTAACGGCCTGTCTGTGCCTGGTAGCCAGAGATCGCAGAGAAGAACAATTCAATTCAGTTCAATAGACTTTATGTCTCCCTGCAGGGCCATTTTCATTACAGGCATAAAAACACTGATTAAAGACAAAAAATAGACATCGCCTTTAGAAACCGAGCCTGGACTGAGCACAGAAAGGGTCTCCTCGTCAGGTTTACCTGCCTTTACCTGTTCTTAGGCATTATGAGTTTGTAGTTTATTTATAAAGGACTTGTAAAGGTTTATTAACAGTACAGTGTGTACAGTGAGTGATTTTTTGTTATGGTGCAGCCATTTTGATTGGCAGGTATGTCGATACCAAAGACTCAACCTTTCCCAATTCAAATCAATAAACTGGACCTCTTGATGGTGTTTGTGCTGCTGGTGCCTTTTTGAAAATAGATTTACTGTGAAGTTACTCTTTTGAATATAACTCCTCCTTTTTGCGTAAAGTTTTTTCCCTTTCATTTTAACATCTTTTCTATTTTTGACCAGCAAAACGATCCAGTGTCACGTTTCTGATCGTTTATCCTCCTTCAGGATCCACGTTTTCTCTCTCTGTCCCTCTCTCCTCTCTCTCCGGTGCCCTCCGTATCACCCGATCCCCTGGGGGTGCTGTCACACCATTGGTCAGTGACATGACAACCAATTAAGGACTAATTAATCAAGCTCCAGTTGATAGGTAATATCCTGAGCCACTCAGGGTGAAATTGTGTGTGTTAGCGAGTGAGGGTGCGTTAGAGAGAATGAGCTAAATGTGAAAGATGGATTTGAAATCACACTGCTGTTGTTTTTACTCTTTGCCATTTTTCTTACCAAACATATTCACCTACTCATTTAAGCACCGAACCCTGAATTAAAGCTTACATTTAAGAGCATAAGTAAGATATTTTCATGTAATTTTGTGACACAAGTACAGTAAGAGATGTTAAATTTCATGGAATTTGGTCAAATGAAATTTACTTGATTTGTTTGCATTCAGTTTGTACCAAACACATTTTTCTTAATGTTTAATTATTTTAATAAATAAACCTCAAAATTATTGCTTCATGTTTAAGAGGGCAAAGAATTATTATTATTATTTTTTTGTAGACCGAATGAAAGATTAATATAGCCTCAATGTTTGCAAAGTGAAGTCAGCGCAGGGGTGATTTAAATCTGCATTCTTTTTTTCTGACCACCAGGGGGCGACAGCTGTGCTTGCTTATGGGAAAATCAGTCACCTGCTTCAGTTTCATTTTGTAAATTTTAGTCATTCTCAATGCATAAAATAAAGCTTAGGGTGTTGTCACTAGCTAATGACTTTTGATTGATTTTGATTTAATCATTAGCCAACGTGCACGTGGTCTTACAGTCAGATCTGCCCCTTTCTGCGGTTTTAAGACCACCAAGGTTCCCCAGAATGCTCAGTGCAAGGCTTCAACTGTAGCTAATAGCTGCCTTCTAGGCCTCGTCTGTTAGAGCTGTTGGGGCCTTTTGGAGCTCCCTGCCAGAAGTTTCTTCCTGTTATAAGGGAGTTCTTTCTTCCCACTGTCTCCAGGGTTTGCTTACAGGGGGATCATCTAATTGTTGGGGCTTTCTCTCTAATATTGCAAACGCTTGGCGTGTCATCATATTTGGCTCTATAAAAACAACTCGATGGTGGCAAAATGCTAACTTTGAGGTATCCAACACCAATGAATCACTTAGTGATTGTACTGTGGGACTGCAGATGTGTAATACATGGACATCTTTGTACTGGATCACCAGATTTAACCAGGAAAATGATGCCTATGAACATTTGATATTTGGTAAGGGGAATGTTTCCAGAGCTTCGACTCTCCATCTCCAGTTTGTTCAAATATTGAATAGTAAACACCCAAAGACCCGCTGAATATTTCTTATTGATCAAAACAAATCTCCCCATTTCTTCCTCCCAACAGATCTCAGCTTGCCTGTATTCTTGTGCGACTTCTTGTACTCGATAGATTGTCTATAAATACATTAGTGAGTTTGTTGTACATTGACTGTATACAGTACTGCTGCAGTCCAAACACATGGAGCCAGGATCTGCCCCGCAGTGAAACTCTGTCGGCCCTCTAAAAATAAATGTGAGCACTGTGGGGGGGCCCGGGGCCCTCAGGCTGACCGAATGGAAGTATTGATGAGAGCAGAGGAGAGAGAAACACACACACACACACACACACACACACACACACACACACACACACACACACACACACACGGGCAGAGTATTAGAGCCGCTGGCTAGAGGCCACAGTAAACCTATTGATCCATTGTTGTTTTCAGCCCATCTCTGTACGCACTAACACACACAGATGCTGTTGTTGGGGGTTCTTTTGTTTTCTCTCCATCCATGCCTCCATTTTAACCTTTCTAACACCTGCATTCACAACACTCTCACACATATACAGCATAATAATCCCTCTATAATAAACTCACTATAATACTGATGTAGGAAACTGCTGCCTCTGGAAGGGCAGAATGGCTAATATGTGATCCACTTAACACAGAAGGAAGTCTCCCGTGCTGGCAGCCATTTTGAAATGAATCTGGGCAGTTACTTGGAAGCTCCTGTTAACATGAATGAGGATGACACAGAATTCAAATGGTCAGCGGAACATAAAAACTACAGAACATAATCATTAATCAAAAAGTTTGCCTATTTTCCACAAAATAAAGCACAAAAACCTATTTCTCCCTTTGCAGGTTTTACTTGTACATGTGCATGCGTAAAGTTTTACATTACAGGTTCATTATCAGGTTTTAGATCTCACCCTGGGTCAACACACCTGAATCACATGATTAGTTCATTACCAGGCCTCTGGAGAACTTCAGGACATATAGGCTGTGTCCCAATTAAGAGACCGCACGCTTGAAGTAGGCACACTACGCGTACTACGTACGGTGCGTAATATAAGTACGAGAAGTGCGGAAGTGAGAGGCTTGTGAAATGGGACGGTATACGCTTCGTTGCGCTGTTCAGGTTGCCTAGCAACCATGATACTAACCGCGAGACACGTTACATACAGCATTGTTTGACAGAAAAAATGTTTTGTTGGTCATTCATTTTTGTCATGACATCACTTTGATAGTTGAGTATCTGAGGCTGAGACCACGGGACTGTAAAACATGATTGTTGGGCTTCATGTCTGTGCTGAACAGTCATTTAAGATTAGTTAGTAAATAACAATTAGTTAATGTTGTTCATGAGACTAAAGTCATCTCACTGTGGCAATGTAAATATAATATGGCCAATATTATAGTATTGTCAGATTATTATGATATATATATATATATGTATATATATATATATATATACATATATATACATATACATATATCACTGACTTCCAGCTTGTTGTGTTTGTGGATATATGACTGACTTTAATTATTAAACATTCGCACATAAATAAGTGACGTCATATTCAGTACTTTTGACAGTTCACTCTTCGGGCGCTCCATTTTATTAGGGAAATTCCACATACATAAATGTAAATTTCAAAACTCAACCCCATCATTTAATTTGTTTTTGATTGAAATTGAATATTACTTAATCTCTCTTAAATTAACGTCCAATAAAAAAGGTTTATCATTGATTGAAATTCATTCAGAAATGTTTAACGAATGAGCTGTCACAACTTTCAAGTACAAAGTTGTTATGAAGTCTGTCACATTCCCCCCTTTTTTTTCTTTTTTTCTTTTTTTTTATCCTTTATTAATTTATCCTTCTTATTTCATTGTACTGTATATTGTTACTCTTATTTGCCTTGTATGTCTACTGTACAAACTGAACTGGAATGACTGACTGTTCGCTTTATGATTTCAATAAAGTTTGGAAAAAAAAAACCCAACCTCTTCGGCCGCTCCCTTCTGCCGTATTTTGCGGCACAATTCTCCACACCCACCGGCGCGCTATGAATTGTGGGATATATGGGACCACGAAGCGTGCACCGGACCACGCTTGATATTTGGGGAAATCGACGGCGCATTTGGAGTATGCATTTGAAGCACACTTCGAATTGGGACAGCCGTCGTCGCGTGGCGGTGACGTAACCGCACTTACAGTTTTTTACAGCCGCTAGGACACATTTCACAATACTTAGGTCACTTTTGCAAAACTCTTCACACAATCCTCCTAACTGACCTTCAGCTTGGCAAAGCAGCTCATTTCACATTCAAAATGCACTACAACTACCAAAACACTTTATTCAGGTCTCAAATAAACTCATTCTTCCAGAACACTAGCAAAGGTTGACAGCCGACAAACACACTTTGTCACCCACAAAACAATGACCTAAAAAACACTAACAACATGTAGCATGACACAGTGTTTTCTTGTGTAAAACAAGGACACATCTCTGTTTATAATTTCAATATATGTTACTGGAATGAATCAGACATCATGCAGAATTTGTTAATATTTGTTTATGTATTTTTATTTTTTTGCACTAAGTAACCCAAAATACAAGAATTTGTATACACACCATCCACTGATACACATACAATAGTAATGCTAATCTACTCGGTCTTCTCCATTTGGCCACAGGTTCTCATCCACATCACATCTTATGTCATCTAGGGCAACACACCTAGGAAATAATCTTCTGGCTGCCAGAATGGAAGGAGTTGAAAAATTGAAGGAGTAACACCTGTGTAGATGTTCATCTACAATGAGAATCAGCTGTGGCTGGTTAAACTGCATTTTTAGATTTAAAATATGTTTCAATAAAATATTGCTGTTGAATTTTGCTGTCTTTTTAAGTTTTGCATTGTGTTATTGTTTTGATCATAAGTTTAACAGTTTTGAAAACAGTATGTAAGCACATGCAAAATGTCCTGTACGTACAAAGATTTTTGGCAGTTGTTGTGTCTGAGTGAGAAGATAATTCATGAAATTTGAGAGATGTAGTCATTGAATGCATTTTGTGCCAAAACAATGATAACTGATCCTCAGTTTAGCCCACATAGACTTCTGTTGTGCTCACTGTGTGAGGAGTTTTGCAAAAGTGACTTAAGTATTGAGAAATGTGTCCTAGCGTCTGTAAAAAACTGTAAAATGCGTACTTCAAGCGTGCAGTCTCTTAATTGGGACACAGCCGTTGAGGAGCTAATTTAGCCATTTAAATCAGCTGTGTTGGTTCAAGGACACATCTAAAACCTGCAGGGACACCGGCCCTCGAGGCCTGGAATTGCCCACCCCTGGTCTAAAAGCTGGTGGCAAAATGAAGCAGAACTATCAGAATTTTACTGTAGATGAAAACTGATTATTACGATTAAGAATTGTAACAAAGAGTCAACATGGTGCTCAAATATTCCTTTCATAGGAAGTCCAACAATTGTTTCTAGTATTTTTCTAAATAATTAGCACAAAATAAAACAAAATGCCAGAATATAAGAAGCTACTACATCCAGGAGATGGAACTATTTTTGAGTAACCATTACATGTCAAAGCACAACATACTTAAAACATCCAGGCATGAGATGAATAACGTGTGTCATGCTGTGAGAGACACGCAAAGCCAAATATGATGACACTTGTTGAGTTTAAGCTTTTTTTTTTTTGTATTGGTATGATCAATACTTCTTGATGCAGATCCTGCACTGGTTTGTCCTGATGAAGGGAAGCTGAGTGTTTACCTGCAGATTGACCTGTAATCTATGTTCCTATCCTCACCTATGGACACAAGCTCTGGGTAGTGGCCGAAAGAATGAGCTCCATGATACAAGCAACAGAAATGATCTTCCTCCAAAGGATGTCTGGGCTCTGTCCTAGAGACAGGGTGAGTTAATTTATTTAGGATGGGCTCTGCTCCTCCACCTTGAAATATGATGCTTCTTGGGCATGTTTAAGGTACATCCAACTGATAGGAAACCCTGGACACACTGGAGAGGAGATGTCTCTTAACTGACTTTGGGAACACCTTGGTATTGTCTGGGAGAACTGGAGGAAGTTCCTCAATAGAGAGAGTTCTGGGCATCTCTGCTCAGACCAGTGCTGAAGGACAGGCGTCACATTGCTGCTGTAGAGTCTTTTCTTGGTCAGACTGGTAAGACTTGCTTCTTGGGCGAATGCTGCCAATACTGGGGAGATGTATAATTCGGAGTAGCGGGAGAACCATGAGGATATAAATACACATGTAAAAGCAGCAGAAGGCAGAAAACGATTTGATCAAAGTGTGTTTCTGAATGAGCTGCAGTGTCTTTCAGACTCTCATTGATCTAAAATACACACACTTGATTCTCTTTCTTTCCTTTCTCACTCTTTTGATTTACTAACTCTGCCTGGCCCCTTTTCATCCCCCTCTCCCTCTCAAACACACACACTTACTTTAACATGGCCTCTGGTCTGTTCTCTACTCACTGGCAAATCAATAGACAACATGTTGAGCTCTATACAGGCACTGCTACTATGGATCCAAGGCCTAATTGCATGGCTGTAAAGCATTTGTGTAAAATGCAGAGGTTTAACTAAACAGTTTGTATGTGAGAATATATAGAATCAGAGACTTTGTGTGGTTCATTTTAGGTTCATGTGGGATTGTTTTACTATTAGACATAAGGCTGCTATTAACAAAGTGTCTAAAGATTTAAAACTGGTTTGAGCCTAAGGTGTCAGTTCTGTGTAGACTCAACACCAGCTCAGACCTTGTGTCAGGTGCACTTTTTAGCAGGTCACATGTTGGATTTTCCAGGTGGTCAGGTACAAGGACTTGACTGAAAATAAGTGAAGAAGCAGCAAATGTCTAAAGTAAAACTTTGAAAGACCTTCAGAAAACCCAGAGAACTGTTACTAAAGACCACTTTAAAAAAAATACAAGAAAGTCTGGCTCATTTGAATCAAACTACAAGGGGTGGTTCCAGGCTTTTACACAGTACTGTGCTTCATCAACAACTTGTCCCAGGATAAAGAAGCAAAGTGGCATCAGCTGTGGTCAGAAGCGTACAATTGCTTCCACACTGCTCCAGAAAAATCATCTAGAAATAATCTGTGTCTCCCTCCTGTCCATCCACTGAAGAGTCATCCAAGAACTTGTTCACGACAGTCTGAGGTGCACAAACAGCAGCAAACAATAGGCTTAATTATGCTCTACATGTCTAGGACCTGTAAGAAAACAGCTTTTTGATGCTACTTTTTAAACACAAATTTTCTGCCTCATATATTAAACACAAAGGCACAGTTTAACCTTCACAGATACACTCCAGTAAAAATGTTTTCTTTAATCTCCTCAAACTGTTTCCGTGGAAAAGTGGACAGTTGGTCCAAAGCAAGGTGACCTTCACCATCAGACAGGGTGGGACACATAATGATGATGATGTCACAGTGATGTAATCTGTCAGGAAGGTAATCAGGAGGTGACGTTTTCAATAAGTGTAGCTCATCTAAGATGGGTTGACCCAGAGTTTATTGTCTTGAAACTACAAGACGTGTGGAAGATGAGGAGGGGAAAAAAGAGATCCAAAATGTGAAGATATACGCAAAAAGGGAAGGCTAATCTGATGGGAAACAAAGGAAAAGGCAGATAAAGTATGAGAGACAGGCAGAGAGACAGGTACACGTGTTGACCCATGCAGCGTCCCCTCATGTTTCTGTCGTCCTTTATCCCCCTTACTCACAGATGAGACACAAACGTATGATTTGCCCTCTCCACCGAGGCTCCATAACTCACTGCCGCGCCTGCCGCTCGCTGTCACTGCAGCGAGACCCTCGCCGTTTTCGGGGGTGAAATATGGCCGCCTGCCCCGTCCCTGCGGCCCTCTCCAAAACAACGTTAGGCTGGAAAAATTGCACGAGGAGGCGCAGGGTTAATAGAGCGCTCCTCCTCTTTTAATTGAAAAAGTTAAACGAGGCGACGGGGCGAGGATGTTATTACAGGCAACGAGCCGGGAGCAGAGAGATGAATGGTGGCCTTCGAGGTTGGGTTAATGAGGACACTGGGGAGCATGTACTGGATACTGGGTACTGGACATGAGGGTCAAACGTGTGTGTTTGTGTGTGTGTGTTGAAAAGCAGGGTTCGCAGGGATAAAAACTGAGTTTTTCGGCTTGTGGTGGACAGTTTCCATGGTTTCTCAGGGGCTGATTTAAGGTAAAACCAACAGATTGTGACAGTTTCTTGAAGCTTAGCTTCGTTCATTCCATATCACTGGTTACAGGTGATCATTTGAATCATGAAGACTTTGGTGTTTTGCTGATGGCACATACATATGTGAGATTATTCTGGGTTTTCGTTTAATCATTTCCTGTTTCATTTTCCAGGAAACGACCTTGAACTTGGCACTTCCTGTCTTTTTCAGTTTCTTATCTACAGTATCTACTTCCTATTCTTGACATTGTCTCTGCTATCACGAGAGCATTATCAGAGCTTTGTTGTGATCTTTTGAAATAATTCACAGTCCAGTTATTCCATCTTCTCACTGTGTATACTTCAAGTCTTTCACCCTTTTAGGTTTCATTGTGTTTTTTCTGTCAGTTATTTTCCTTGTGTTCCTAATTCATCAACTTTCAGACTGGTTTTTGCTTCTCACTTGCTCATTTGCTTGCTTCTCCATGACCATTACATATATTTACTGATCATTTAGGTAATTGTAAATATAATAATGTATGCATCATTTTATTCATGACGGCTTTTCAAACGACTTGAAAACAGTGAAAACAACACAACTTTTCATGAGGTATAGTGCTTTTCTACTCTGGGCACTCAAAGCTCCTTTTAGGCCACATTCATACACATTAAGATGGAGGTAATTTAATGCCTTTTCTGTCACATGCACACACTCACACTCTGCATCAGGAGCAATTTGGGATTGGGACACTTCAACATGCAGACTATCAGAGCCACGCATCAAAACACTGACCTTCTAATTTGTAGATCACCTAATCCATCTCCAGGTAGCCAGATAGTCACCTGGAACTGTTTTCAATTAAGAGGTGGGGCTTGTGAAGCATTAAGAGCTAGGGTGCACTTACACTAGACCAGTGGTTGTTAAACTGTGGTACACGTGGTGGTACTTGGGCTCTCTCTAGTGGTACGCTGGAAATCTTCCAAATATTTTTTAAGATTAAATAATATACCATTGTGGAGGTATGCAAAGAAGACACCAGAGTTCATGAGACTCTTCTGGGAGCCGGAGTCGACCAGAAAACATCTCCCTGAGTGTGAATCTTCTATGAAGAGCAGCCTTTCCTCATCGCCAGCGGTCGTAGCGGCTACAGAGCGCTGGCGGGCTTGTTTCCTTGGGCCTTAAAACTGTACCGTGCTGTGGCGCCAACACACTGATGGTAAAAACACAGCCCTTGTGCTGTGCCGTGGTGCCACGATCCCAGCCACCATCGATGAGTCTGAGGCACCGGGAGAATCAGTGGGGGCACAGGAGATGCCGTCAGTGAGTCAGGAACTATCGCCTGGATGCTGAAACTCCTAGTAGCCAGGAGAATGTGATCTGCTTCTTCTGCGAGTGAGTGGTAATCCTTTGCAGCCAGCAACGGGGAGTCGGAGGAAGAGTGAGTTAAGAGGAGTCTTCCGTCATCCGTTCCTAGCAAGGACAGCGTGCTCTCCATGAGCTCAAGAGCAGTACCGTCACCCAGACCCGAGAGAGAGAGGAGTTTCTCGGCCCGCTCTGCGTCAGAGAGGAAGTAGCACCGCAGCAGCGCCTTGAGAGCGGTGGTCAAAGGAGCTTGCAAAGAAAAGCGTCTGGACTTCTTTAAGTTGCTTGAAGACGTTTCACCTCTCATCCGAGAAGCTTCTTCAGTTCTAAGGTCAAATGGTGGAGAGTCCCAGATATAAACCTAGTGGGAGTAACCCCCCACAGAGGGACAAAAGGACCCCTGATGATCCTCTAATCGTCTGAGCCAAGGTGGGAAACTGGGCGTGGGTCCCAATCAGCCAGAATTTCGGGTATGTTCATTGTGAAACCTGGCCCCACCTTATCATGCGAATTCCTGAGGTCAGATGGCCCAGGATGTGAGTGGGCGTTAAGGCGTCTGGGAAGGGATCTCAAAACTGGATTATAGATGGCAGAGAGTTGGTGTCGTAAACCCCCGCCTCTGTTCAAAGATGGTCGCTCACAGTGGACATAGATGGCTTCTTTCACTCCTCTTTCAAACCATCTGTCCTCTCTGTCCAAAATGTGAACATTGGCATCCTCGAAAGAGTGTCCTTTATCCTTAAGATGCAGATGGACTGCTGAGTCTTGTCCTGTGGAGGTGGCTCTTCTGTGTTGTGCCATGCGCTTGTGAAGTGGCTGTTTGGTCTCTCCAATGTAGAGGTCTGAGCATTCCTCGCTGCACTGTACAGCATACACCACATTGTTAAGTTTGTGTTTTGGCGTTTTGTCTTTCAGGTGAACCAGTTTCTGTCTGAGCGTGTTGCTGGGTCTGAAATACACTGGGATGTCATGCTTGGAGAAAACTCTCCTGAGTTTCTCTGATACACCGGCTACATAGGGGATGACAATGTTGTTGCGTCTGTCCTTCTTATCCTCCCTCGCTGGTGTCTGGTCTTCTTTTCTGTGCCTCTTTGCTGACTTTAAGAACGCCCATTTAGGATAGCCGCACGTTTTGAGAGCGGTGTATTTCCCTTGGGTGGGGGGATCCCGGAGGAGGGTCATCACATGGCGGGTGGACAGCAGATCCAGCGAGGCCACCACATGATGGTATTTCGTGTCATCAGCTGAAACGCCACAAAGAGCAAACTGAGCTTTGAAGTGCACGAACCATGAAGGAGAGTCGTGAAGGCAAAAATCCGGAAGCTTAACTGTCACAGCAAAAATTTAAACTGCTATCACTTCTGACATAAATGAAGACAGAAAACTAAACAGCAGTGACGTTTGTAGGTTCAAGGTTCAAGGTTCTTTATTTGTCACATGCATAGTTATACAAGTATAACACACAGTGAAATGTAGCCAGTAGGGTTACTGAAGTTGGGCTAGCTGGTATATAATGATGTGCTACGTGGTAGCTAGCTACACAGCTATGGTTAGCATAATATGAACACAGTGAAGCTGGAGGATGAACACTAACTTTTATCCACTAGATAAAAGTTAACGTGAGGGTTCCTGATGGTTAGGGACAAATGCAATTGCTAAATGTTTAGGTCAAAGTGTGTTAAAAGCCAGTCCATAAAAATGTGTCTTTAGGAACGATTTCAAATGTTCAAGTGTTTGTGCAGATCTAATATTTAGAGGAACCATATTCCAGAGTCTGGGACCTGCCACAGAGAAGGCTCTGTCACCATGAGACTTAAGTTTAGTCCGTGGCATGGATAACACATGGATAACACTAACTGGACCTCATGGTTTTCTCTGGAACATGAATAAATAGGAGCTCAGACAGGTAAGCAGGGGCTCGACCGTTAACTGACTTAAAAACAAAAAGTAAGAGTTTAAATTGGATAACATAAGGAACAAGGAGCCAGTGTAGAGAGGCCACAACCTGGGATTAAATGCTCTTTCCATTTAGTGCCAGTTAGCAGACGAGCAGCTGCATTTTGGACGAGCTGGAGATGATAGAGAGAGGCCTGGAATTGCAGTAGTCCAATCTTCAAGTAATAAAGAGGTGAATAATACGTTCAAAGACATTAGCTGGAAGGTATCTCTTAACCTTGGCTAGCTGTCTTAAATGAAAAAAGGATTGCACTCTCCTGCCTACACAATTTGAAGGAACCATCAAGGTACACACCAAGGTTTTTTACATTTGTCCTACAATTGGAAGATAAGGGGAATTAAACTGATCATAAACCTGGCTTTAAGGACTGCCCCCACTAGTGATGGTTGAAGCAGGGAACAAAACCAAGCTCAGCTGATCTCGTATAACTTTACTGTGCCCGCAGTTGCTCTGCGAACCACTTTTTGCAACCCATGGCAGGTCCTTTTTTCATGACATTTCTGACTTAATAGTATAAATGTGTCATTATTATCATATTTTTTAAAAAAATAAAAACTAATTGTAAAAACATAAAAGTGTGATTCTATTTTAGAGAAGAAACTTAAAAATCTGATCTGAGAGAGAACATATGAAAAAGCCCCTCCCTGGTAATCAGAGCGTGAAGTTTTAGGAAAGATTTAATCACCTTGTTGCCACAAAATGAGACAAATCAAGCGCTCCTTTTTCTGTTTAATATCTGAAACTGATCCAGTTCCCCCCTCCTTCAGGCACCGTCAGCGCTCACAGCACCCCTCCCCCTCTTTACATGCCATCATTTATTAATGGTAAGAGGTCTGCATAAAGCATTAGCCGTGTTTGTGATAAACCATTAGTGATGTATTTCATTTCTCAGTAGGAAACGGAGGAGCGTTGGGGGCCGTTAATATCCGTTAATGTTAAGAGGCGGCGGAAGGGGAAGAGGTTCCTCCCTCTGAGGTGATTAGACCCGTCCATTTAGTTAGAGGATGCTGCGTACGTGCACACACAAACACATTACTTCCACAGGCTTTATGTGAGTGTGAACATGTCTCATTAGTGTGCTGGGCAAGCGACTGGGATTTAGCCTTTGTACCACCACTGCTCTTTTTCCAGCTGGAAAGTACATGCAGTAGTAAGTACTTGAGTAAAATGTCAGTTTACTCCAAATGTACTTGCATGTACATTACAGTCTTGGCAGGAAAACACAGCACACGCTCACTGTGTTACGCTGTGCAGACATTTTTCCAAACAAGCAAACGGAAACTTGTGAAAATGTTTTAACACATTTTCTACAAAACTAAGCAAAGCAAATATAAAACTTAACATAACAAACTAGCAGCAGCTCCTCCTCTGATATACTCGTCTATAATATTAACACTGTAGAGCAGGATTTGTTAGATATCAACCGACCTTTACTTGATGTTACAATGCAGGGAGTGAATAAAACCTAACTCTCACTTATGGTCATGAACTGACATGGTCATGGGTAGTGAGCTTCCTGTGAAGAGTGGCTGGGCTCAGCCTCAGAGCTAGTGTGAGGGGCTCAGAGTAGAGCAGCTACTCCTCCACTCTGAAAGGAGCTGGTTGAGGCCACCAAGAGCCTTCTGATAAGGATGGTGTCTGATGTGGCCTACTGGTTGGAAAAACTGGGGACAGACCCACTCCTAAGCCCCTTTTATGTTAGTACCTACTTGGATCAACTCGGCACGGTTTTCCACGGTTTTCAGGGTTTTCCATTAGGTCATAATACCTGGTACCAGGCACTTTATTAGTGCCTGCATGCTACGGACTGGCCAGTAGCATCACTCAATGAGTCTTAAGACCCTCTTGTTTACGAAAATTAAAACCGTCATTTTTGAAACCCGAGAACGAGGGAACTGGCTACAAAAAACACCGTGTTCCCCAGAGTCTGATGAAAACATACAGACCAAACAGCGGGTACATTCTTGCCTTGACGTCCACCTTTTTTTGTAGCGTTCGTGTTGCACATTAATTACGTTGTGGGACATTCTGACACGTTGCTATGATGACAACCATGGACGTTAGGTAGTACCAGATTGTAATGGAAAACCAGTCTATTTGAGTCGAGCTGATCCGAGTAGGTCCAAATGGAAAAGGGGCTCCAATAGACTGGAAAGAGTTGCATCAGGAAAGTCAGCAAATTTTTGTCAAATCAAACATGCAGATCATCAAGAATGAGATGGGTTGGAATAGTTTGTAGCGTGTATAGACTGCGTTTTATAGACAATCTGATATATTGAGTAATATTAAAAACACAAAACTTAGGAAATCTGTACCCCAGTTTTTCAAAATAAAGTTAAATGGTGTTGCAAATTACAGGAATCAGACTAGTTACAAATCATTTACCATCAGGTTCTTCCAAAACATGAGTGTGATTTAGAGAGAGGCGACCATTGTTCAGCAGTCCCCCAGACCAGTCATGAACGGCTCTCCTTCACTGGCATCCCCGAGACTGAGAGACCACCTGAATGCTACCTTATCACTGTTGCTATGCAGAATTCTGACTTAGAGACTTTTAGTCATAATTTTGCAGCCTTGCAACCAAGGACATACTTAAAATGTCTGAATCTGTGATTCCTTTTGTACTGAGCAGGATTACTATTACAACAACACATCGTCATTGAGGTAAAACTAACCTGTGTCATGACTAATCCCAGCTCATGCACCCTGTTAGTGAGCGAACAATCCAACGCTTGTTGAATTCTGCTTCACAATGACGGAAAGAGCCGACATCGAAGGGTCAAAAAGCGACCAAAGAACGCTTTCCCGCCACAAGCCTGTTATCCCTGTGGTAACTTTTCTGACTCCTCCTGCTTAAAACCACAAGAGTCAGAAGGATCGTTAGGCCCGCTTTGGTGAATATACAACATGCTCACTCATCCAAGCACTTTTTCTGTGTAAGTTACCTCACACTCTGATGAATGCACCTGAGAGCAACTTGGGATTGGGATACCCAAGGATATAATGGCATGACCTTTGGAGCCAGCCTCAAGTGGACATTAGAGGAAGTGCAGTTACCGAAAATACTAACATGTCAAACTATATGAATGCCTGTAAAGGATCACTTGGTTTCACATTTAAAGGCACAAAAACAATATTTTCCTAAACTTAACCAAACACCTTTCCCAGCAGGACACTAATAGAGGTCTCCTAGTTGCGACTTATGAAATCACCATCCCTCCTAACAAGCTTTGTAGATCTTTAAAACGGCACTGTTAGTCAGTATCACTGAACACTGCTGTTTAAGTCTTAAATCCACAAACTTCGTTGATCAATGAGAAAAACCATTCAGCTGTTTGCTTTTCAGCTCTCATACCAGTTGAATGTAATGCCATTACTACGGATTTGTCATAAGCAGAAGAAAATGGATGGATGAATGAATGAATGCTAAGAGCGATTATCCGACTTATGCGGCAGTGGGAATTTTATTGTGCAGAAACAGCCGGAAGAACAAGTGTAAATAATAAAATGATTGATTGCCTAATTCCATTCAGCTGCTTCAGTTTCAGGTTCCTGGGATTGTTCGTGTTGGCTCAGTGTCAGGGCATACTGGTGTGTTTCACTGGAGAGGAGCCAAAGTTAATGTATAATGTAGATAGTTGGAGAAAAAAAGAGCTTCTCCTGTGTCCAGAAAGTATCTCTGCGGCACGGCAGGATCCCCTTTACTCTCAGTCCTCTCTCTGCTCTCTCTCTCTGAGTGTGTCAGTCTCTGGAGTTTTAGCCGACACAATCAGATATAAATTAGTAATGATGAGCAAGCAGCTGGTGTGACTCTTTGTGTCCCTATAGTGTTCATCTTCACAGCTCAGAGAACATCCACTCCTCTCAGTGTCTGAGATTCACCTGCCGTGTTTCTTTATCATTCTCTCTCATACAAGATGTCACGACTGAGGTTTTCATTTACATTAGCGTGGTTTATGATCAAAGTGCATCAAAACGAATTACCATCGGACCTGCCTGAGCTTTATATTGCATTTAGTGCTAATCTTATCCTTCTAACCATGGGAATACAAAAAGCTCCATCAGTGACATCCCATCTTCTGTGTACGGCCTCAGAAGTGAAACGTTTAGCCTGCACTTATTTTGAAGCTACTCCTAGTGAATTCCTGGCCTATTATGCTAAACCAAGATGTTAAATATTACATTGCAACCATGAGCATGCCAGCATTGCCACTGCGAGTATCTTAGCATGGTAATGCCATACTATACATCTCTCTCTCTCTCTCTCTCTCTCTCTCTCTCTCTCTCTCTCTCTCTCTCTCTCTATGTAGTCAAAGGAGTGCTAAAGAATCGCCACCTTAGCGTGGACCAGACAAGAAACCATTCAAAATGTCTTGTGAGTCCACGAATAAATAGTAAAAAGTTAGAAGCAAGGTCATTAGCACAGGCTTCTCTACAGCCAGGAGTCTCCCCCTGTGGTTAATTAAAAAATTGCAAGTATAAAGCACCTCCATGTTGGCTTCACTTTTCAGAACTGAAGGCTAAGCAACCTTTATTTGGTAATTGTTGCTTGACTTAATAGAGTATTAATAGTATTCAGGAGGAAACTGATTAAACACCTAATTTTCTGACATCCCACACCTGAATAAGAAAAGCAAAACGGAAGTAGAATATTTATTAATAAACACATGCCAATTATATTTAGTCATATGCTTTAATTTCAGTGTATTTTGTTTTGTTTCATGCCTTAATTTATATGGCTGTGCTTTTGTATTTATTATGTCTTCTTTATCGAGGCGCTGATCATTCTTGCTTTGTGCTTCAAAAGAGTAGATGAAAATTATGTTGGCATGCTTATGTCACCACTTCATGTTGTCTAAATACATCTAGGTCATAGAATCCCACTCCGTAGGGGCAAAATTTGCATTAGTTGTGACATATTAGTGTAAAAGCAGCAGGATTGAATGTCACTGGAGAGTTTTAATGTTCTTCTTTGTGTGTTTTTTCTCCTGCACAAATGGAAGTCATAAAACCGCACCTTAGACAACGAAAAACAAAATAAAGTTCAGTTCAGCCTCGGTTCGAGCTCTGCACTGTTGCAGCTTCAGTCTCAGTGTAATAAGTCAACTGCTAATTACAGAACAAGTGATATTACAACCTGAGTGTGTTCCCGCTGCCGCCTGGTTGTCAAACATCCCTGCAGCAGAAATCAATAGGTCATCATCTCTACATATTACTACATATCGGGAGGAGATGAGGGGGAGGGGGAGGCAGAGGTGTGGACAAGAAATCAAAGGAGGTAAAAAAAAAAATAGGAGGACAGACCTATGTTGCTCCTATTTCTTGGCATAGGAACACATTTAGGTAAAAAAAACATTTGACAGAAGATCGGTGTAACGCAATGGTGGCATCAAGTCTGTCTACAATCCAGGCATCTTCTGTCTTTTCCAGGCTACTTAATCTCCACGTGTGAAATATTTAGTGGGGTTTAAGTCTATTGTTTTCAGTGTGAAATACCTTTATAAGTTAGAGGAGTGCTGTGCCCTCAGTAGTGAAGCTCAGAATACATCAACCGTTGGCCATTGTCCAGAGAAAGAGAGCGATAGCATCAAAGCGTGAGTAAACAATTGGAATATTAATGGTTAAACTGAGAAACTGCAGAGTAGCTGCAGGAGGGTGTGTGTGAGTCAACAGAAACAGAAAATCCACTTAAAATGTGCCACTGACTCAGAGTCAATCATTAAACAGTCTGAGAGTCCGTGCAGGGATAGATATTGATTGCCATTTTTACAGGTCATTTCCTCTGAAGATGATTAATACGTCTGTTTCTCAATTTTCCTTCGGCCCGCCGTCTCTGATGTTTAACCTCCAGGCTGGCTGGGTCTCTGAGGAAGCCGGGGGAAGTTTGAATGCACTGGAGGATATTTCTATCCACAGAAAGCCAAATTCAAACCCTGGTGCTGGTGTAGAACCAGTTCTGAACTGGTGTCCTTTTAGAACCTGCTTACATGAGTGCCACATACAGTACTACAGTGGGGCAAAAAAGTATTTAGTCAGCCACCGATTGTGCAAGTTCCCCCACTTAAAATGATGACAGAGGTCAGTAATTTGCACCAGAGGTACACTTCAACTGTGAGAGACAGAATGTGGAAAAAAAAATCCATGAATCCACATGGTAGGATTTGTAAAGAATTTATTCGTAAATCAGGGTGGAAAATAAGTATTTGGTCAATAACAAAAATACAACTCAATACTTTGTAACATAACCTTTGTTGGCAATAACAGAGGTCAAACGTTTACTATAGGTCTTTACCAGGTTTGCACACACAGTAGCTGGTATTTTGGCCCATTCCTCCATGCAGATCTTCTCGAGAGCAGTGATGTTTTGGGGCTGTCGCCGAGCAACACGGACTTTCAACTCCCGCCACAGATTTTCTATGGGGTTGAGGTCTGGAGACTGGCTAGGCCACTCCAGGACTTTCAAATGCTTCTTACGGAGCCACTCCTTTGTTGCCCGGGCGGTGTGTTTTGGATCATTGTCATGTTGGAAGACCCAGCCTCGTTTCATCTTCAAAGTTCTCACTGATGGAAGGAGGTTTTGGCTCAAAATCTCACGATACATGGCCCCATTCATTCTGTCCTTAACACGGATCCTGTCCCCTTGGCAGAAAAACAGCCCCATAGCATGATGTTTCCACCCCCATGCTTCACAGTAGGTATGGTGTTCTTGGGATGCAACTCAGTATTCTTCTTCCTCCAAACACGACGAGTTGAGTTTATACCAAAAAGTTCTACTTTGGTTTCATCTGACCACATGACATTCTCCCAATCCTCTGCTGTATCATCCATGTGCTCTCTGGCAAACTTCAGACGGGCCTGGACATGCACTGGCTTCAGCAGCGGAACACGTCTGGCACTGCGGGATTTGATTCTCTGCTGTTGTAGTGTGTTACTGATGGTGACCTTTGTTACTTTGGTCCCAGCTCTCTGCAGGTCATTCACCAGGTCCCCCCGTGTGGTTCTGGGATCTTTGCTCACCGTTCTCATGATCATTTTGACCCCACGGGATGAGATCTTGCGTGGAGCCCCAGATCGAGGGAGATTATCAGTGGTCTTGTATGTCTTCCATTTTCTGATGATTGCTCCCACAGTTGATTTTTTCACACCAAGCTGCTTGCCTATTGTAGATTCACTCTTCCCAGTCTGGTGCAGGTCTACAATACTTTTCCTGGTGTCCTTCGAAAGCTCTTTGGTCTTGGCCATGGCGGAGTTTGGAGTCTGACTGTTTGAGGCTGTGGACAGGTGTCTTTTATACAGATGATGAGTTCAAACAGGTGCCATTCATACAGGTAACGAGTGGGGGACAGAAAAGCTTCTTACAGAAGACGTTACAGGTCTGTGAGAGCCAGAGATTTTCCTTGTTTGAGGTGACCAAATACTTATTTTCCACCCTGATTTACGAATAAATTCTTTACAAATCCTACCATGTGAATTCATGGATTTTTTTTTCACATTCTGTCTCTCACAGTTGAAGTGTACCTCTGGTGCAAATTACTGACCTCTGTCATCATTTTAAGTGGGGGAACTTGCACAATCGGTGGCTGACTAAATACTTTTTTGCCCCACTGTACATACAGTAGCATTTCTAGGATTTCCATATATGCTTGTCACCATATTCTGTATATTTAGTTAGCTAGCTAGTTACACTCGCAGTAGCACAGGAACAGAGCCGGAGGGAAGGAGAGAGAAAGAGAGCCAGGGAGAACAACGTCACATTAGAAAGGTATAGTAATCATCCACAACTATTTTCAGTTGCAGATGATAAAGGATTCAGAAAGTTTATTCATGCAGGCCCATATGACAGAGAATGTGCATCTTCTTTTTGTTTTCATATTTTTATTTATATTTAATTGTGTTGTGGTTTGCAGTGTTTTGTGTTGTTTCAGTTTAAATTGGTTTAAAAGGAAAAAGTTGAACATTTTTTTAAATTATTTGAATATATATGAGTGCTTGTGTATAAATACACAAACAATACACACATGCTTTCAAATTGTGTAATTTAAGTGATCTAGTAGCTCTGTTTTGAAGTTCAGTTAACGCTAGAAATGTGTTTTGGAGTTTGTACGTGTTTTGTCTCTAGGGACCACTGTATATATTTATATATAAACATATATAAATAAAACCACTTTTTTATTTATTTACATTAGTAATTCCTTTTGTGCATAATTTTATATTATTGTTAATAATAAATTAATTAAAGCAACAAAACAACCTGAAGAGCCGGTTGGGAGCCAAAAGAGCCGGCTCTCTAAAAAGAGCCAGAAATCCCATCACTACTGTGAAGTACACTTAATGTCCATTCCAAAATACAACCACAACCACTTCATTAGGTACATCTGTTCAACTGCTTGTTTGCGAATACTGAATCAGCTAATCACAAGTCAGTGCTTTTAGGCATATAGACGTGGTCAAGTCGACCTGCTGAAGTCTAAACCTAAATAAAAATGGGGAAAAAGGAGCTATAAGTGGCTTTAAACATGCCAGACGTCTGAAAAAGAGAACGCATCCAGTGAGCGGCAGTTGTCAAGGCCCAAAATTGTTGATGTCAGGGGAGAATGGCCATACTGCTTTGTGCTAAAAGAAAGGTGTCAGGAGTTTTCCTGTAATGCAACTCAGGTCAGAATAAATGACACTCAGACAGGTTTGCAGGTTTAACGTGCACACGGGTGAGAGCTCAAACGGAGACTCACACTCCGCAGCAGTTGCCACCCTTTATTTATACTCAAGCATGTTTGCGTCACAGACACATGAGTGGAAGAGATAACATACAAAGGTAGAGACTTCATCACATGCAGGAAGAGATAACATACAAAGGTAGAGACTTCATCACAGATACATGAGTGGAAGAGATGACATACAACAGTAGAGACTTTATGCTGAGCTTTGCACAGTGTAACTTCTCTAGTAAAAAGAGCAAACACATCTAGAGAACTTTAAATGAAATGTACTTCTATACATAAACATAATAAAATCTTTCAACAAAAGGCAATAGTAATTCACTTGTTACAATCAAGGTATGCAGAACTGCATCCCTAAATACACATGCCCATCCCTGAAGCAGAGAACGACAGTAGCAGAAGACCACACGAGGTGCCACTCTTGTCAGCCCAAAACAGGAAACTGAGTGTACAGTTCACACAGGCTCAGTACAATTGGAGAATGGAAGATTGGGAAAACATTGCATGGTCTGATTAGTCGTGATTTTGGCTGCAAGATTTGGATAGTAGTGTCAGAATTTAGCAAAAACAGCATGAAAGCATGGCTCCAACAAGGCAGGCTCATGTTAGTGGTGTAATGGAGTGGGCGATATCTTCTTGGCATGATTTTGGACCACTTAGACTGAGCATTATCTAAACACCACAGCCTACCACAGAATATTGTTTTTGGCTATGCTCATCCCTTTTTGGCCACCGTGTACCCAGTGTAGCCTCCACAGCAACAAGATGTCAATCCTGTAGGGCACCTTTGGGATGTGGTGGAAGAGGTGATTCAAATCATGAATGTACAACAAACCTAGAGCAACTGTGTGATGCTGCCATGTAAATATGGACCAAAATCTCAGAGGAATGCTTCCGCACCTTGTTGGATCTGTGCCATTAATAAAATGAAAGCAGCTCTGAAGGAAAACGAGTTTCCAACCCAGTACTAGCGTAGGTGTGTGTAATAAAGGGATTGCTAAAATGTCCAGTAAATGACAGGTAGACCCTAGAAAAGTTCAGTTTAGGCCACATTGGGTGTTAACTTTCCAAATAATTTATCTTGTAAAAATATAACTTCCACTCTAAACTAGTTGGTTTGCCCACTGGCCCTAAAACACTTTCATTTAAACAGAAATAAATAAGCAGCAGAAAACATTCCTTTTGAATGCAGAATGAACATCTATAAAAATATGAAAGCTAAGGGGAAAATGGACGACTTTCTCTATAATTCAAAGTAGCTCATTTTTTCTCTATTCTAGTCAAACTGAAATTTATTTGATCTTTTAATAGGAGTGGACTTCTGTGGGGTTTTCGCTGTTATACCCAATAGAAATGAAGCAAATTTAAAAATTTGCTTAAGCACCTCACGGCCTCGTTATTGTATGTCTGCCACTTTCCATTTCTCTCTCTGTATATGAATCATTCTCCTTCCTCTCAATCATATTTACTTCCATTTTCACCTTCATCATTTCATAATCACATCCCAGATTACATTTTCTGAAATGAACCGAGTCAGTGTCACTGCCTCATTTGTTGGACTGTGCCTGTTTATTCTTCCTGATTGGATGTGAAGTCAGTTCACTGTAAAAACTCCATCACAAAAACAGCACGAAAGAGGAGGACCTTTGTTCCCTGGGCACTGTGAGGTTTTTTAAGCTAATGTTAAACACTCCAAAGGCTCTCTCTTCTTTCTCCACAACGGGGTAACACAAATCCACTCACTCGTCCACACGGTAACAGGCAGGCAGGGAAAGGTCCGGGGTAGATCTGTACACAGAAACTAGTGTTAACGGCGAACAGACCGAAACCACTTTACAGAGTTTAACTCACTAATGGTAGAGTGACTGACGCTGATAGCTCAACGATCCAGCAACGAGTAACACCGTGCCGCCGTCTTAAATAGGCCTTGCGATCACCCAGATAGGCAGCAGGTGCGTGGGCCAGGGGCGGGAGCCCATAATGAGCACCGCCCCGGCAGGTGAAAGAGAGAGAGAAAGAGAGAGAGCAAAAAAACCACCAAAACACATGTTGCCTAATACAGGATCAGCTGGTGAGGCACAGGGACCATGACACTATCTGCAGAAAAAAAAATCTCTTAAGGCAATTTTACTGTAAAGAGTTTAGGTTCAACTGAAATTTCATATCTTAAAGATTCAAGTAGGGTGTAAGCATTTCTCAGGTCAGTTGGTATTGCCTGAAAGTATAGCCGTGCCCAGTTGACAATATGTTTGGAATCACTGTCACGCTGAAAAATGAATAAGATGCTCTCCAGAATCTGATGGTACTTGTCTATATTTTCTATAGAGTACAGACCATGACACAGCCTGCACCGTTTTACAGATGGCTGCAGACACTCACTGATGTACCTCTCTCCTGATTCTAAACAATATCATGGCGTAGTTATGATAGGAGTTGAAATGCTGGCCGAGATCTCTTCACTTAACATCAGTGGCTTCTTCTCTTACCGTCAGTGTGAAGGATCTGATTGAGCTCTACCTCACCTCCTGCCACAGTCTGTCATCTTGCAGCTTGACAGCACGTCTACCTCGGTGTCTCTCTGCAGCAGTTTTCATATGAACCTACAATGGTTTTCACAGTAGATGTCTTGCACAAACAACTCTCATTAGGATGTTTTTTTTTCTGGTTTTGAGCTTCTAAAGAAGAGCAGAGTAAATCTTGCAACCGTACTTTATTTTTAATTCGACCTTTTCTATCTAGAACCACGCTGCTTTCACTGCTTGCAGACGCTGTAAAAAAGAAACTGGATCACTGACTCATCCATCAACCTCTTGTTGGGTTGAATCAAGGTTAGAACTACAGCTGTACCCAGTTTAATCTGTCTGATGGATGTTTATTTTGTAATCTTCACAGGTTTGCACATTTTTCCTTTCATCATATCACTCCAAAAATATTCACTTTATTTTCTGAAGCCTCAACAAGGACACTCGTCTCCATCTAGGTATTGAGAAGCTAAAACTTAGTCACCAAACACTAAATCTCTCTGGCAGAATTTCCTCTTCATAGCAGAGAAGAGGATAAAGTCCAAACAACCTCAACTGGTGTTGCCAGAGCTTTAACTACACACTGAAAAAAAGGGATTGGCCAGCTCTTGGATTTACATAAGCATCTTGCGTGTATTTAACACAATTGCCTCATGCTTTAAAGTTAAGTGTAACTATATAGTGTAGAAACGACATGATATGCAGAGAGGCTAGATTAAATTGTTCATATCATGTTCAAGTGAAGTAAGTCAATAATATAGCAATGTTAAATCCCGTGACACTGCACGGGTTTCAGACTCGCGCTCTTTAGATCGTGGTTTCAGGAAGGCATCCATCTCAGTCAAGTCGAGCAGCCACCTCTACTTTTTTTGGTATACCAAAAAAAGTAAATTGGGTGGTTGTTACATTAAAAAAGTCTAACTTGTAATTTGAACACAATAATTTCATGTTTCTATGAACGTAATTAAATCATGTAGGATTTGCATGGAATTCAAAAACTTAATTTGTTCTTGTTGAGACGACCTGATACAATCTAGTAAGAGTGGTTAGTTGCTGAACTCATGAAATTCACAAGATCGCACAAGATTTCAAACTGCAGGAAAATCAGTGGAGTTATAAGAGGCAGAGAACTACACACACACCACGTGCATGCTATTGCTATTTATTGTGGATTAACCTGTTAAGGACAAAAACAAAAAAATTCTGCATCAAACACAGGAAATCATAGCTGTCCTGTGTTTCCTAGATTGTTGGCATGGTGGTTAGTGCTGTTGCTTCACAGTAAGAAGGTCCTGGGTTCAAATCCACATTCTGGCTAGTTTGCAGTGGCTTCTCTCTGGGTATTCTGGTTTCCTCCCACAGTTAAACATCATGCAGTTATTAGAGTTAGGGTTAACTGATTCTAAATTACCCGTGAATGTAAGTGTAAATGGTTGTTTGTTTCTATGTGATAGACTGGTGAGGTGTCCAGGGTGTACCCTGCCTCGTAACCTATCATTTCAGGGTTATTTCCCAGCCCTCCTGCAACCCGGAGGATGGTAGTCATTGTAAATCCATTCAACTTTTATGGTAACCAGGATCTAGACTTTGTTGAACATTATGTAATATGAAGACAACATGTAGTATTTAAGTGACCAAGTATTATTGGGGTAAAAGTTATTAAATAGTCTTGAAATAAAATGACAAAATTGTGAAGGATTAAAACATTCCAAGAGCTCAACTTACTTCATCTGAACATGTTTCAATCGCGTTTTAGAAACACAAAATGCACAGGATTATTGAATATGAAAAAGTTGTGTTGATTTAACTCGGTTGTTTAATTTTCTGCCAAAGCAAAACATTTGTGTGCAACAAATGTCCATTATTGAATCAAGTAAATCCAACATGGCCTTTTTTTCAGTGCACCAACAGATGTGGCAAAATGATCAAGGAATTGTCTTTGAGAACCCTGTAGACCACTAAAGAACCTCAAACACATTTGTAGAACTCAGGCTGGTGAAGTAAGTTTGAAGTTGAGGTACTGTGAGGACAGCTGACACCAGGCTGGAAGCTTTTGCAGTGATTACGCGTCACTGACAGTCACTTCTGTTCTGACTCCAGGGTTCGGTGCAGGGAGATGATTTGTGAGGCCTGTCATATTTTACAGTGTTCATCTCATGGGCTAAAATCATCCTAAGAGATCAGATCAATGTCAGCTCGTATAAGGACAGATCAATAATGTTTAGAGACAGACTGATCAGTAAAACCGGCGAGTTCTGATGTCTGGGAGCCTCGAGTGTAATGAAAGAGACAGGCAGAGAAAAAGAGGAAGGCCGGAGTTTTATCTACAACTCTTGTACATCTCCAGGTACTTTTCTTTAGTTTGTAACAGTTTGTAGTCCTGTAACTATTTGGGGACTGAGTAACTGACATTATTTTACAGCCAACATATTCCCTAAATGCTTCACATACACGCAAAGTATGGAAGGTGTGAAAGCAACAGAAAAGACTTATGAGCTAAATCTGAAATAGATCAGATAAACTGCAGTTACCAGCTTTCTTTCCTTTTTTCAACTTGCTTCATTTCCTCATCACTAATTGGCTCTTAGCTGAAATAATCTTCACACATGACTGCACATTGCACTTTTTTCGATGGAATATCTAGGTTGTTTTATCAGGCTTATATTATATTATAGTATTTTTTTAAATGAGTGTACGTGATGTGTTGGTTGTATGGTTGTTGTTTGTTTTGACATACTGCGAATCAATTTCCCATCAGGGACAATAAAGTTACCATTGACCATTGACCATCCTCTTTCACTCTCTCCTCCATGGACATACACTATCAGTCAAAGGTTTTAGAACAACAATTTTTCCTGGTTATTTATTGCAATTCAAGTCGTTCAAATCCATTGAATAGCTTGAAATGATACAAAGGTAAGTGGTGAACTGCCAGAGGTTAAAAAAAGGTAAGGTTACCCAAAACTGAAAAATAGTGTACATTTCAGAATTATACAAAAAGGCCTTTTTCAGTGAGCACAAAATGGGTTAACAATTTAAAGCTGTTCTGCAGCAATAGAGGCTGATCAAGCCTTGAAAGCTGGTGCTACTAATTCCTACAGGTGTTCCAACTTTTCTGGATTGCTTACAACCCCCTCTGTCTGCATAAAACCAGTGTTGGAACACACTGTGGTACTTTACCCTTGTGAGCATCAGTTGAACAGTACTGTACTGCAGAAAGTAGCGTGTTGCTACAAAAATGGTGAGAAAAAGGCAATTAACAATGGAAGAGAGACAGACCATCATAACACTTAAAAATGTAAGGCATACAGAAAAATTGCAAAGAAAGTCAAGGTGTCAGTGAGTACAGTTTCCTCTTCACCATCAAAAGGCTCTCAGAAAGTAGGGCAAACTCTGACAGGAAGAGGTCTGGCAGACCCAAAGCCACAACTGAATTAGAGAAACAAGTTTCTGAGAATTAACTGCTTGTGTGATAGGCAGCTCACAGGACAACAACTTAAAGCACAGTTGAAGTTGTGTGGTCATAGTAACCAAGTCTCAGTTTGAACTATGAAGAGAAGAGCTGCAGGTTTGACAGGACGAGCTGCAGCAAGAAAGCCACTGTTTTCAAGCAGGCGAAAGGCATGTTCCACAGTGTGTGGCATCAACTGTCAAACAGGGTGGAGGAAGTGTGATGGTCTGAGGCTGTTTTGCTGGATCCAGGGTTGGTGACTTGTACAGAGTGAGAGGCACCCTGAACCAAAACAACTACCACAGCATTCTGCAGCACCATGCAATACTCTCTGGTATGCGCCTAGTTGTTCAGGGGTTCAGCCTACAGCGAGATAATGACCCAAAACATAAGTCCAAGCTATGCCAGAACTACCTCAGGAAAAAAGAACAAGATCGTAAGCTTGAAAACATGGAGTGGGCAGCACAGTTTCCAGACTTAAACTCCATCGAGCTGGTTTGCGAGAACCTGGACAGAAGCGTGAAAGTAAAGCAGCCTACAAGTGCCACACATTTATGGGAACTTCTGCAACAGATATGGGAAGAACTTTCTGAAGGATATTTGATTTCTTTTGTTGAAAGAATGCCACGGGTGTGTTCAGCTGTTATATCTGCCAAAGGTGACTACTTTGAGTCAAAGGTTTAGAATACATTTTGGTCTCTAAATCGATTCCATGATTTCTTTTTTAACTCCAATTGTTTATTTGTACTATGATTTCATTTCAGAGTGCAACGACACATTAAACTGCATAATTTTCAATAAAAAAGAGTTAAAAAACTTTGACCGGTAGTGTACACAACTTGAGCTTATTATATAATATTATACTACAATATATTTCTAACTAACTAGGCAGTTCATTCTGTTTCTCTTGACAAAATATTCTTTACAGATACAATACATTTTTGGGTCAACCTGAACATTTGACCTTGAAGAAGTGGTCAGACGTCCAGCATAATGTGATATTTAGACTCCCCATATATCATTCCTTATAAGCTTATTTGTTGTAAATACAAACAAGAAATCATTTTAAAAGCTCTATATAGCATTAATATCGCTTATGTCACCCACTTATGTAGGCAACATCATGTAGCAACAAGCTCTACAAGATTCAGTGCAGAAGGCCAAATCATCTATAAGAAGTAAACCAACTTTCTAAGGCAGAAGGCCCAAAGTTAATTCAGCTTGCTAATTCATAAATGATTCAATGGTAAGGTTCTGGAAGACAAAAGCGAGGCTACCGACGAACCCATTTTCTGGAAAATAGCATAACGATTCCAAAGGATTCCTCTGACCTCCATATGTGAAGAGTATGAGTTTTTTTTTTTAGAACATCTAAAGTCTTTTTTCATGGTTTTTGATTGCTCCCATCCATGTTCCTTTTCACAATCAGATAAATGAGAAATACAAGAGACTCGTGTATTTCTCTTTATCACCTCGACTGTGTTCACCTTTCATTCCTTTTCTTGTTCTGTTTCTTGGGCCCAAAATCTGAAATAACATCACAGAGACACCTGAGAGATCCAAGAAGGTGAAAAACCGCTTTCTTGAGTTTGATTAACTATCAAAGTACCATTTATGAATGATTGTTATTATAAAGTGTTATCCATTAAAGTGGACTAACCATAGTACATGAATGGAGGCACACTCTACATATGCACATTTACTGCTGCATGCTATTATTTTTATTGCTATTTGTCTCCATCCTGATTATTAATGCATATTATTGTAATGGGATTGGTTGTTTGAACATTAACTGAATTAGTTTATGGTGTTCAGTTTCACAGCAGTGAAATTTTAAGACACAGACTGCAGCCGGAGGCCTCAACTCAAACTCTTCTTTAATTTTCATTTCTTATTCCTCCGCTGCTCTCTCTGGTTCTTCTTTACACGAACACTATTTTTCCTCCTCTTCTTGTTACTTTCTCAAATTGCTCTGTAATGAATGACTTTTAATTCGTGTGTCTGATTGATGCTGGTCAGCTGTGGTCACGCACCTGCTGCAATTGATTGGCCGGAGCGACTCCTGCAATCAGTGAGCGGTGACCATCGTCTCACCCTGCCCCCTCCTCTTCCTCCTTCTCATCATCCGTCCTCCATCTCCTCTTCTCTCCTCACCTCTCCTCTCCTTCCTAGTCCCTTTATCTCCTCCCCCATCATCATGCCCCTCCTCCTCCTTATTTGCCTCTCCACACCTCGTTGGTCAGGCGAGTTGCTTGGCAACAGCTGTTCTCTCCCCTCCTCGCTCTCGCCTATGGTACTGTGGATGTGTGAGGTGAGAAAGGTGGGTGACAAAAAGATGAATGATTGGAAATAGGAAGAGATATAATAAGGGATGGAGGGATGTGAAGAAAAGGGAGACAAAAGGATAAGTAAAATATGGGGATGCTTGCAGGGGGAAAGGAAGGCGTCATTGGGGGGATGCGTGGAAGTAGGGAGTGTATGTTCTGCAGCACAGCGACCATCTCCGCTCTCCTAATTCTCCCATTTATCTTTCGTACCTGCTCTCAAATGGAAAGAAATTGACCTTTCAGCTTCTGGACATGACAGCTGCTGTACTCGCTCTACAGCTGAGTGAGTTCAAACTAGAGCCTTGAACAGAGAGAGTTCAGCACAGGAGTAACCCGCCAGCCGCTGGTGTTAAGTTATTTCTTTAAATGTGAATTAGAAGTGAGAGGGTGGTGTTGTTTGTAGGTAAACCTGGATGTTGGATATCCTTTAATAAAAAGCTAAGGGGATTTTTCCACATACACTAGAAAGTATAAGTACCATGTAAAACAATACTAAAAATTTAATTCGAGTTTACAATACTTAAAGAGCAACATCAGGCTATGAAAGACTACACAATGGATGCATGATGTTAGTGTCACCACCACTCGATGTATCTATTTCAACACAGGATGTTTCCAGGAGGACCAGCTAACTCCAGCTTGTTGTGGTCATGGTTCTTTGGGTTTATGAAGTGATTTATACATTGTTTAACATTATTTAGTCTTTTGAGTGTAGTATTATCTGCCAGTGCTTCTGAGTTTTGTCATCTGTGTTTCTAGTTCTTAGTTAGTGTCAACTAACTTTTGTCCCTTTTGTCAACTAACTTTTGTCCCTCTGTGGGGGGTTTCTCCCACTAGGTTTATATCTGGGACTCTCCACCATTTGACCTTAGAACTGAAGAAGCTTCTCGGATGAGAGGTGAAACGTCTTCAAGCAACTTAAAGAAGTCCAGACGCTTTTCTTTGCAAGCTCCTTTGACTACGATGACCTGGATGACTGAGAACCTTCACAAACAGTTAGTGTCAACCCTCATTTGATCTAATTGTGCGCCCCGTGTTATTGTCTAGCCTATTTTCTTGGTTTTGTGTTTTGATTCCCGTAGAGCCAATAAAACAATAAAGCTCTTTCTGAGTTTACATCATGGTCACACCATGGTTTTCCCATCTACGGTTGGGGTGGCATGATGCAACGGTAGACAGCACTTTTGCACATTTTGATTTGTACAGGTATTTGTTTTAGAAAAGCAACTTTCAAGGTGATTCCATATTTTGTTTCCTATACTTGATCTGGAAGAATGTCATTAATTTAAAAAAAAATGTGTTTCATGATAGCCATTATGTTCAGCTCTTAAACAAAAACAGTTGTGTCCTGTTTGTAGTTTATTTTTAACAAAGTACATCCTCTACATTTCTACTGTCGGCTCTCTGTGATGTCATAAAGATGTTAATTTGTTTCAGACAGGATGAGCAGAAGAGCTGCTGGATAAAATAAACAAGGATTATTTTTAACTTTACATCTTGCAAAGCTAATCCATCAGAGTCTGAGAGTCAAAGATGGAGATCAACAGAAGAGATTCAGTTTGCTCTACATCCAGCTTTTTGCCACAGTGACCTCAAAAAGAAAAAAAAGAGTGACTGTGCTGACTTGAACATTATTCAAGTCACAACGTAATCCACCTCTGTCTGTGCAGCGCTAAGGCCAGTTTGGTCTATTTGGCTTTGTGGCACAGTCCTATAGTACTGTCTAGACACACACACACACACACACACACACACACAGAAACAGAGGGCTCAGGCCATCGCTGTCTGAACTATGAGTGATATACAGTCTATCTGCTGTCCTCCATCGATACAGTGGACGTAACAAAGCACTGCTTCCTACTCCATTTACACACACACACTCCATCTTCAGAGAGGAACAGGTTCAATTTCCAGGTGGGGATGATGATTTATGAAATGTGGAAACTGGATTCTTCAATGTGACCTTGGACATTCGGCCGAGGCTTCATTTACAGTCGCTCTCTGTTCTTTACCTGATGAGCTCCATCTCACCCGACACTCAGTGGAACATAAATAAACTGACAACAGAGCACATTAGTCACTTTTCACATACATAGATGGCAGATTTTAAAAATTAGGTGAAAAAGTGCAGACCAAGGCTGGATCACCAACCAGGCCCCGTACCATTTTCATGTTTAGTGACAATTTTCACTATTAAAGTGAAATATATATTAAAGCAAATGGTGGATTGTTAACTTTGAGCACCGAACTATCTGTCTTACTATTGTTTATGTCATAATTTAACATACAGGGTGATTTTCTAAGGCACAGAGATACCCCTCCAGCATCAATTTCCAATATGAGAAAACATGAGAAATAGGTTGTTTAGAGTTCTGAAGACTAGAAGACCCAAATCCAGAACTCCAGTTTTGGCGTGAACATGATCCGACCCCAATCCGAAGCAACTTTCAATTAATCTTTCTTTTTACATTGTTTATTAACTGTAGTTGTATTCGTGGTGTATTTTGGTTTCATGTAAATAAAAATAATAATAAACTTGTTTTGTATTTGAACTATGTTAAACTGTCCCTTTTTAAATGAAGGATTATTATTATTAACTTCCAGGTGTACATTAAAAGTGTGAGCTAAAAAACATCCCGCAGCCATGTATGCTTTGTATCCTAGAACAGCGGTCTCCAACCTTTTTTGCGCCACGGACCGGTTTATGCCCGACAATATTTTCACGGACCGGCCTTTAAGGTGTCACGGATAAATACAACAAAATAAAACTAGTACTGGTACCGAAAAAAAGAAGATTTATTCATAACACAAGTGAAAAGACCCAGGAAAACCGAGTTAATGATAAAAACGATAACAAAATAAAGCTGAAAACCGATAAAAACCCTGGCAACCATACATTTCACACCTGAGCCTCAACTCTCGCGGCCCGGTACCAATTTAGATGAGGAGGCGGCGTTAGGTGAAAGTAATTAACAATAGGTGAAAACAATCAGACAAACAGGAAGTCAAAATTAAAATACAGCGCCAGGAAAAATATACATACCAAAGTGAAACAGTAAATACCTCTACAGACACTACTTAACACTGGGACACTGGGTGGGCTGTAATAATACTAATCAACTCCAACCAAAATCTAACAATCAACAAACTAAAAAAAATCACAAGAATAAAACAAAGGGATCAAAAACTTCATAAAACTAAATTAAGCACTGATACTACTTGGTTTGGTTTAACCCAGGAGTATGTGTCTGAAGTCATGTGTCCGGTTAAGTTTTTCTGAGTGCTTCATTCACACTGGGAGTGACTTCATGCCTTCTTCAGCCACTCTAAGCAACTTAGGACAGCTTCTGGCTTCTGGGAGAATTATATGAACGATGCATTTTGTGGAAATGCAAGTGTTGTCTTAAGTTGGTGCAATTCAGTGGCCATGGTGGGTGTATTCTAGGATTAAATCTGAATTCATGAAAAAGATCTGGTTTAAGGGTTTAAGTTTAGGTTGAGCTTAGGGTAGGACAGAGGTTCTCAAATGGTAAGTCCAAGCTTGTCTTGGGATTTTGTGTCAACTCATTAGTAATAACAACAACAAAGGAATACTTTATCATGTATAAGGGAAAATCTTTAATTATCACTGTAACCACATAAATAATAACTAATGAAAGCTAAATGTACCCTGTTAGGGCAGCGGTTTTGCTCAGCAGGCGACCCTGTGCTGCATGACTGGAAAGTAGCAGCTCTTTGCTATGTGTCTTCTCCTCTCTCCTTGCTTTCCTGTCTGTCTACACGTTCCAATAAAGGCTAAAATGCTAAAAAAAATAAAAAAGAAAAGAAGGTATTATTATTTTTATATTTATTCATATTAAAAAATAAATAAATGTACCCTATTAGTATCTGTTTTATGGCTTGCCCAGTTCTAACATGGTGCTAAGCAAGCTAAATCAGGACTTTAAAACCAGATAGCTTGTTGTGTCCATTTGCTTAAATGTTCTATCAAACATGCCTTGAAATATAAAAAAAAACAAAACAACAACAACACACCATTTCGGTTATATGGAGGCTAATCTCCACAGATTTGAATACTGGTATGCCTTGAAACTTCATTTTATCTTTTGGTAAGTCTGGGGTAAGTATTGTGGTTTGATTATGACTCTGTGTGTGTTTGTCTGTGTGTGTTGATGTGTGCACGTGCGTGCGCGTACAGTGCATTCATTTCATGCTCCCCCGGCTCAGGCGGTGCTGCAGACTCTGATCGTCCACCAACCTCTCTGCTCTAATGACTATTGATTATTAATTGACTCTTTCATGAGATGCGAGCTCCTCTGATTGGTTTCATATCGCGGGGTTCACATGAAAATCTGATCAGTCTGATTTATGAGTTCATTCTGGTTTTATTGAGGTGCTCAGTGAACTGCTGCGAGAACAAAGGAAAACAGCATATCTCATCCTTTCAAAGTAAAAGCTTATATTTTTGCTTGTTTCACTGCCAGTATTACTGAATAAATTTTTAATTTCTCAGTGCAGTCATGGTGTTTTTTAATATCTAAGTAAGTGGTTCTGCTGTAATGATCATAATAATTAAGTTCTTTTTTATTATACCATCTTTTTTCTGAATAAATCACATTTGGAGTCAGTTAAATTGTGCTAAAATCAACCCGAGCCTCATACCTTGCTGCGAGCAGATAGTCGGGCACGGTCAGCATTAGGTCATTATTTTCATGGCAGTTTTCATGATTCTACTAATGAACTGGTTGGACTATATAAAGAATACAAAGTATTCTAGAGTTAAATGTGAGGTCATCTGTCTGACTTGCCTGAAAGTCGGTCATGCAGCAAATCGATAACAGAATGGCTGAAAAAACCCCAAACTGAATCAAGGATCAAGGTGTTGCAGTGGTCAGTCAAAGAGAGCTATGCATAAACAAATTCCTGCAAATCTCAATGAACTGAAGCAACGTTGTAAAAATGAATGGAACAAAATTTCTCCACCATGATGTGAAATACTGATAAAGTCATACAGAAAATCATTATTTTAAATTATTGATGCTGAATCCTGGTGTGTAGTATGTTTTTCAGATGACTATATGTAGAGTGTGTGTCATGCTGAGAACTGGTCGTGTAGTGACATTAGCAGCTTATGGACGCTGGGGGTGGAAGAGAGGCACTTGAAAAAGAGCATAAGCATCACACCCTTTGGATTTTCATTGAAAATTCAACCCAAGTACATAGAAATCAGTCCACAGTTCTCACTTTTTACGTTAGGCTACATCTGCATATACAGTCCATGGGTATTTTTTTCTTAATGGGGATTTTGTACTTTTGAAAATTATTTCTGTCCCCATGAAACGACAAAAACCGATGTCACAGCTGTGCTAAGAATAGAATAGAATGAAATAGAATAGAATAAACCTTTATTATCCCACAGATGAGAAATTGTGGTGTTACAGAGCTCTTACAGCATGAGAAAATAAAATATAAAAGGAAGACACAGGGTGCTCCTATAAACATAAGCAACCAAAGTTCGTATATACAGGTATATACAGGTAACAATGTACATCTTGATGCATGCTCAATCATCCAGGTAAGTAGATCTCCAAAAGTTGATTCTGTTCATCTGGTCTGTCTGAAGCAGTTAGAACAAGACAAGGCTATTGACCGGATCTCATACCACTGGCTATACCCAGGTGAATCTACACCAAGTCTGTATGGTTTACTGAAGATACATAAACAGGGTGCACCTTTAAGACCGATTGTCTGTATGATCAACTCGGTCACCTATAACATCTCCAAGTTTCTGGCTTCGATCCTCAAACTACTGGCTCTGAACACCACATCCAGAACATTTTGGATTATGTTGAGAAGGTGAGAGATGTCATTATGGAGGCAGATGAAACCACTGTCTCGTACGATGTTACATCTCTCTTCACTTGCTTGCTTGCTTGCTTCACTTGCATCCCAGTCACGGAAGCGTTGGAGGTAGTTCGTAAGAGATTACAGGATGTTTGCTTTTGGAACGGAGTCGTCATTCCACCTACTTCACATACAAGGGTCAGTTCTATAGGCAGAAACATGGGTGTGCCATGGGTTCCCCAGTTTCACCCATCGTGGCCAATTTGTACATGGAAGAAGTGGAAAAGAGGGCTTTGCTATCCTACCCTGGAACACCACCAAGCCATTGTTCAGGTATGTGGATGACACCTGGGTGAAAATCAAATCTCAGAACGTACCACAATTCACGGATCACATTAACTTGGTTGACCAACATCAGTAATGGGGGACATATAAAAGCTAATGTGTACCATAAATCTACACACACGGATCAGTATTTAAGGTTTGACTCTCATCATCCACTGGAGCATCAATTGGGTGTCGTCTGGACGCTAAAACACAGAGCGAACACCATCTCCACTGACACAGCGGCCAGGGAAGCAGAAGAACATCACATCAAGAAGGCCCTAAATGTGGTTATCCCAGCTGGACTTTTGTCAAAGCTGGGAAGGCGCCTAAAGAAAGCTCCAGCCGATCCAGGAGAGACCACAGCCTAAGCGAAAACCTGTAGTGATCCCATATGTGTCAGGAGTATCAGAACAGCTGAGACACACTTTTTCTAAACACCGGGTCTCTGTAGCTTTTAAACCCCAAAACACGCTGCGCCAAAAATTGGTCCACCCCAAGGATCGGGTCCCCCGACACAAACAGAGTAACATAGTGTACGCTGTGAAGTGCCAGGAGGATTGCCAGGATTTATACATCGGGGAAACCAAACAACCTCTGGCGAAGCGGATGACACAACACAGAAGAGCCACCTCATCAGGCCAGGACACTGGAGTCTATTCACACCTACAGGCCAGTGAGGTGTGAATAGACTGCAGAGTCTTTCAGTGATGAGGATGTACACATCCTGGACAGGGAGGAACGCTGGTTTGAGCGCAGAGTCAAGGAGGCCATTTACGTGAAAAGGGAAAGACCATCTGGAGGGCCCGAGGAGCCCGTCCAGCCAGCTGCAGCCTCATCATCCTCGCCTGCTGCAGCTTCATCATCAGCTGCAGCCTCATCATCCTCGCCTGCTGCAGCTTCATCTTCCGCCTCGCCTGGCCCAGCCTCCGTGCCTTCAGCCTCGCCTGGCCCAGCCTCGTCTGGGTCTGGAGCTAAACGGCCGTTTTCTAGACCGCTGGCCGAGCGCCATCGCCGTCGTGGGCGGCCCCCGGACCGCCTTCGCCTGAGTGGCCGCCGCTGCCTTCCGCACGGCCGGCCCCCGGACCACCATCGCCTGAGTGGCCGCCGCTGCCTTCCGCACGGCCAGGCCCCGGACCGCCATTGCCTGAGTGGCCGCCGTTGCCTTCCACACGGCCGGCCCCCGGACCAGCGCTGTCGTCACCGCCGTTGCCGTCCGCACGGTCGGCCCCCTGAACTCTTTTGTCTTGGACTCCTGTGCTGTCGGCCTCCTGAACTCTTTTGTCTTGGACTCCTGTGCTGTCGGCCCCCTGGCCGGCCCCCTGGACCTTTCTGTTTTGGACTCCTGTGCTGTCGGCCCCCTGAACTCTTTTGTCTTGGACTCCTGTGCTGTCGGCCCCCTGGCCGGCCCCCTGGACCTTTCTGTTTTGGACTCCTGTGCTGTCGGCCCCCTGGCCGGCCCCCTGGACCTTTCTGTTTTGGACTCCTGTGCTGTCGGCCCCCTGGCCGGCCCCCTGGACCTTTCTGTTTTGGACTCCTGTGCTGTCGGCCCCCTGGCTGGCCCCCTGGACCTTTCTGTTTTGGACTCCATTTTCCTTGGGCTATGGTGTGTTTTGTTTTATTGGTCTTTTTTTGGTTTTGGTCTCTGATTTCCTGTGCTTTGGTGTGCTTCTTTTCTTTTGGTCTTTGGCCTCGTGTTTTGTTTTTCTTTTTGTCTTTTGGCCTTCTGGTGCTCCTGTTTTGTTTTGCCTCGAGCCCTCCTTCCTGGGTCCCCCGCCGCCCGCCCTGGTCGGGTTGTTTTCTGCTTTGGGCGGTTTTCGTCTTTTTTTGTTTTGGTGTTCTTGTGTTGGGCTGTCTGGGGCCAGCCCTTGACGGGGGGGGGGGGGTACTGTCATGATCCTGGGTCCTTTTGACCCAGCGTTTTGTGTTTTCTCTTCGTGATTGTGGTTCTGTTATTTCTCTGGTTAGTGTTTACTCTGTTCTGCCCGTGTGTTCCTGTATCTGGCGGGCGATCGTGGCTCAAGAGTTGGGAGTTCGCCTTGTAATCGGAAGGTTGCCGGTTCGAGCCCTGGCTTGGACAGTCTCGGTCATTGTGTCCTTGGGCAAGACACTTCCCCCGTTGCCTACTGGTGGTGGTCAGAGGGCCCGGTGGCGCCAGTGTCCGGCAGCCTCGCCTCTGTCAGTGCGCCCCAGGGTGGCTGTGGCTACTATGTAGCCTGCCATCACCAGTGTGTGAATGTGTGCGTGAATGGGTGGATGACTGGGTATGTAAAGCGCTTTGGGGTCCTTAGGGACTAGTAAAGCGCTATATAAATACAGGCCATTTACCATTTACCATATCTAGTCCGCGTTTCTTAGTTTGTGTCTTTTCTTGTGTAAGTTCCTGTTTTATTGTGAAGGTCTGTGTCTTATGTGAGTGTTTTCAGTTTGCCTCCCTAGTCTCGTCTTGTTAATCACTCCCAGCTGTGTTCCCACCTGTATGTAATCTCCCTGTGTTCTCTGAGTGTATTTAAGTTGTGTCTTCTGTCATAGTAATTGCTGGTTCGTCTGTGTTGTTTCCCCTCGGTCTCCCTGCGTCTCTCCGTATGTATTTCCCCGGACCTCCCTGCATCTTCGTTTCTGGTTTGTCTTATTAGTTTACCCAGTTTAGGTTTCTAGTTTCATGTTTTGCCACCCTTGCTGTTTGTATTGACCCACTATTATAAATAAACACTCACCTGCACCAGAACTGCCGCCCTTTTGGTCCTTACTACAAATCCACACGGCTTGCCCCGCAAACCGTGACACTTGGCATGGATACAAAGCTACCTAAAATATAGCGCATGGAAACATGGCACAACAGACAACCTGACACTGAACAAAGGAGGACAGAGGACTTAACTACACAGAGATAATGATGGGATGGGGAACAGGTGGGAACACAGCTGGGAAAAATCAGACCTAACGAGACAAAGGGAAGCAAAACTAGACACACTGTACATAGGACGGGGACTAAAACACAGAGGGAATCTAATAAACAAATGAACTTAGCTAACCTAAAGAACTTAAACATAAACATCAACACCCAAATAAACTAAAACTTAAAACACTAGGCCAGAAGACCCAGGAACGTGACATCCATGACATCTTTTACATTATGTCCTGCTGACGAAGTATAAAGTAGTAGCAGCTGGTGTCTGTTTGAGGCTTAAATGGACGGAGGAGGACCATGACAGAATCAGCGAATCAGTGAAGAGAAAAAACCCCCCGATGGCCTGCTTTATCTGGAAGCTGATACACCAGTATCTTGATGCTGGATTGCTCTTCCTCTCCTCTCTTTCAGTGTCACTTTACTTCTTGTCTGTTACATTCGCGTCTCCCACCCTCAACACTTTTCTTCTGTCATCTTATTGTCTTAGCTGAACTCATAACCTCTTTTTTTAATTTGTCTTCATGGATGCTCAAATCATCCAGGTAAGTAAAATCAAAAAGGTTGATTCTCTTCATCTGGACGTTTTCAGTGGGAGAAACGTTTCGTGATAATCCAAGTGACTTCTTCAGTCTCAGCTGACTGCAGGTTTCCCCAACCTTAGAGTACATTTGCACATCAGTGGAAACTAGCCCACTGACTGAATAATGGGCTGTGAGGTCAGTTCCTTGATCATTAATATGCAAATTCTCATGACCATTGATCAACAACCACTGATCAAAGCCCATTGATCAAAGTATTTTTTAATTCCCCCCTTTAATTTCTATTAAAAAATATTGTTGGCTTTTTGTTTACTTTAGATTTTTATATTTAGAGGATTGGGGGGGGGGGTTGCGGTAAGGTGCAGGGAAGTAAAAAGATATCAATGGAAAAGCATAATACAGTGCTGTGCAGTGAAATAAAGTGATGTTAAGGGCTCACTAATATAGCAAGCGGCAACCTCTGATGCTGAAAATTTGAGTGGCGAATACAGCAGTTCCTCTAACAGCCACTTGACGCTGGTTCCAAAAGGGAGTTGGTCTCCACAGACCCCCATGTTGAAATGTACAGCAGAAATAAACACATTGATTGGTTGCCAAAAAAAAAAATCTTCGTTTCTATGGATTGTTTATCCCTTCTTAAAATCTTTTTTTTTTTAAAGAAGTTTGATGCTGGTGAAGCTTAAAGTTCAGTTTGGGGCTGCTGATAGATTCAAAGTGCCTTACCCTACAGGTAATATCACTTCATTAGTCTGTATAAAATATGTCATTTCTTCTTTACTAATGTGATGTGTCTGTTGGCACGTTGTAATCATTATTTTTTTGTCAGCAAAAATAAAAAAACCAAAAAACTGGCAGTGGGTAGTTTAGGTGTGGAACATGAATACACCATTTATAGTATACTTCTAATATTTAGTTTTTCTGTATCTTTTTAATAGGAAATTAAATATTTAAAATTATTAATTAAATAATAATAATAATGGATTGGATTTATATAGCGCTTTTCAAGGCACCCAAAGCGCTTTACAATACCACTATTCATTCACTCTCACATTCACACACTGGTGGAGGCAGCTACAGTTGTAGCCACAGCTGCCCTGGGGCAGTCTGACAGAAGCGAGGCTGCCATATCGCGCCATCGGCCCCTCTGGCCAACACCAGTATTAAAGTATTTCAGTGGAATTGTACTTGGTCTTTTTTCCCCCAATCAGATGGATGACCTCCTTTTTAACACTGCCTGGATCTCTCTGTGTCTCCCTCTCTGCTTTATGTCCTATCAGGCTTCAATAGCAGTATAAAGGTCACTGCTGAAATGCCAGCAGCCATGTCAGCCAGTCTTTCTCTCTGTGTGATGGCTTTGTGGAGCCTCATCTAATCTTTCTTTGTTTCGGTGGAAAATAATTGACATGGAGGAATCCCTAATCTTTGTTTCTTTACTTCTGTCTAGAGGAGGTGATCTTTACACTATGTCTGTAATCCTATAAGGCTGCGCTGAAATGTGGATAAAGAGATAGCATGATCTGCTATTAACTGCATGATTCAGTTAAAAAAAAAATTCCTTATTTAGCTTAAACTGGGCCTTACATAAACACATTATCTGAACCTACCACGTTTAATGTGATCATGCACCACCTATCTATCGGAAAGAAAATATTAAATTAACAGGCCTGCTTTAACAACCTCAAAGTTATTCAGTGATTCGACTATTACGCACACATTACTGACTATATTTCAGCATTGGGTGTTTGATCATTTCCTGTTTTCTCTGACTTTGACAGTATCGCACGTGCCTCGCTTTGAGTTTTGCTTCCTTTCTAGACCTGTTTTTCTTTTTTGTCATTGTCAAGTTGCCTTTGTGCATATCTGTGTCTTTATTTATTCACCAGCTTGATTGTGACTTCCTTTTTCTTGGAACAGTGATTAAAACTTGCCTTTTGTTAGTCAACACATTGCTTCATCTTTTTTGTGACACAGTCACAGCTTTTTCTTTAGTGAACTGTAAATACCTTTTAAATCAGTTAATAAAAACCTCACAATCTTGATTTACAGAGCTTATATGAATGTGTTCTTACTGAAAAACAACACCTCAGTAGAATATTTTTTATCACCACAGTGTAATATAAAGATTTGTATCAGTTCTGTTGATTGTTTTCTTGAACCATCAGATGTTGCGTTGCTATGGGAGGGTTTCCTGTGTTTCTTTCATCAAAGAAGTTTATCTTCTGCAAAAAAGAAGCAACAAAGGAAGCTCTGGAGCACCTTTCTTTGCTAATTATTACACTCTGCCTGCATTAAAAACCCACGTTTGTTCAACACAGTGGTTTGGATGACTTCTGCATCATGGAGGAATGGAAACATTTGTGCTGACTTAATCTCAATTCCGTCAACAGCAATGACAAGACCCTCTGACAGTAATATAAACAGCTAGCACCGACCAGCTCCTACTCTGGCTACCATGCAGATTATTCTGACTCACTTCACTCAGCTCGAAACCTTAAAAAAAAAAATTTCAGTTGCACCCCAGCTTTTTTGTTCTGAACATTCTTGAGACCATTTTCCTCTGAAAATGTGTTAAATTAAAATAACAATACCTACATTAAGATCAAATTTTGTGCAGATACATACCAGTACAAGTGACCAAGCTCATACAGTCATCCTCAATAAAAAGGTTTCACAATCACACTCATACTTATTAATCTTTGTTTCTCTTCCACAATAGGTCTTCTATCCTGTCTTCCTTCTCTCACATCAACTGGTAATATAGTTCTTGTATAGAACGTGTAATACAGTGGAGTATAGTACTTCTGTAGTCTTTGCACTATTTTTTTTTTATCTGTGCGCACATTCTTTGTTCTTTATGTGCATATTAAATGTTTGCATTTGCACTATTTTTTTTATGCCTTGCACATCCGGAGATGCCAAAGTAATTTAGTTGTTTTGGTTGATTTTTGATTGTCATACCTTCTTTTGGGTTCTGGAAAGCACTTTGTAGCTTAAGGATAACTATTATTATTATTATTATTATTATCAGTAGTAGTAGTAGTAGTAGTGTAACATCCTAACATATTACAGTTTGAATAGTACTCACTATAGTGCTCTGAAACAGAATTTCAAAATATGCAAAATGTAAAATGTTTTGTGTAAAGGCTTCCTCAATCTCAGCTGACTGCAGGTTTCTCCAACCTTATAAACAGTATATTTGCACAATGCCTGAAACTAGCCCACTGAATTATTACATTTATTACATTTAAAAGCTGATGTGTACCATAAACCTACACATACGGATCAGTATTTAAGGTTTGACTCTAATCATCCACTGGAGCATAAACTGAGTGTCATCAGGACGCTACAACACAGAGCGAACACCATCCCCACTGACAGAGAGACAGCGGCCAGGGAAGCAGAAGAACAGCACATCAAGAAGGCCCTGAGTAAATGTGGTTATCCCAGCTGGACTTTTGTCAAAGCTGGGAAGGTGCCTAAAGAAAGCTCCAACCAATCCAGGAGAGAAGGACAACCGCGGCCTAAGTGAAAACCTGTAATGATCCCATGTGTCAGGAGTATCAGAACAGCTGAGACACACTTTTTCTAAAACTGCAGCTGTGTGTTTTTATGCGTCTCTGTAGCTTTTAAACCCCAAAACACGCTGCGCCAAAAATTGGTCCACCCCAAGGATCGGGTCCCCGACACAAACAGAGTAACATAGTGTACGCTGTGAAGTGCCAGGAGGATTGCCAGGAATTATATATCAAGGAAACCAAACAACCTCTGGTGAAGCGGATGACACAACACAGAAAAGCCACCTCGTCAGGCCAGGACTCTGCAGTCTATTCACACCTTCAGGCCAGTGGACACTCTTTCAAGGATGAGGATGTGCACATCCTGGACAGGGAGGAACGCTGGTTTAAGCGCGGAGTCAAGGAGGCCATTTACATGAAAAGGGAAAGACCATCTCTGAATCGAGGAGGGGGCCTAAGGGTACATCTGTCAACATCTTATAATGCTGTGATTGCAGCCATTCCCCAACTCTCTGTGAACGGTACTCATGGCCTTTGATCAGTGGTCTTTGATCAATGGTTATGACAACTTGCATATTTATGATCAAGGAACTGACCTCACAGCCCATTGTTCCTTCAGTGGGCTGGTTTTAGATATTGTGGAAATGTACTGTTTATAAGATTGGGGAAACCTGCAGTCAGCTGAGACTGAAGAAGTCACTTGGATTATCACGAAACGTTTCTCCCACTGAAAACGTCCAGATGAAGAGAATGAGCCTTTTGGGATTCATGTCATAAGGTTTCTAAAGTAGCCATGCATCATGCGGTCCTGCATATGACCATGTGTCAGAAAAGGAAATTAAAACTCCCAGTGATGCATTTAGAAACTTAGGACACATTGAGTGGACAGCGAGTTCAAGTGACCCTTTGCACTGCAGCAGAGGAGAGAAGCAACACCCTCGCAGAAACTCATGAGTCACATATTCTGTTATTTAACAAATACTGAAAGTCTACGCAGCAGCAGACTAACACTCAGTCTAAACTGACGGCTGCTTTGTCACGAGCTGAAAACAGTGAAATGTTGTCACGTGTCTGCAGATCTGCGTCTATAGACAGAGCGACACATGACGCCTCAGCTGCCTCCTCTCTCCTGCTCGCTCTCTCTCCGCATCTCTGCCTCCATCAGGACACGGAGCTCCGCCTCGGATGCTGCTGGAACTGTTTATCTGATTACCAGATACACGAGCTGCGCTTCCTTAAAGCGACACCCTGGCCTTAACTAATTACACTGCCAGAGAGAAAGAGAAAGAAGGAGAAGAGGAGAGAGAGACGCCGAGGATGCAGTGCCCACCTCCTCCCTGCAGGATGCCGCGAGCCGCCGCTTCATCTCCTGCCTCGAGGTTATGAACTGTAATCTGACCCTGCACGCCAGCAGGAAGACCCCCTCCTCTTCCTCCTCCTCCCCCCTCCTCTCCATCCTGGGATACATCCACGATCAGTGTGTCACGCGGGTTTTTCTTCCGCTTTCTCTCTGCATCACTCTCAGCTGATGAAACTGGCAGCAAACGCGCGTCCCTACAGCCTGCACGGCATCTATGGAAGGCGTTTTTAGGTCCGCGTGTGAGCGTCCTCTCTGCTGTGCTGGCGGCCTTCCTGTGTTTCTGCACTCCTGTTTCGCCGCTGGTACTTTTCCGCTCGCACGCAGCAGATGAAACCCCGACTCCCTGCCTCTGCGCTTCCTCCCCGCGTGGGCTCTGAGACCTGCGTCAAGCGCGCCTCGTCCTCTCCGCGCCCCCGCCGTCGCCGTGCCGCTGATGCGGTGCGCCTGGGTGCTCGCTTTCTCCTCGTCCTGGCCGGTTCCTGATCCTCTGGGCCGGAGGGCCAGCCTCCTCCATCGGGGCAGGATGGTACGGTTTGTGAGCGCGCTGGGGCTCGTCATATTCAGCGTGGCGCTGCTCATCCTGTCTCTCATCAGCTATGTCTCCATCAAGAAGGACTTCCTGTTCAGCACCCCGAGATATGGACACAACGGCGGACCCAGGATGTACATGTTCCACGCGGGGTTTCGGTGAGTCCAGGCCAGAATGTGGACCTGCAGGTTGTTTGGATCGCAGCAGCTGAGTGTTTGCTTTTTATTTTTGCATCAGTAGGAAACCGTTTTTTGGCGTTGGTCACACTCAGGCGAAGGCCTCTCTGCTGGGTGAGGCCTGCCTGCTTTTTCATTTTTACTCAAGCTCATTTCCATAATTTACACTCAAGAATGTCCAGAAGTATGTGGACACCACATTCCCGTAAATAGCCTACATTGTAAATGTAAACAATGTCCACGAATTTAAAGTTGAATTAATACACTTAAACATCTTTGAACCTTAACCTTCTCACTCATTTTTGTGTCCACACACTTGAGCTTTAAATGTTTCATTTCATTTTTTTCTGAGTAATGAATAACTGCAGTTTTTATGACTTCCTCTTTGGGTTCAGTAATTTAGTAAATCTGTGCAGTGGGTCTTATTCAGAGGGGAAGCATTTAAAACAGTGTAACCAAGGAGGAAGTGCTAAAATCTGCTGTTCCTCCTACTTAAGTAACTGCTGACTTTGGAGTCAGTCTGCTTAAGGAAAGACTCCAGTCTTTTCGGTTTTGCTAAAGTAATAACTCCAGTAAGGACATTGTTAAAGACACGAGAAACAAAACTCTTATAATGACTCAGCAGTCTCAGAGAGTGTCCATGTTGTTGTTCAAAACTGTAGCTGTGTGTATTAATGTAAGGAATTCAAATTAAAGAAGATACTCTAACTCACCCGGGTGACCTTTACTTAGTTTTTGAAACATGTTGTACTTCTTAAGTCTAGCTTGTCTTGCACTTTTTTCTGGTTTAGACTTGAGATCCTGATTTACAGTGACGGAAAACCACAGTGTTAAAGCATACAGTTATACAACCCCAATTCCTCAAAAGTTGTGAATCTGTGTAAAGTGTAAATAAAAAAATAATAACATGATTTACAAATCTCATAAACACAAATCTAATCTAATGTTTAAACTGATCCAAGACTGGATAAGAAACATATTAGCTCATTTTGAATTTGATGGAAGGAACATGTCTCATGGTCATGCTTAACTCTGTAGCATCCCCACTACTTTTAACATTGGTCTGTAACTGTCTGGGAACTGACATTCCATATGTCAGTTCCCAGACAGTTACAGACCAATGTTAAAACATCCATCCATCCATCCATCCATCCATCCATCCGTCCATCCATCAGGTGACAGTATTCCAGACATATTTTTCTCCAGCCACAGTTTCTCCTGTGGATCCTGGGGTGCTCCCCGGCCAGACGCAAAATATAATCTCTCCAGAAGGTTTTAGGACTACCCTGGGTTTTCACCCCAGTGCCCAGGAGGCATCCTATTGAGATGCCATACCCACCTTAGCCAGTACCTTCTGACATGGAGCAGCCGCTGTACTTAAGATTCTTCTGGAAGTCTGAACCTCTTACCTTTCCGTCACCTGACTATAATATCCCAAGATACTTGAACTTCCTTGCAACTCCCTTGCTTGAGGCAACTTCTCAGTTTTGGGTTTTATAAACTGCTCTCACCTTTTCTGTTTTGTCTCTTATGTGATAAGATTAATGCCACTTATGTCTGACAGTCAGCACAGGAAACAGCTGACATATCTCCCTAAAGTTGAAAAAAACAAACAAAAACAAAACCCACATGAGATCCATAACGAATATATTTATATAACTGAAAAGAGAACATCTATCTCTATGTGAAAGAACAGGAGCATGACTTCCTCTCTCTTCTGTTAAATTTCCAGGAAGTCAAGGCTACAGTTTCTAGCACCTGTTTAACAAAAATAGCAGCATGCTCTTCCTCCAAAATCTAAAATTATTTTCACTACAGATGTTGCTACAGATTAAATTTATAGCCTCCCGTTTCCCCGTCTTCATTCTAAGGTCAACTAAACTAAGAAAAGTCGAAACGGGGTCCACAGGCCCACACAGCGTGGTACATCCTGTTTACTGCTAATGCTACGCCTGTACTTGCAAGTGCAGGTGGGACTTCTGTATCACCCCCTGATTAGGTGAAAACAGATGATGGTGGCAATTTGATCAAAACACTGCAGAGTTGGTTCAGCTTAACATTTTCTATCAAAGTGTCCGTTTGTTATTGATCAATTTGCAGTTAATACACCGTAGAATGACACTGACTGCTTCCTAACTCATCACTGGTGGAAGGCGTTTTTTCCCCCACTGAATAAGGAGACAGCTTTGTCCTAATAAACCGATCTAAATGTGGTACACGTCAGTGTGTTTTCCAGTCAGTGTGAGTGTGTGTCAGCCTGAAGAAAAACAGGGCATCTGTCACTTAATCCCACAGCTGTGAACTAGATCAGCACTTCTCACTCTCATTTAATTTTATAAGTTTTATTCTAATGAAGGAAGACGTACGTTTTGCTCTTATAAAAAAAACCCATTTGCATTCATCAGCCGCTTTATTACACCCAACAAACTACATGTTAATGCAAATATCTAAATCAGCCAGCTACATGTCAGCAATCCAGTGCATTTAGGCATGTAGACATAATCAAGATGACCTGCTGAAATCCAAACCAAGCATCAGAATGGTGAAGAAAGGTCATAAAGTGAATTTGAATGTGGCATGGTTTTTGTGTTGTCAGACAGGCTGGTCTGAGTATTTTAGAAAGTTCTGATCTGCTGGGATTTAACTGCACAACCATCTCTAGGGTCTGCAGAGAATGGTTTGAAAAAGAGAAAATATCCAGAGAGTGGCAGTTCTCTGGGTGAAAATACCTTGTTAATGCCAGCAGCAGAAGACAGGGTGTCACTCCTCTCAAATAATAAGAAGAATCTGAGGCTACAATTTGCACAGAATGTTAGAAAAACATTGACTTGTCTGATTAGTCTGGATTCTGTTGTGGTGTCTGGATGAAACGGTCAGAATTTAGTGTAAACAACGTGAAAATATGGATCCGACCTGTCTCTGATCAATGGTTCAGACTGATGGTGGTGATAGTAGTGGTGGAATAGTGTTGTGGATATTTTCTTGCCACACTTAGAGCCCCTCAGTATGTACTGATCATTATGTAAACGCCACAGGCCACCTGAGTATTGTTGTTTATCATGACCATCCCTTTATAAGTACAATGTACCATCTTCTGATGGCTGCTTCCAGCAGGATAACGCAAAATGTCATAAAGCTCATTTGTGCCGCAAAGAATTAAAGCAGTTCGGAAGGTAAAGGGGTGTCCAAACTACAATATCAAGGTGTACCTAATAAGGAGTGTATATTCCCAGTGTTTACGCAGGACTTCTGGCTAATATATGAACCAAAGACATCAGCGGGTTCATCATAAGTGGTTTATTTAGTCATCAGTCATTTAGACACACTCAGATTACAAAGTTCTCTCAGATTTGACCTCATCTGTCTCCAAATTCCAGGTTTTATACTAATTCTACACCAGTAATGTGTTCATTGTATAAAAGTGGCAAAATTGATGTAAATCCTCATACAAGCCAGTATTACAGCTACTGTCAGGTCTGTCTTTAAAACATTATTCCTCATAAAGACTGATTATAAACATTAAGGATTAGCTTGAGTTACATTTACTGCAGGAACTTACAGTCTAAATACAATGTAAAGTGCATTTCCACAACATTAATTCCATCAGTACAACAACATGTCATCAGTCATGTCACACTCGCTGCTCTGTAGCTTCCAAATTATCTCTCCTCCTCAGTGTTAGGCTGATCTTCCTACAGATGTTTCACATTCAGTAAGGGGGGTGGGGAGTATTTTGTGAGCCGCTGGAAAGTTTTTAAAGTGAAACATCTGTGCAGAAAGTAAAACATCCTAATAAATAAGCTGTCTCCCTACGGTGGCCCCTAGAGACAAAGCATGTACAAACTCCAAAACACTTACAAATTCCAAATAGCACACACAAACTCCAAAACACATGCAAAATCCAAAACATGTGCAAACTTCAAATCCAGGACGCTAGGGGCAGTGTTGAACTCGATTTGCAAAATAAACGGCAAGTTTGTTGCAAACACATGGGCTCTAGTCTCCCTCGCGCTTCCCAGGTTGCCTAGCAACCATGATACTAACAGCTGGAAACGTGTCATACAACTTTGTTTGACAGAAATGAAGGAGAACATTTTTTTCATTTGTTTGTTTGTTTCTACAAGAGCTTTGTGTGATTTGATAAGTATCTGAGGCTGAGACCACAGGACAGTAAAACATGATTTTTGGGCTTCATTTCTGTACTGAACAGTCATTTAAGATTAGATAGTAAATAACAATTAGCTAATGTTGTTCATGAGACTAAAGTCATATCACTTTTGTAATGTAAATATAATATGGCCAATATTATGGTTATTATATTAATCATTATTAGCTATTACAGCAGTGAACATGAACTCTGTGTCAAATACTGAGCCTCAGTACAGATTCAAGTTGCAGTTATTTACATGTCTTATCACCTTAAATCTTCACTGCCAAATTTATTTGCCACTGAAGCAGAAGGATGGCATCTGAATAAAACCTCTCTTGACATGCCTAGATGACATTAAAGCTTGGTTGGCTCTAAACTTTTTAAATTTGAATGAAAACAAAACAGATTTGTTGGTGTTTGGACCCAGTGGCCCCTGTGAGTCCTCTTCTATTGATTTAGAACCCCTGGAAGTTTATTTTAAACCTGTTGTTACTGCCCTTGGTTTTAAGTTGGACCAGTCCATTTTTATCATTTAAGGCGACTGGCAAGAGTGAAATCTTTTCTTCCTAGGCAGCACTTTGAAACCGTGATCCATGCTTTTATTTCTTCCCCTGTGGACTACTGTAATGCACTTTATGTGGGGGTCAGTCAGTTGTTACTCTGACATCTGCAGCTGGTTCAAAATGTATATTGACAGTGCATATATAGGTGTATCATATATAAGAGACAAATGTTGTTCCTTCAGTATGTTGGCATTACTAAATTTGGCTCAATGCTTACATACATGTGTAAAAAGAAAATGTAAAAGCTGTGATAACTGTTTCTGATAGAATGAAGAGTAGACTGATATATGAAATATTCCTTTGAGAAAATCAGACCATGTCATAACTGCTTTAAGTCATACAGAATAGATATCAGAGCCTTAAACAGGCTGAATTCTGCTAAATGGGTCAAACTGGGCAGAAAGTATACAAACACATAACATCCTTATAGAATATGATGTAACACTATAGATCAACTTACCTCAGAATATATAAAGCATATAAACAATTACAGCAATATGATGCAACAAACACAGCAGTGCTACTGATCCAAAATACTCAAAGCTTCATAGAAGTGGAACAAACATTTATTTTTAGCTCCATTCTGCTGCTGATACATACTTTAGGTTTCTGAACATTAAACTTGTTGCTGCCTTTCATAGTGTGTAACCTGAAGGCCCTGAGTACTTTCTCCCACACTGAAAACACTGGGAGGATACAATTATTTGAACATTACCTAATAAGAATGATTCAGGACAGACAATTAGTTATGTTAAACTTTCCTAGCAGTCCTTCAAAAACAGGGAACAGTCTGTCTATTCTCTCCATCTGTCAGCTGCTGCTGGCTCTTCCTCCTCCTCTTCCTCACACACTGTTGAGTTTGTCCTGGTGGATCATCAGGGGTGCAAAGCCTCACAGATGATGTGCAGCAGTGGGTCCCTCAGTCTGTCCTCACTCTGGACACTTGCAGGTGTCACACATAGAAATCAAATGTGTGATAAGCTGCAGGATTCAAACACAAGTGTAACTTATAAACACATGTTCATACTTTTATTCCACAATCAGAGAGAAAGAAAAAGAGAGAGAGTGCAGGACAGACAGACAGGTGACAGTCTCAGGTGTACACACTGCTACAAAACAGCACAAAAGAAGGAGGATTTAGTGTTTGTGTCATTACGAGTGCTAAACAAGAACAGTGCCCAGATGGTACAGTGGACACATGTGTGACTCCTGTGATTAAAGCATCTTTCTTTCAGCTTAACGAGTGAACCGCCAGCTGACTGACATGACTGACTTTAATTACGCATAAAATCATCAGATTCTCTGTAAGATTAAAGTCAGCTATTGAACGGCGTATATTTTGAAGTAAAGGCTTTAAAACCAAGTTAGTACAAACATCGCTAATGTCACATAACTTTCCCGACATGTTGCCAACAGTAATGTTTTAATGTTCATCATTATAAAAACATTTGCGCTTAAATAAGTGACATAATATTCAGTACTTACTTCTGAAAGTTTACTCTTTGTCCGCTCCGCTTCCGCCGTTTTTTTTCCGGCAAAATTATCCACACCACCGCCGCGCTATGAAGTCTGGGATATGTTGGGCCATGAAGGCTACACCGACCCATCCTTAAAATTCAGGGGAATTAAGGACACATTTGAGGGCCGCATTTCGAGCAGCCTTTGAATTGGGACAGCCTTCGTCGTGTTGCTGTGACGTAATCGGCCTTAAAATGCGACCTTTAAGGCTGCAGACCCCAAATCCGGTCATTGGTACTTCCTGGCTTGTGTAGTTACTAGGTAGCAAAAGCTCAACACTGCTCCTAGCGTCCTGGAGCACTTCCGTTGTGTTTTGGGGTTTGCATGTGTTTTGGAGTTTGTAAGTGTTTTGTATTTTGTACGTGTTTTGGATTTTGCATGTTTTTTGTATTTTGTAAGTGTTTTGGAGTTTGTAAGTGTTTTGGAGTTTGTAAGTGTTTTGGAGTTTGTACATGCTTTGTCTCTAGGGGCCACCGTAGGGTCTCCTGTATACAGTGCTTAACACATTCATTAAACCACCAACAAATGTAAAGTTTATACCACAGCTGCCCTAAATTGTCAGTAGTGGTAATTACCAAAAATCATTTTTATATTTCTGATACCATCAATACACCTGTGTGCACAAGCTGTTAATCAAAATTATATTTTTAATTCTAAAATATTATTATTGCTATCCCTGAAATTTCAAATGTACACCTAAAAATAGTAAAGCACATTATTATTATTTTATCAAGATTACAGTTTTACTTGATTACTTACTTCCTGAAAAGAAAAAAATGTTTTAGTGGTTGAATGTTATTTGTGATTAATTTGGAATTTTTCAGAGAGATCGGCCATAAAAAAAAAATTCAAATAATTTTTTTTAGTTTTAAACAAGTTTTTGAAATATCACACACACACACACACACACACACACACACACACACACACACACACACACACACACACACACACACACACACTTTGTCCAAATATTTATAGTGTTCTGTTTGAAAACTGCATTTGAAAGCACAATTTCCTTTTAGCATTAGTTGTGATGCAAAAGTACAGAAACTTTGCTCATAAAAAAGTGAAGTGAAAAAACCTGAGATTAACTTGGGGGATGTCCCCTTCCAGGTCATCTCTTTGTGCAGCTTTGCACAGCTTCCTGCATAGCTCCTTTCCATTTTTCACCATTCACTCGTCTTAGATTTGATGATTAGAGCTAAAACTCTACCTCCGACCCCATGAACACAAAGTGGTCCACACAGCCCAGACCTTGGAGGTGGCCAGGTGTGCTCAGTTTTCTAAACTGGATTCCCAGCAACTTTAGCGAGTTATGTTTCATGTTTTGATTGGTTCCTTAAACTTTCCTTTCAGCCTGTTGTGTGGCAGGTCTCATCTGTAGACACTGGAGATGTGGTGTGGTTTGCTTCCAGTCAGTCACACTGGCACCACCTGGGCCCAGTCTAACAGTGCTATAAGCCCTCAGTGTGGTTCTCCTCCCTCAGCCACCTTTTGGATGTTGTTTGGTCTTTTATTTGATTTTCTACACTACACCATACACCATTTCTTTACTCAAGCAATCATTTATACCACTGATTGCATTGATTACACACACCAGTTCAAGTTCTTTCCTTGTTTCCTAAATTTGAAATAGTTTAATTGGCATTTGTGTGCATCCCCCTTGTGAGATTTCACACCAATGCTGGAGAACTAGAGCCCATACAAGTAGCAAACAAAAACCTGGATGATATCGAGGACTACCACAACAGTGGCCTGGCCAGCAGTTGGTGTGGACCGGGGATGGCTGGTCAGCAGCTACTGATTGACAGACCTGATGGATAAAAATATAACTAAGAAAGAATGATAAAAAAGTCACCAAATATACAAGTGTGTGTGAAACAATGAACCACAGTCTAATGCACTTAAAAAGGTGTTGACATTTTTCTGTCCAGTCACGCAGCAGACAGTCATTTATCTTAGAATATGAACAGAAAACATCAGGAGCTGCTTTTCACAAAGACTGATGGCAGAAATCACCTGTGCTAAAAAAAAAAAAAAAGGAAGAAGAAGCAGGTTTTAGTAGGGACAGTGCAGCTGAGCTCCACAGAAATCTGTAAATCTTTGCTGTCCGACATGTTGGGTCATGTGCGATGTTCAAACAGCGCAGGTCTGATGAGGGCTCTGTAGGCCGGCCGGCCGTCCTTGGCTGATTTGATTTACAACACGAGTGCCGCATTCATTTTCCTCCCGCCTGTAATAATTTTCCCCCTCGCTTGCTACCATCGCAGGCCAAGGTTACGCTCAGAGTGAGTTAGATGTGGAGCAGAGCAGCATTTTTAAAAGAAAGCAGTTTGTTAGTGGACAAGTTTCTTGTCATGTTGTTGCAGCGTGAGCCCTAATTTATCATCAGGAACTTGGTGATTGCTCTGATCACTGTGCAGCCATATTGGATGGAGAAGGTTTTAGTCCATGTCATGGACTTTCTGCCTGCCAATCAATATTACAATTCAAATGATATTAGTTATCTTTGCTGTTATATCTTAATCAGGAAGAAAATGTCACTAGTTTCTCATTGCTTTCTTTCTGAAGAGGAATGAAAGCAATGCCACAGCTTCTGAAAGTAAATCATGCTGATGAGCTGTTTTGTTAAGATATAAATAATCTCAAGGTTTCAAGCTATCTCTCAAATCACCTGCTTTGTATACAGTAACAAACATAGCTAGATGCAGGGAGCTATAGTTATGGAGCTTTTCTTTTTTTGCATAGTCTCTACATGTGATGTAATCTCAACCAAGAGCTATCTCACTCAAAACCACATGTACCACCAGCCTCTTAGTTGTACTCGCTGAAACATCAGAGGGTTAAAAACATCTTTCAGACTCTTGTAACCGATCCATTTTGCCAATGCGGAAGTTTCTTAGAAAAAAAAATGTACCGCTGTTCTTGATTGAAAATGCCTGTTTTCACTTTCCCATTACAGTGAAAGTATTTTGTTTAAATCTGTGCTTTGTTGTGTGTGATGATTGGAGGTCTTCTTATTTTTGATACTGCTGTCACAGTTATAAATGTGCTGTTGAGCCATTTAGATGATTTGCGGTGAGTATTTGAAACGCACTATAGCCTCTGCATGCCTGGTCTCCAGCTCCAAAGTGGTGGGTGTCATTTGAAATGTCAATGAAGAACGAGTGAGTTATTTATCTTTTCTTTTTGTTTCACGCCCCTCCTGCAGTGAGAGGCCACCTCGCAAACCCGACCTGAGGTGAATAAAGAGTGCTGATGCTAAAAACGGAAGGATGCAGTGCAAGCCTTTCTTTTTTTATATCCGGGTTTATGTCAATCACATATGTATCAAATGGGTATATGTATGTCAGTCGACTGCTGTTAAAGCTTGACCTGCCAGCCTACTTACCATCTTTCAAGTCAAATCAAAATTAAGATCACGAATGCTCACTTGAGCCCTGTTAATGTTGTGGTGCTGAATTTGACATGGCATGAAGAAATGTACCATATATATATATATATATATATATATATATATATATATATATATATATATATATATATATATATATATATATATATATATATATAAATTAGATGTATATTTGTATATTGTAACCTTACTCAGTTTAAGCAGAGGTTGCAAAATGATTCAGCATTTCATTGCAATCTGTGAGCATTATAATTTGAGCATACACAGCTAAATACATTCAAAAATAAGAAGTCTTACATACAAGCTTAGATCCTTTCCAACCTCCAGTTTGTAGAGCTTTAATGGTAAAAATTGTATTTCATGCTGATTCAGATTCAACTCCTAAACTGCAAAAAATGTCTGCAAAAATGTCAGATGCTACAGCAACGCCTGAGTTGCACAGACATAATAGAGGCCGAGCCACCAGTTCATTAGGGGAAAATGTGCATTCTCTAATTGGTGGCAAGTGACTAGGTGGCGGCAAAGAACTTCGTTATGATTGCTTTAGTTGCTAGCAGATTGTTGCCTGTAGTTTGCATGAAAGATGCCAACTTTTATAACTTTTATAACCTTTGGGGTTATGTCAGAAAGGGTATCTGGTTTTAAAGTCTAACAAAACAAATATGCAGAGCTACTTTGTGCTAATCTTGTGTTGCACTGTCTAGCTTCACTGCTGCTCAGAGAGTAGTTGGCAAGTGTTTGCAGACAGGTTGGTGTCTTCCATTCAAACTACAGGCAACCATCTGCTAGTGAAGAAAGCAGTCATAAGCTGTGTCCCAAAACGTAGGCTGCATCCTTCGGAGGCCACATTTGAAGGCCAATTACGTGACAGCCAGGCGACGAAGGCTGTCCCAATTCGTCGACTGCTTCAAATACGGCTCACAAATGCGTCCTTCATTTCCCCAAATTTGAAGGATGGGTCGGGTGTGTCCTTCGTGGCCCACCATATCCCAGAATAAATAGCACGGCTCAGCCAATTTCAGTTTCCAACAATGGCGGCCGCTACTAAGTTTTAATATTACTCTTATTGCTCTTTCTGGGTCACAAAATAAACTTTTAACATATTTTCAGACGAGAAAGTAGCCATGTAAACTTCAAATATCTGCTTGGTTTATCAAGACATCGCATATTTGCAAAAGTGCTCCGACATTTTCGGAGACGTCTTTTACCCACCCGCTTGATAGCTAGCCGGGGGGTTCAATGGTCACTCGAGCCGGCAAGAGCAGCGGACTCCCAGCTTCATCGTTTTCAGACCCTGCTGTCTTTCACTACTCAGGTTAAACATGATATATAAGTCACTCGGATAACTTAAAAATGTAATTTTTTTTGAAGGCTAGACCGTCCCATTTCACAGCCTCGCACTTCCGGCCTTCTCGGTCTTCGAAGGACCCGGCCCAGGCTGGGTCCTCCGAAGGATGCGGCCTACGTTTTGTGACACAGCTATAGACTTTCAAAAATCTCAAGCAAACTCCATGCCAACTGGTCAGGGAGTGCATATTTTTCCCTAGCAACCAGTCATTACTGGCTTGCCTGGTAGGACAGTCCAAGTTACCTCTGTTGCTTTCTGGACTGTCCTAATGCAGTCACCTGCACGAACCTGGTTCTTCATGGAGGATAAACATCAAGGACTTCAAACAGTATTTGATCAACTATTATTTGCCTATGTCATACTAGAGACCTAAAATCTTGACATTTTGAAGTTTAGTCTGTGGCAGGAAACTAGTCTTAATGACTCAGTTTTCCCAGACAGGGATTAAGCCTTGGAATAAAACTTTCCAGTGGAGACCTTCATTGAATTTTTGTTTTAGTCTAGGCTTAATTCACTATATACAAAATGTCGAGTTTTCATTGCAAAAACCCGGTGTATAGAAATTCTTTTAAAATACTTACCTGATGAATCTCTTTGTTGAGTCTAGGTTTTATTACAAATGTTCAGGACGATTATCATTACCGAGAAATTAAAGTTGGGCCTTCTTGCACTGCAAATAAAAATGTTCATCTTAACACGTTTGTTTTGTCATTGATGTGAATCAGTGTTTTAAAAGCATCCCAAACACAGACACAGTGAATGAAACTGTATTAGGCTGAACAGTCAATATTTCCTCAATGTCACTATGAATAACTTGTTAAGATGGACAGAGTTGATGCAACTGTTTGGCCTTATTGCTCATTTTTCCACAGAATCCCGAAGAGTCTATTCTTTGACTAAACCAGATTCGCATGCAGGAAAGAGACTGAAAGTCTGCATTTACATTGAGCTGAGTGTAAATGAATGAGCTGTTTTTCACTGCAGCTGATTTCCAAATGAACAGAATGATAGATATTTGCAAAATGGCTCTTTAAAGTCTTGCACATTTCAGTAAGTTTCTTTTGGAAGCATTTTAGCTTTGTGGAGAAAAAGACAAAATCTGATTTATGAATGGAGAGTTCCCATCTACAGTTCCTGTCTTATTTATATTTTCATGTAATAGTTTTAGCCATATTGTTTTTGTTACTTTTATTAAAACATCACTGTAAAGAAGTTGTGAAAAAACACCAGCTGACAATCAGACAGGTTTTTAAACAATTCAGCATTTTTGGTTCCAGGTATTTGCCCAACTAAATATCATTGAGTATTTGTGGCTGTAGCAAGAAAGGCTGGCATGCATGCTGCATGCACGAGGTGCGATCAAAAGATGCTTGGCCATATCAGTGCAGTCCCTACTCATTAACTGGACTACTGGCCAGATTTGCATCCCTGCAACTTCATCTTTCTTAAACTTTCTTAAAAATGCAAATAAAAGTGGAATGACTAAAGTTTTGACACAGTGGAAGAAATCAAGTGCTTATTGTAGAAGGAGTCATGCTGACCTTGATGGAAAGATTGTTCAAATTTGATTTTTATTGACTACCTTAGAACTTTCTGATCACACCTCACATACTTTGTGCAAGAAGACATAACGACATAACAGTGCAAGAAGCTGCTTCTCTGGATGGGCTCCAACTCCACCGCTTTGGACTGCTGCTAGTGACTGTAATCCATGTTCTGCTCTGCAGCTTTGGTGAGCTCAGTGTAGTGGCATCAGCTCCTTACCTTTTATGGATCACTGGGCAACACTCTGTAGTTGGTGGTATTGGACACTCTCTCTCCAGAACAGAACAACATTTACAGTCGCCAGCTGCAGTTCAAGGCACTTGTCGGTGTCTGAATGGTGCTGAGGACCCACCAGAGCATAAAGCTGACCAGCATGCAAGTGTTAAATGCTATATGAAAAAAAAAACAAAACTCAAAACACTTGGGCACTCATACCAGTATAATATGCATGTTTGAAAAAAAAAAAAAGATTTCTTTAATAATTAGCTTATTCTTAAAAAACACGCCTGTTGACTTCATGTAAAGATATGCACAGGATGAATATTTCTGACACACTAAAAGTGTATTTAGTATATTTATTCTCAGACTGTTGCTGTACAATTGTGCAGTTTCTAGTTTTATTCAGAAGCCACTAAGCCACAGTTTTTACTACCAAATAAAAATGTGTTTATATCCTGGCTTGGTCAAAACCTGCCTGATTGCCTGACTTTTTGTTATTATGTCCATTTGATGATATTCAAAGCTGCTTAATGGTTTACCAAAAAGCTAAAATGCTTCATAAAATATTTCTAAGTGCAACTGCATGATTTACTTTTATTAAAAAGAGGACCAAGTTAATTGACATGTCTCTGCCTCCTCTGTGCAGCTCCCAGTTGGCGATGAAGTATTTGGATCCAGCTTTTACTTCTCTGACCAACGCTCTCAGCGAGGACCTGCAGAACTCATCTAAATGGAGGCACAACAGCACTGCTTTTAACCAGCAGAGGTAGAACACACACACACACACACACGCACACACACACACACGCACGCACGCACGCACGCACGCACACACACACACACACACACACACACACACACAAAAACTGTCTCCTGCATTGGTTTCTGATGGTCTTGAAAGCTTAACATGCTTTTAGCACTCCCAACAGCAAGTGTTAGTTGTGAAAAAGTTTGCCACATTTTTTGTGTTAGTGAAAGCTTTGGGTAGCTGTTCAGAAACACTTCACTGAATCCGAGCCCAGTATCACTTCTGTTTACTGATTGTGGACCATTTTGAAACTCTTCTGGATTAGTGCAAGATATTTTTTGCTAAATGAAAGCATGAACTTAAAATTCATCTAGTAGATTTTTCTTTGTGGATAGGGCTGCTACTGACCTATATTCTACAATACAAAAACATACAAGTCCAAGCTATGTGTAGTCATAGCGAGTCACATTAAAGTCCAGAAGTTTGATGCTAATCTAAAGAAGTTTCAAGTCTGAAGTTAGAGCATCACTTAAGTCAGTTAAGTGTTTAGTCACATTTTAAAATACATCCTCCTGCTCTAAAACTGAAGGCACTTTTCTCAACAGACTCCTAACTGTTTAGTAGAGTTCGCTATCAGCCAATGAAGATACCTTAAACCTCTTAAGATTCTTTTTAATGGCCACCAGGGGGCAATACCTGTGGTTGCAAGAAAGATTTTTGATAAGAAGTCTCCGGGAAATTGGCCTTCTGACCTGACCTCAGTAAATAGTTTCTTGATGAGTTTATGGGCTTAGTCAAATAATAGTCTCAGATTTAGGTTACTCAAGGCAATCCTACAATCATATCTGCCTCTTGCTTCTCACATTTGGCTTCAAAAGACAAAGATGGTCATTATGAAAACACTCAGATAGAGCCATCAAAGCAGGACTTTGGAACTGTGGTTGACATCATGTAGCTACATCCATTTTTTATACTATCTATGGTTACCACCAATTATCAGACCCAAATCTATTTGTGTCAAAATAGAGTTCAATGTGCCCACACAAATACAAGATACAGGGTAAGAACTCTGGTGCCAGCAAAGTGGAGGGAGGAGAGCCTTTCTTCCTGAAGATCGACTACATATCAGCTTCCAGTCCTACTGCCATCACCTTGTCTTGTTTATTTATTTTTGTCCACCTGGAACAACTCCCAGCACACTTTCGCTGCACATGCTTTTGTAGTGTTCTACCTGACTGACTTTCTCTGTGTTGTCTGTTGTAGCTAAAAAAAATCTCAACAAGGCAATATATTTCCATCTTGCAGGAAGGAGATCTCTCAGTACATCGACATACCCCACAACTTCACGCTGACTCGAGACTCAGTCCGAATCGGTCAGCTGATGCATTATGACTACTCCAGCCACAAATACGTCTTCTCCATCAGCGACAACTTTCGCTCTCTCCTCCCGGAGGTCTCACCAATCCTCAACAAGCACTATAACGTATGTGCTGTGATTGGCAACAGCGGCATCCTCACTGGCTCACGCTGTGGTCCCCAGATTGAGAAATACGACTTTGTCTTCCGCTGCAATTTTGCGCCGACTGAGATCTTTAAAAAAGATGTTGGGCGTCGCACCAACATGACGACCTTTAACCCCAGTATCCTGGAGAAATACTATAACAACTTACTAACTGTGCAGGACAGAAATAACTTCTTCCTTAGCCTGAAGAAGCTAGATGGCGCCATTCTGTGGATCCCGGCGTTTTTCTTCCACACGTCGGCCACAGTGACGAGAACGTTGGTGGACTTTTTTGTGGAGCATAAAGGTCAGCTCAAGGTCCAGCTCGCCTGGCCTGGAAACATCATGAAATATGTCAACAAGTAAGAAAAAGCAGACTATTAAAGTACATTCAGGTGTTAAATCATTAATATCTAGTACGTCATCAGTCCACATCTCCACATGTGATCACTATGTCATTAGTAGCAGTAAAACATTTTATAACTCTACTCATTAAAAATAAAGATGTATACTTAATATAAATTTGGCTGATCTCCTCTTCAGTGTCTTCTCCATGTGCACCTCTGGACCTCTTCCAGATGAGGAATTTGCACTTATATTTGTATGTCTGTGACGTACACTGTATTGTCTTCATTGTGTTATAAAAACAAAAACTCTACAACTTTAGTTTCACATTAATGAAGACTTCAAAAAGCCAAGCCGGAAGAGGAACAGAGCTGCATAAGGAGGCAACCCTGATGGCCAAGACTGGCCAAATTAGGACTGGCCATCATTTCTGTGTGGAGTATCCTGAAGGGAATAAATGGTTAAGAAGATAGGGGGATGGTTTTAAGTCAGGAGTCTGTGTGGACAGATTTGTTTTTGAATATAACCCCCCAGTGGCCGTTAGATGAACTGCAGTTTTGGCCTTTTATTTTCTGAGGTTGTAGCTGAGTTTTTACAAATTTTGTTCTAGGGTACATATTTGTGTTCACAGTAATGAGGAAACATGTTCTTCAGTCCAACAACGCAATTTATTGATGACTTTAATAGTTTTTGGACAACAGTAGGGTTGTTGGCTGATAGATTAATTTCTGGATTTTGGTCTTTAATTGATTTGTTTGACAAGGAAATCTCCATCATCAACGTGAACATTAGGTTTACTAGATAACTTTTTTCTAAATATGTCTTGTCATTGTCATTGGTAATTATTTACCTTTTACCTATGATGATACTCACATTTCATAAGGTTGTCAAAGTGACCCGTTGAAGTTCAAACTGAGCACCAGAATGTGGAAGAAAGGGGATTTATCTGATGCTGAACGTGGCATGGCTGTTGGTACCAGACGGGCTCTGAGATTTTGGAAACTGCTGATTTGTGATTTTTTTTTTCCAAACAACCATCTCTAGGGTTTCAAATTATCGATAATGTTAGTAGATCAATATAAACTAAAATCTAAAGGAATGGTTCCAGTATGTTTTTGAATCTATGCCATGAAGGATTAAGGCAGTTCTGAAGGTAAAATGGGGTCCAACCCACTACTTGAATTAATCTCTGAGTTTATTGCATAGCTCATTAAGATTAACAGCTGATCAAATTCGGTGCTTTCTGCTTGTTAAAAATGGACATGCTCACAACTGGATTTCATTTCCGCCCGGTTAGCTTGGTCGTCCCTGTCTCTTAGCATTTAAAGGCTGTAGCTATTTGTGCTTTCTCTCTGTCTGTGTTTTTAAATGTCCCTCATCCACCTCAATCCTGTTTAAAGAAACTAGTAGAAACTGGCTGACACGTGGCTGTTTTGTATTGAGCTGTATTCTATATGTCAAAAGAGGAGATTTAGGCTCCAAAGCCGGATTATAAGGAAACAGCTATTTAGTGAAAGGTATGGCACACAGCTGTAACAGTGTGTGTGGAGAGAGGGGGATTTAAGTTGGGTTCTTAGTGTTGTAGTGGCAGAATAGGGCTGCCCGTACAGTAGTCTAATCTTTACCAATCCCATTAAGTCTACCTGCTCTGGAAGAATTACCACTTTTAAGCAGCTCAGACGGCTTTCAGCGCTGTAAGGACTCTTGAAGCCGCTTTTGTTTAGGCCAGTTTGGAGAGTTTCCCCCTTTGTGATTCTTCAGAGCAAAACTGCCACATTAAAGCTTCAGCAGATTATGTCCTATCAATAGAGTCCTATTTTCAGAATTTTTGGGAATGATTTCTAGAAAAAAGCAGACAAAAGTGGACAGGATGATATTCCTTTATCTCCGTTTACCAAAATTCAGGTTTTTGCCTAAACTGTTCAAAACAAGGGGGAAATAACTAGGAACAAAAGCAGGAAGTCGATGCTAAAAAGGATCAAAACGCAGCAAAAACATTGCAAAAAAAGTACAAGGAACATGTCACAGATAAACTCAGTGGTTTGTTGCAAATCCTTGATTCTAATATTCTTTAATTCTAATAATCGCTTTGCATTTATTTGCCACTTAGTTATTAGGTCATAGCATTTTTCAAGTGTTTAATAGTAAAAGTGATATAATTCACTTTAAGAGTGAATAAATAAAGTTGTGAGTGCCTGAATTATTAATTTAATCTGTGACCAGTCTCTTGTCATTCATACTCCACAGCTACTGGAAAACCAAGCAGCTGTCGCCGAAGCGCCTGAGCACAGGCATTCTGATGTACACGCTGGCTTCTTCCATGTGTGACCAGATCCACCTGTACGGTTTCTGGCCCTTTGGCTGGGACCCGAACACAGGCAAAGAGCTCCCCTACCACTACTACGACAAGAAGGGCACCAAATTCACCACCAAGTGGCAGGAGTCCCACCAGCTGCCAGCCGAGTTTAAACTCCTCTACAAGATGCACACAGAAGGACTGCTGAAGCTCTCCCTCTCCCACTGTGCTTAGGGATAAAACTGTGGCAGGTACTGTGCTCCTTCAGGCTCCGATCCAGCACTTCCACTGGCCGGAATTACAGAAAGGGTGAGACAAGCAAAGTTGGGACTCCTGCCGTTTAGTCAAAGGCAACAGCTTGACTGTAAGGCTGAGTTGGTGCAGTGGAGATCAGTCTGAGATACCAGAGCAAAGGCTCGTAATCGTGTGCTCAAGATGAACTGTGACAGCTCAATAAACAAGCAGTGTGTTAATTTTCTACTGCTCATAAATCTACAGCTGAACAGCACTGCGTTTAGTTTCATTTTACCAAAAAAAGGTGGACTGTCATACAAAAGCTGGTCTTCAGACGAGTGTCACAGTGCTGAATCATTTAATAGCTTTTTAATTGCAGTCGTGGTCTTTCACAGAACTAATGCAGACACATGCAACATAAAACTGCTCCATCCAGAAATGACAGCATGTAGGCCAATCAGATTCAAGCACATAGATCCAGGCATGGCAAAAAACATGATTTTGTGGCTGTTTTCAAAAATTGCAAAGTGCTGTCTTACGTTCGTTATATATTATAATAAACAGCCGTGTGGCGCTGGGGTTTGGTAAACCCTCAAACTCAGAGCTCTGACATTTTGGGGTTTTTTTTTCTTTGGTTTCTTTGCTGTTTTTGGTCTGAAAACAACAATGCTGGGATCATCCGCATGTCAGGGACCACACTGACAAAGTCTGGAGGTTGGATGTATGCAGGGTCCTGACAATATCCTAGATTTTATTTTTGCACATTAGAGTCATATTAAGAAAAGAAGATGAAGCTTGATGAAGATGATGATGAGATCAGAATACACAGCATTTTGCCTTTGACCAAGATACATTATCAGACTACATATCTTTCTGTTTTCAAAACTTCTACAGTGCCACATACAAAGGAGAACAAAAGGAGGGACCAGGTTTGGCTTTCTTTGCTCCACCTGACAGCTCCAACATCATTATCAGTCTTTCCTTTTGCCATGTCTGCTGTTGTGCTATATATATATATATAAGAACGCTCAGTCTCTATATTTAGCACAGTGAAAGGATATAGTAGATCCTACAGTAGTGCAATCGGTGCCTGGAGAAGTCTCTTTTTTGTTTATTTAAGCAGCAGGCATGATATAGTATAAACGCCCTGTGCTACAAGCACTAAAGTATGAAAAAACTTATTGCATTTGCACTTCACTCTCCAAAAACGAAGTAGTATTTTACATATATTCACTTAACTCTATCTGAGTTTGTGTCCATCTGATGAATACAAATCAATTTTTCTTTCTCCTTTTAGTCTCATTAGCTCATTCCTTATTCCCGTTTCTACCCTGCTGTTTTTATTTGTTTGTTGCGTATGAGTGGTTTGATAACCTTTGATTTCTAAAGTGAACCTACTGCTAATGTTAGAGCTATAAACAGAGTAAACCGTGGAGTTAACGTCACTTTAAAAGATCTACTTTTAAAACAAATAACTATACGTTTCATAGGGATAGTAGGGCTGAGTGATTCTTTTGAATATCATTTAGGAAAAACAAGATAATTGGATTAAGTGTTGGAGATGGAGCCAAGACGATGAAAAGAGCTACTTTGGTCAATACAATTTCTGTAGAAGTAAATTATGACAAGGTTTAGGAAAGGCTAGAAGCTCTGAAAGGCAGGTTGGTACAAAGCAGAGTTTGCTTTGCAGTCAAAAGCAATTCAATTCTCTACAACTATTTAAAATATTTAAAATTATTTATTTATTTATTAAATAAAATAAATGCATGATTCTTGAATCAATAATCACATTAAATAATCACAATTACAAACAATCTCAAATCCCAGCTGATCTGTAAAGTTCAATCACAGACTGTATTTAAATGATGGAAATTGTGACGTCACAGTTGATTAGTGCGGCAAGGAAGCTAATTTACCATATTAACTTATTTTTTAAAAAAAACAACATAAATTCAGTATAACCTGAAACTACCAACTGAGCCAAGTCATAAGAAAAGTGTTCACTTCACATGGCAAGAAAGCCGAACTGCTGAAGTTGCCCCCGACTGGCTTTTAGAAATAATGTAGATTTAAGGTACTTCTGTATGGACCCAGAAGCTACATCCAGCTTTTTTAAATGCAGTTTAAGAGTCCAGCCCAGCTAGAAAGAAATAAAAAGACATTAATTTAAGGTGACTAATAAAAAGTTAATTTAAGATGCATCAGCAAAGCTTCTTCTTCTGCTTTTACATGGAAAATAGTTCCTATTATATTTTATTCAAGTCCTCTTTGATAGAAGTTGTGGCATTGTAGTGTAGTGCCTCCTGGATGACCACACGGGGCCTCGCCTTCTCCCTTTGATGATGAAATTTACATCACTTAAACCTTTTAGCTGCTTGTCTTTAGCATCGTGTTTTGGGCCGCGTACAATTCACCACTTTATGCCAGCAACAACGAGACTTTTTACAGACAATCAGATTGAGCCACGAAGACATTCAAGAGGGAATTAGCATTGTCAGCGCCATCGACACAATGTTAAAATTCTTGTTTGCTGTTTTGTAAAATGGGCTGTGTGGTGTTTAGATTTACCTTGTTACTCAGTAAAACAGTGAACCTGCCACAAGTGAATGGAAAGAGTTTAAAAATATAGTATAAGAATAAGATGTGTTTATATTTGTGTTTATTTATTAGTTTTTTTAAATCATGTCTAAATTTTATTTTGTGTAAAGGGACAACACTGGTAAATGTACAGGTTGTTCATTTTAGCAGGAAGACATGTGTTCCCTCTTCCATACTGTTTTTTTTTTTTTTAAAGAATGACGATGATGCAAGTCCAGATATTTGACTGACCACTGGTGGGTCCATTGAGACGCTGTTATTTTGAACCTTTACTGTTAGAAAATATTAGTAAGACAATGGAGAGAGCCTGAAGTGGTTTTAACCTCAACTTATGATCAAGAATCGGTAGATTAAAGGTCGTCACTGGCACGAGACTCTGTTGCTTATCTGTTGATGTAATTGTGGAGAGTTGAGACTTTAACATTGAAATAAGATAAAGTTATTATAAAGGGGTTTTTTGTGCTTACACAACAAAGTCTTTGTTTGTCGGCTTGTTCATTGGTTTTATAAAGTATAACAAGCACAAAGATAAGACAATTAAAATATCAATTTTCTTACTGTCATTAATCCCTGTTTGTAGTTGTTACAGAAATGTGCACATTTTTCACAATATATCCCAGGAGGCACTTTTCATTTCATGGGAAAAATCCACCATCGATGTAAAAGTTTTGGCACTCTTGGCTTTCCATACATATTTGCATCCACATACTCAGGTTTTTGTGAACAGGTACAGTTGGACAAACTTCTTTTATCATTACTTCCTTGAGTGTTTTGTGGTATGTTAATCTTTTTCTCTTTTTTTGCTGTTGCTTCTGTGTATGTGTGTTTACAAATCCATCAAATACTTTTTCATTTGTAGTTAATTAGAGATGATTTAAGACACCACATGCTACATGAGAGAAATTCCATCATAAGCATGTTTTGTTTTTAGGCACATCAAATATGAATTATAATTTTTTTTACATGCTTTTTATCTCCAAGGGAGAGTTGTGTCTTTGTGGATTTTTAATTTTTAACATTTTTTGAGTTTTGCAAAAATGAGGGAAACTGGGACTAATTTTGTAATCTGCAGCTCAATTTTTGCTGGATTTCACTTATTTTTCCTTTTAGTGTCCTAAAATTTTATTCCAGAAAGATTAAATATGATGTTTTAGGGAATTAAAGACATAGAGATTGTCGTTGTGAAGGTTATGCTATTTTCTGACTTGAGCTGAGTTTTACAAGATGTTCTCATGTTTTATTTTTGTCTTTTTTCTTCTTTCTTTTGTCATCTTTTATTTTTGTAGTGTAAAATAATAGTAAAATATCAGGTAACAGCTTTTACAGAATGTATTTTTTCGCATTGTGAATGAAACTGATGCCGGCTCCATTCACGTCCATGTCTTCAGAGACCAATGGAGGAAGATTCGTGCAGGAATAACATAAACTAGAACCACTTTTAGATATCATAAACAATATGCTGTAGATTTAATAATAAGTTTAAGTCATCCAGTACTTGAAAGAAACTATATCTACTCTGTATTTATTTCATTATTTAGTCATTAAATGAATTAAATGATCAGTTTGACAATGTGAGTGGTGTCTTCTTCTCCTTTGTTTGTTAAAAAGATGAAAACATCTTTTTCCTTCCTTAGTCAGCACAAACTGAAATAATTCTAAAGCTGGAAGCTGCTGACTGTGGTGGGAAAAATAATCTCGGTTCAGAAAATGCTCAACGTTATCAGCAGTAAACACTGATTTGTCCACGTCGCACAGAGTAAAACCCGCTCAGTGACCTTTAATCTACACGAGGGAGGACACGGAGGTCCGTGTGCCATCACACGTCGACACGTCTAACGCTGATGTGACTGCACATCATTGCCTTCCAGTGAAATTTTTATAACTGTTATGCAAAACAGGGCAACAAATGGCGATGCAGTGGATAGCTTTGTTGCCTCCCAGCAGGAATATCCTGGGCCTGGGACTTTGGAAGTTCTTCATTCTGTCTGCTTCCCTCCACAGTTCGGAGATATCCATGCTAGGTTAATGGGTGATTCTAAATCTCTCTTTTAGCTCTGCACCAGACCGGCGACGTGTCCAGGGTCCATCGTTTGCCTTATGACAGCTTTGATAGGCTTCAGTCTCACTACTACTTTGAATCAGATGAGTGGAAGAAAGTGAATGAGTGGATGGATACAAAACCCTGCACCAACTTACCTCTGCTTAAACAGCAAAACTGCAACTCATTCCAGCAGCCCGTGTCTCTGATCCAGAGTTTTTACAATTTTATCATTTTGTTTTTGAAATTGTTTTTTTTTGTTGTTGTCGCTGTGTATCTACACAGAGTTTATGTGTCACATGCTTTATGTTTAACATAGAAGCCAAATAGAAATATCTGATATAATGAATATTTGAATATTTGAATATTAATGATAAAAAAGCGTATTCAGTCACTCATTGAGACATTGAGAAAGTCCACTTCACTCGGCCACTGTGAGTGCACTACCTGTCAAAGTGCAATCAAATCACTGATTAAAGCTTAATTAGACAATACTCTTTGTTTCTGGACTGTTTTCAAAGTGCACTGCGATGGTGACTGAACTGTGCACAAATCCTCGCCTTGTTCATGGGTACCTGAATAGTTTTGAAGCCTGCCGGTATCTCATACATCAGCCCAGGTCTGGAATAACTAAAAAGCCTCCTTTGACAGTCTGTCCCACAAAATGCATAAACAGTACAAGAAAACAAAAGATGCAAAAGCCTCATATTTAAGTGAATGTATGTATATATTTGAGGCTGTATGTTTACTTGTGACCCTGTGTGGATTACAGAAAAACCCAAATAAATTCCAAATTGTGCATCCAAATCTTGTTTTTTAAAATCATTGAAGATGTATGCTGTGCAATCATTTCACTCAGGCAAAAGACATGAGATTCATACTCAAAATGAGGTTAGGTGTACTTAAAGGATGGATCAAATTATAACATAGGGATTACCATAAAACATGACAAACATAAACATAAACACAATTACAATTACTGCGGGTTATAATGGCATGTTTATAAAAAATAGTAAAAAAACCCAAAACAACAACAACCTTGTTAAAACTATGGAAAACTATGAAACTATTTAGGCCAAACCGTTTGGTACTAGGCTGTAAATACGCTTTTAGATGATGTAAATTTGGACATTTTAATCTGGAGGTGTGTGGAGATTCACTCACTTTTTGATCACTGGATTTTCGGCTCTGGGGTTTCCTCTCGAAGAAGCCTGAGAAAAGTAAGTGCAGGCCCCACAAAGAAACTCAACTTTCAGCACAACTGCTTAATCACTGAATTCAGTCTGGCATGGACCATAAGGATAATGTAAAAGTGACAATGATTCAACCTGTTCGGACCAAGTAAAGTCATGACATCAGTGATTTGCAGCACACTTCTGAGTCCAGAGTTTTCTAAACTGAAGCCTCGTTCTCTCTTCCTTCAGCATAAAATTTCCAACTGAATTCTTAAAAAATTGTTTCAGATCCAGATGTTTGGGACCCTACTCTCTTTCAACCATCATCACATAATTCCTTTATTTGTGTGTAACATGTGAGTTACAAAGCCCAACCTGAAGTCAGGCGCACAGTTTCTTGTGAAGGCTAAACAGGCCTCTTTCATCTACTAAACAGAAGGGAAGTAGTTTAATTCCTCCAATCCCCATTTTGAAGTGTCCTTGAGCAACATCCTAAACCCTAAATTGGCTTGATCATTGATTGGTGTGTTTAAAAGTGTTTAAAGACATTGAAAAATAAAGTGCTGTGTGAATGAATCAGTCTCCAAAAGCAAGAGTCCACAGTAGGAGCAGAGAACTGCAGTACAGCGTATCCCTCTGTCCCTAGAAAGTCCAAGTGAAATGTCTTCTTCCAACATATCCTGTACTTCACGAGTGTCCTCATTTATAAAGATATACATTTGATGAAAGTCACTTAAAATATCATCACATTTGCAGGATCTGATGTTTTCAAAGTGGTGTCATTTTATTTGTCTAAAATGCACACAGCAGTTCAAAGGCAAACACACAATGCAAACAGAAGTGATACGAGGCTGCGACGCCCTGCAGGCCGATACTCTGTGAACAGCAGAGGTCAAAGGTTGTCGAGGGTCTTCAGAACGACTGCAAAGCTGCTGAGAGGACGCTCAGAAAACAGCTGGATTTTAAAAGCTCTGCTTCAGGAAAGATTTCTGCACATTTACAGATATGCCACAAATACTTGTGAAGATGTTTAGGACACATTTTCATCTGAGATGAATCAGGATTCAGGAAACTAATACAACTGTGATTAATTGCACTAGAGCTTTTTCGAATATCTGCCATAGACAAAGTTTAGGTATGATGAACAATAACAGGTCCAATAAGAAAATGTATTTCTGTATGAAACAAAAACAGTCCACTCACTCAAATAGACAAAAAAATAAATACATTTTGATTCCACAAAATAAGGCAGAAAATAGATGTTAAGTAATACTTAATTAACCACTACTTTAGCAGTTATTAATTGTTGTTATTATATTGTAACTAAATCAGAATTAGGTGGAAGTGAATGTATTTAATGTTGTGGTTGATCAATGTTTGGTCTTTATTTATAACACTAACCCACTTATTGTTTTCTTTATTTTTGTAATGTTTTAAAAAACATTAAGTTATTTTATTCATTTTGTTATGTCGGTATTCATTCATTAACTCAGTTAGCTATTTGCATATCTATTGATTTTTGGTTTATCTAATTTTGTATTTGTTTGTTGAGTATCTATTTATATAAACTCTCTGCAGGAATCAATAAAGGTTTTTCCCCTAAGACCTTTTTCTTTTTAAGTTGTCTTTGACTGTTGACGCATCTTCAGAAGCAGGTCAGTAAAGTTGGATCATCTAAAATATCTGTGCTCCCAGATGACTTTTAAAGCTCGAGAGTAGATGTGAAAAAAAAAGATAAGATTTCATACCAAATTAAACATTAATCACACAAACAGTTGTTTTTTTTTAATTTTATTTAAAGCACCATTTGATTATTTTATGACTAAATTAATAATCCCTTTTTCACACTGATTAACGATCTACACAATGGTGTGTTAAATCCAGCTGTTGACTTCTGCAGAATTTCTTTTGTTAAGCTTTGCTCACACGGGGCAGGGAGGACTGAAAGTGTCAGAGGTCAGAGGTCAGCCACCACCGGCGCACGCCATCTGACCCGTCTCATTTACATACAAACTGACCTACTTTCAGATGGCGCTAGTTTTTGTCTTTAAAACTCCTGAAAGATTTGAAGGAAATAAAATTATTTTAGAATCAAAACTTTTTTTTTAATAAACTGAAATTTATTGGAATTTGCTTTATTTGAATGTCTGCATTTTCATGCAGTTTGGAAAAAGAATAAAAGAAAATTTGAAGGCATATTTAATAAACACTAGTTGCTGACGTTTGATGGCTTCAGAGGCCCAAATTTAAATTTTCATAATAAAACGAAGAAGCAACTGAGAAACATGAACTCATATTTTTACATACTGTAAAATAAAAAGTTGATCTCAGTTTCAGTAATTAAAGCACTTTGTGTATATTATAAGTTGGATTTTCATGCTGGTGTATTTTAATGTTCTATTACCACAGAGTAGGGCTGTTTTAATGTCCTCCCTCTATTCTTTTAATCTCTCACTGAGTCCGATTCAGGACGTCTTCATCAGGATAAATTTGGCACCAATCACCTTCCTTCCTAAAGAAGTAAAAGTGGCTAAAATGATTAACCAGGTCTGTCTCATTGAAGTAAAGTGAGATATATAGATCTTTTTATTTGCCCAACCAAAATAAACCCATAAAATTCAAAGTGACAGTTAAAAAATGACATCATGTGTAGAAGAACGAAAGTCAATATCGCGCAGATGAGAAAAATAAGAATAAAAAGCCAAAGATATATATATATATATATATATATATATATATATATATATATATATATATATATATCTTGTAAATATTAGTCTTGAAATCCTCAGATGATTTTTTTTTCAGCTGTCGTCTCCAATTCAAACGTGTCGATTCGTGAAATATTAAACTCGGCTCTTCTTTCCCTTATTTCTCCTCTCTTTGATCAGTGTTGTGAATACTCAGAGATGCTCAACCGTCTTCTTGACGAGTGGAAATCAATAAATCAAATGCTATGATTAAAAGAGCAACATGCCAGAGGACATTAAATAATCATGCAGGAAGGAGAGGAGGAGGAGGAGGAAGAGCCCTCCCCCTATTTCAGTCCTGTAGTTAATGGGCGAGTCTCTAACTAAACCTGATACTCTGCAGAAATCAGCTTCAGATGCTCAGATTTTGGAAAATGAGCCATTTTATTGACAAAAAAGATAAGAAGGGGGAAAATCTTTGTGAATTATTTAAAATTATTTTTGGCATTTAAAATGTGTGTGTGTGTGCCCTCTGTCTTTATAATGGTGTTACAGCTGGTTTATAAGGCAGGTTATTGCTTGGAAGTCCAATTTTTTACTTACTTTTGTAATGTTGCACTTCTTAGTTAGCATGTATTTTGTGTAAAATTATGTGTTTATGTCTATTTATTTTGGTGTCCTGTGTGTCATGTAAATACACGTGACCCTCCCACAATGGCCAGTTCAGCATCGTCGATTCCTCCTGCATTTCCGGCTACCTTTTCACTGTAGTTTTTGCAGTAATCAGTGAGAGAATAACAATCATCACCTCAGTATAAAGTACGATGATTGTAGTGTAAATAGAAGGCCTAAAAAATGTCAGCAGATTTCTGGAGGGAGATTTCAGAAACTGGCGAAATGGATGAGAATGTATGAAAAACAACGACATCAAAAAACTAACCATTATAAAGAGCAGGAGGAAAAAATCCCAGGATTTTATGAATGGATGGATTTTAATTTTAATCTCGGCTGGCATTGCATTAGAAACATGGGGACACTTACATAGGATACATCATCGGCACAAGTCTATATCAGACTTTAGTCTTAGGCTTAGTCTATATGCAAATTTGCTATAAGGTCAACAAGTACAAATAGATTTAGACAGACATCAGAATCAGAATCAGCTTTATTGACCAGGTATATGTCACATACAAGGAATTGGGCTATTTCTTTGCTCTCAGTTTAACAGAATAGACAACAGACAATACTGACACTAGCAACAATGGTGCTAGTGCATATAGCACAATGAAACTGTTATAAAATTGCAGTTTTCAGAAAAAAAATACTAAGGAATCAAGTTTTATCTAAGAATTTCTATTCATGATCGATGCTTATGAAGGAAACACAAAGACTTTAGACGCTCCTACTGTCCACACACAGAGGTCTGAAGGATTTTCCTGGAATGGTGATGCTGTTTTCCAGAGAACTGATTTGTCAGTAGGCAGTGTCAGCGTCGGTCTCTGCTGAAGCAGGTTAGGTTTGCAGCATAATTTAACGTAGCGATGTACCCAGTGAATCCCTTACCCTTTACCAGGATAAGCCCAATTCCTGCCTCATAGTGCAGACCTCTGAAACCAAAACTCAATAATATGAAAGAAGAATCAAACACAACATAAACCCAGAATCCAGGAACAATTAAGCTTTTAGTCCTAGGATCTAATCTGGTGTCCAGTTCTGATTTATTGTTTTTGATGTAACTGTAATGACACAGACACAAATAACGATAAAATAAAATAAAATAAAATGAAATAAAATGCTGGATAAAGATAAAAGGAAAAAGACGTAAATGGAAGAAATTGAAAAATTAAGGTTCCAATTTTTTCAGAATATATTTCTTGGTTTTGACTTCTACAGTAAGTACAATATGGACAAAAAGAACATATCAGTCCAGAATCAAAAATGACAACATTTCTGTGAAACGAGCCCTGCTGCAGGAACATTCAGACGCTGCATCGCAATGGCACAAGGCTCCAAATACCAAACTTTAAAAACTTGGTCTGGCTTTGAAATTAATACACATGTGGGGGTATTCAAAAACAGGGTCTTCTAAAACACTGCACATAAAAAAAGGTCACATTTTCTGTTTTTAAACTAAAGATTTATTAAAGCTGGTAATCAAAACATCACAGTCTTTATCACAGAAATTTGTTTAAAACCTTTTAAACAAAAGCAAATCTCAAACAGAAAATACTTACTGTGCCTGCCAAAATCTTTTTTAATTTTATTATTTCAAATAATTGAACTAATAAAACAAATAATTTCCCCCCCATTAGGCCAACACGGTAACGTGTTGTTTGTCAAACTGTGCACTGTCAGCAAAACCAGAGAAAGCACAGATGAAACGCACTGCAAAACATTTTGTTTAACTTTAGGTTAAAATCAAGTTCATCTTCTCTTCAGAGTGAAAAAAGAAACGTGTAAATTATAAAATGTAAACAACACTTTACTCAACAAAAACAACCTTGATTGCAAGACTGTTTATACATTGTGTACTGCATTATACTACACACACACACACACACACACACACACACACACACACACACACACACACACACACACACACACACACACACACACACACACACACACACACCAGGTCATGCAGTGTGAACCAAAGTGCAGAGTTGAGAAGTAAAGCTGCCCTCAGATCACCGAGAGGAAACTGAGCTCACATGGAAGTTCATCACCAATATTGATCTGAATTAGCATGAGCTGTCACGGCCTGTGGCCATGTTCCCTCTGATGTTTGCCTAAACACACACAAATGTGTGTGTGTGTGTGTGTGTGTGTGTGTGTGTGTGTGTATAAAACCTAGTTAATGAGTAGAAATGATAAGTGCATTAATAATTATGAAAAATACTATATTTCTTCCTTTTCCATGTGCAGGTTAAAAAATGTAAAAATATCTACTTGCTCAATATTTAACTAAAGACAAGACGAGTTAATAATATTTCATTTTGTTTGATTTGTGTCCTCTTTGTTTCCTGTCTTATCTGAGCAGCAGCGCTATTAAAACTTTATGATTCGTACATTTTCAAATGTATGTTATGAGTTGCAGATGATAGAATAACAGCATGGAAGTTAATTATTGTAAAATGTGTGAAGACTGAGGTTATGTTATCTTTACTGTGAGTGCACATTTTTGAAAACTAATTTTAAAATTTAAATAGAAATAAGCAGAAAATATAATTTACCAACTTATCAACTTACTTCCTGATTCTACTTTACCTCGTCCCCTTGTTTAAAAATACTGAGCACTATAATACTCACACAAGTAACATACATCATTTTTTTCAAGGCAGTCTGTACTATATATAAATACTAGAAAGATGGTAAATACTATAAAAAAAACATAAATTCACTTAATTTAATTCAAAAGAGTTAAAGAACTTTACAGATTCAAATATTTCACCTTTAAAATGTTTCTCTCGAGTCTTCACATTTACGGGAAAAACTAATAAACACCCTCACCCTTGTGTTTACCCCTTGAAACAACAAAATTCTGTTGTCACGCTCAGTGGGGTTTTGTCTAAACTGTAAAGTTTAGATTTTTGGGTGTGTGGTGAATTTGATCCTTGGGTATATTGTTGAATCTTCTGTAAAGGAATTTTGGTCTTAGAGTGAAGTGTGGATTCTTTGGAGTTTTGCACTCTGTGTTCTCAGGGCTTTTTTTCTGTTCAGCTTTATCGTGATTCTAAGTTCTCACTTTGTTTCTGCTCATTGTTTGAAGATTTGATTTTTATGCGCGCTGGGATTTTGAGCTTTCACTTCATGTCGTAGTGCAGGTTTAATTATTGGGTTTGTTATGTGTGGAAACGCCTCGGTCTGCTCCTCGTTCTCCCTGTGAAGATTTGTATTTCTGTTTACCCCGTTTTGGACTTTGTAGTGGACTCATCACATGACCTGATAAAGATTCTTTGGCTTTGTGTTGGTTGAATTCCTGCATTTGTGTGCTTTACTTTCCAAGCTGTAATGTTTTCTAATATTCATTTAAGAGTGTATAGTGTAAGAGTGCTATGCATGGGTTTAATGTATATGTCTGTTAATCATTTTACCTTTAAAACATGTCGTCATATAGTGATACAAGATGAAGCTCCTTACCTTTATGCATTTTTTTTTATATCCGCATGTTTAAATAAAGAGTGGTTAATGGCAGCTCTGATCTTTTTAGCGTGTTGCTGATGTTGCATGACAGCATGGTGCTGTAGCTGCAAAACAAAGGCAACCAGTCCATTAAAAAAAACAAAAACAAACATTGACGACATGGAGAGGCAATCTTTTTTGTATTTTTACACTTTCTGTCCGTTACTGCACTGCTGCTGATGCATTCACACCCTCTTTAATTGTCCCTTGGGGAATATCTTGTTTACTATTGTTATATTTTATATTTCTTATACTTCATACTTTTATCTGAGTCACTGTTTTCCTTTAATGTTACACATCACGTGAGGCTGGCATAATTGCAGTTTTATTGTTCTTGTCTTTGTTTTTCATGGACAGTGGATGTTTTCATTATATTGTTGCTCCTTCACGCCTCTGCACACAATTTGATGATATTTCGGTGTCTTGTTTTGTGTTTTTCCCACTTTAATTTTTAAAGAACCTCCCGCCATTTGCCTGCAAGAGATAATTAGCTCGCTAACAGTGATACATTTATAGAAATACTTGTTTATATGCGTTGCCCTTCTCCATTAAAAAATAATGAATCCAGCATCTTTTATGTATGAAAGTTTGCTCATTTGCTTCTTTTTTTGTTTTCTAAAAACAAGGCTGACTTCATTATAACATGTTTTTTACCAGTTAAAACTGCGAGGCGCGTCGGTCCAACCCTGACCATCAGTGTCAAGTTTTTAAACGGCCGATTTGTTGCACTCGGCTGGAGTTTAGCAGCAGTTCAAGAATGCCCAACAGCTAATATAGAAATTCATAAAAGCATGAGATAAAAGGCTGTTAAGGGAGTGTTTATTTAGAGCTGGAAATGCAGCAACAATGGCGTGCGGTCACATTTGAATACAGCGGGCCGGCTCTGCACGCGGCCATTGTGTTCCCATCAAAGACTGATTTCATGGCCAACAGAGCCGCAACAAAAGAGGCAGCAGGTCCCGAAAGTTTGAAAAGGCTTGAGGAGAATAAAGGAGGAAGAGAAAAGGGATGAGGAGAAGAGAAGGGGGAAGATGGGAGAAAAAAAGAAGGAAGATATTTGAAGTTTGCTCGAATTTTTATTCCCAGAACACACACAGAAAGCTCTTTTTTTTTCTTTACAGCAGAAAGTTAAAGCCTCTAAAACATTTATCAATGCTGTTATACAGGCAGCCAGGGACGGAGTCTTCTCTCCATAAAGACGCGGACTTGTGCTGCAGATTTTGCATCTATAAATCACTTCATAATGTAGACATTTAACCATAATTAAGCCATCTCTTCTCTTGTCTTTATAAATGATCTTAGCAGATTACTGCAAATATCATGTTAAAAACATCAGTATTTTATAGATCTCATACAACCTTGCATGCCTACATTTCTATATATCTATAAAGAAATTAGGAAAAAAAGGATTTTTCAGAATGTATTGTGTGTCCATAGATATATTCATTATATTTATGTTAGCTTCATACATTCATATTTTCTCATTAAAATATTCTGTTTTATCATTACATGTTTGTCCATATATGATCTTTGTACATGTATAGATCTATATTATTATTATAATTATTATATATTATTGACATAACTCTAAATTAGCTGTTTGTTTCATTTTTTCAATACTAACTCAAAATATCTGCAAAAGCTGCACATCCTTCATCATGATTCCTATTTTTACCTTGTTTAGCTTTTATATTTCATACTTGTTTTTTTAATCTTTTTTTTTTAATTTGTTGTACAAGGTGCCTATAAATAAAATGTATTATTATTATTATTATTATTATTATTATTATTATTATTATTATTATTATTATTATTATTATTATTATTATTATATTTGCAGCCATGCAAAATTACAGTTTTTCTGAATTGCTGAAACACTAAATTCCATTGTAAAAACTAAACTGTTAACTATGAAAACTCTTTCATCAAATCAATCCCACAGTTGCCAAAATCTTACAGTTTTTTCTGATTGCTTAAGCACATTTTATGTAACTATTGGCTAATTTTGCAAAACTCTTCACACAAATAAGAAAACCTGTCACCCAATTATCCAAACATTGTAGTTCTCTTGCAAAAGCAAACACAGCTAGATTAACTCTTCACACCTTCGTAAAAATGGTGTTTCCGTATCAAACAGTACACACAAGCCATCATCTACTAAGCACACAATGCGCCAACTGCACACTGATGGTATGAATACAAAACACATCTGGCTTTTGCCTTCCCTGTGCACAAGGTAGGCTATGTCAGTTTGAACTCATACTTCTGTCATGCTTCCTCTGCCCCCTCCTCGTCTTCCTCTTGCTCCTCCTTGTCCTTGACGTCCTCTTCATCCTACTCCTTCACCTCCACGTCCTCTTCCTCGGCCTCCTCTACTTCTCACTCTTTCTGCTCCCACCATTGTACTCCGCACACACAGCTTACCTGTATTATAGTGCTTAGGCTGATTGCAAAGTGAACGAATTATCTAAAAAAGTTTTCACATGTGAAAGTGTGCCAGACAGTTGGCAAATTAGTGTTAATGATAGCCATACATGTGTATACTTTTGCTGTGTTGGAAATTTGGAAATTGAGTGTTGTGCAGTGAATTGTGCCTACAGTCTTGCAAAGTGTGTGTTACAAAATTGCAAACTGAGTGCAAAGCAGTTTTTGTGCTTTTAGTTTTGCAAACTCAGTGAGTGGTTTTGCTATAAGTCTGAATAGTTTTAGAAATTGTGCTACAGGATTCACAGTTAGTGTTTAGGCATTCGGTAAAAACTGTAAACACTATTCATCTGGTTAGGACACCATTTGCAAATCTGAATCTCCCATTTACCAAAACTCTAAGCACATTCTCAAACACAACACACATTTAGCAGTGTGGTGCACTTGTACCCAGAACGATGCACACAGGCTACAGAAGTGAAACACAACTAACACACTGTTTTCATGATTACAGTTTTTTCTGATTGCTTAAGCACATTTTTTGTAACTATTGGCTAATTTTGCAAAACTCTTCACACAAATAAGAAAACCTGTCACCCAATCATCCAAACATTGTAGTTCTCTTGCAAAAGCAAACACAGCTAGATTAACTCTTCACACCTTCGTAAAAATGGTGTTTCCGTATCAAACAGTACACACAAGCCATCATCTACTAAGCACACAATGCGCCAACTGCACACTGATGGTATGAATACAAAACACATCTGGCTTTTGCTTTCTCTGTGCACAAGGTAGGCTATGTCAGTTTGAGCTCATACTTCTGTCATAGATCCATAAGCATAGAGGGATCCAAACTTCAAGTACATCAAAACAAACACAAGTGTTCATTTCCAAGTATAGGATTATTTGCAATCGCCATAATGACTATATGGGTTACTTGGTCTGCAGTGAACATGCTTCCTCTGCCCCCAGCATCTGGTCACCTAGCAATTCTGTAAAGTAACAATTTCAGTATTTTTACATCAATGGTATTGGTGTGTTTCTCATTGGCATATGGCAGTGCTACAAATCTTTGTGCAAAGTGACTGTACTAACCGATTCTCATTTCAAGATGTCCTTATGGTACTTGCTACAGTGTAGCGGCTCGAGTTAGGCTGGACCCGTTGGCCAGCTACCCTCAGGGTCATTCCACGGTTGATTACATGGTCCACTATTGTAGCTCTGATGTCATCAGCAATTCTATTTCTTACTCTTCTTACCCTTCCTCTCCCTCCTCCTCGTCTTCCTCTTGCTCCTCCTTGTCCTTGTCGTCCTCTTCATCCTACTTCTTCACCTCCACGTCCTCTTCTTCGGCCTCCTCTTCTTCTCACTCTTTCTGCTCCCTCCATTGTACTCCGCACACACAGCTTACCTGTATTATAGTGCTTAGGCTGATTGCAAAGTGAACTAATTATCTAAAAAAGTTTTCACATGTGAAAGTGTGCCAGACAGTTGGCAAGTTAGTGTTAATGATAGCCATACATGTGTATACTTTTGCTAGGAGTGTGTTGGAAATTTGGTAATTGAGTGTTGTGCAGTGAATTGTGCCTACAGTTTTGCAAAGTGTGTGTTACAAAATTGCAAACTGAGTGCAAAGCAGTTTTTGTGCTTTTAGTTTTGCAAACTCAGTGAGTGGTTTTGCTATAAGTCTGAATAGTTTTAGAGATTGTGCTACAGGAATCACAGTTAGGGTTTAAGCATTTAGAAAAAACTGTAACACACAAATTGAAAACACATATTGTAACCTCTTCTTCTGCTTTTTGCTAGATTGAATACAGCTTCATCCATGAAGATGTGTTCATGAGGCCTAACCATTGAGTCAAGCTCAAAGATTCTCTTTACACAACAAACTAATTTTAGTTCTGTAAATGAAATAGTATAATCTATACATGTGCTATGTATACTTATAACAAAATGGTATTTTGTTTAGAATTGAAAGATGGCCACATGCATAATGCAATTTGTCTGCATGAAATGCAGCAGAAGACAACATACATTTTGAATCTAGCAAAAAGGAGAAGAAAAGGTTGCAATGTCATAGGTCAACGTGCCATTATTGAACTGCCTGGTCAGCGTGGTGGAAATGTAACTATCTGTGCTGCCATCAGCAGCTATGGGGTTCTCCACAGTCATGTTACTGTTGGGCCATACAACACCGAACTTCTAGTTAGATTCCTGGATGCTTTGCTTGAGTAGAGAGATCGCGAGTAGGCAGAGCATCCCATTTCATTTGGGACAATGCGAGCTTTCACCATGGTCCAAGAATACGCAATTTCACAATGAGCAGCATTTTATCAATGTGTTTCTTCCACCATACTCTCCCTTTTTGAACCCTATCGAGGAGTTTTTCTCAGCATGGTGATGGAAAGTGTACGACCGAAACCCTTACACAAAGGAAAATCTACTTCAAGCATTGAATGGAGCATGTGGTGAGATAGGACTGGAATCTTGCTAGGGCTGGATTCGATATGCTAAAGGATTCTTTCCTCGTTGCCTTGCAAGGGAGACCATAACATGTGATGTGGATGAAGTCCTGTGGCCTGACCCAGCACAGAGGCTTGATGCTGAGGCAGATTACAGTTTTTTACAGTCGCTAACAAGCGTTTGTCCAAACAGTTGTCACATTTGCAAAACTCTAAACACAATTAGCACAGGATCGGTCTGTTGTGGCCATACCATTCACACATTTCATGTCGTGTTCACCCAATATGCAGTCAGTGAACACATTTCCACAATGCTTACATTTTCTTAACAGACAAGTTATACCTCCCAACAAAACTATGGACTGTTCTTGTAGTATCTACGAATGTTAACACACAACATCCCACAATAGCAAAAACAATATTCCAAACCGTAGATACAGTATAAAAACCTCTGCCCCTGCAATGATATCAGTACAAAAACAATATCAATATCAAAAATATATCTCAGCTGTAAACAAACAAACAATTGAATAATTGACACACAGCTGATTTATGTTGGGTAAATTGGGCCAACCACAGCTTCTTCCATTCTGGCTTAGAGTCAGTGGGGTTTATAAGGCAAGACCTTGAGGAGTGATGTTTTTGGAAACAAAAAAAAGACAAACACTGTAATGTCTGGTCGAGGAAGAGTAGGAGCAAGGGGCCCAGGGAGAAGAGCAGGCCCAAGGAGAGGGCAAGGTAGAGATGTAAGAATGCGTGGTGGTGGCATTCCAAGGGCTGCAAGAACAGTAGTCAGTGATGAAATCCGTGCCACTATCGTTGACCATGTAATCAACCATGGTCTTTCACTAAGAGAGGCTGGTGAAAGAGTGCAGCCCAATTTGAGGCGGTCAACGGTTGCCTCCATTATACGCATCTTTCAACAAACCAACAGGTAAGTATTGCATTTTACATGGATTGTTTCTATTCTCACTTGACATGTCAATATGGTCATACAGTAATGCATATGTTGAATTTTTTGTCTTTCTAAAGAATGCAACATCTTCCACCCTCTGGGGGAAGAGGAAAGCTCCTCAGTAATGATCAGGAGCTTGCCATTGTAGAAATGGTTACTGCAAATAATGCAATAAAACTGCGTGAAATTCAAACTAGAATTGTGGCGGACCATGAGATATTCGACAATATCGATAGAATCAGCCTCACAACCATTACGCGGACATTGTCCAAACACAGAGTGCGGATGAAGCAGCTCTACACTGTTCCCTTTGAGAGGAACAGTGAGAGGGTCAAGGAGCTACGACGACAATATGTCCAGGTACAGTGTATATTCAATCCAATGTCCAGTTCTATAAGCTTTGCACTTTGCAAGTAGGTAACCTACACAATACTAGGTTACAGTACAGTATGGTATACAGTAATAACATGACTTACATAAACTTTGTTTCAGAGAGTTATGGAATTGGAGGCCAACCATGCCCCTCATGAATTCATATACATCGATGAGGCAGGATTCAATCTGGCCAAAAGGCATCGACGTGGACGAAATGTAATTGGAAAAAGGGCCACAGTTGATGTGCCAGGACAGAGAGGGGCAAACATTACCATGTGTGCAGCAATTGCAAATGCAGGATTACTCCTTCACAGATGTCAGGTTGGACCCTATAATACAGAGCGCTTGCTTGCCTTTCTCAATGATCTCCACCAGCGCCTGGTTCCAGAGCAGGGTCAGGAGGGTGAAAACATGAGGACCTTTGTAATTACCTGGGACAATGTGGCTTTCCATCACTCGCAAGCAATAACAACTTTCCTCAACCCCATAGAGGAGTTCTTTTCTGCATGGAGGTGGAAGGTTTATGACCATCAGCCATATGACCAGATGTCCCTCCTTGAAGCCATGGATGCTGGCTCCAGGGACATCACAGTTGACGATTGCCAAGGGTGGATCCGACATACCATGCGGTTTTATCCCAGGTGCATCGACTTGGATAACATCAGATGTGATGTTGATGAAAACATGTGTCCTAACCCTGAAGATCGCAGAGATTAGATGCAAATTTTTTGCCTTTTTTTAGCCCCCCCCCCCCCCCCCCCCCCTTTTTATCTTGGCTTTTTGCTGTTGTTTTTTTGTTCAGAATGCTCTTGTGTGTTTCATGGATATTTTGTTCACTGTAAGCAATACTGTAAAACTTTCTCTGTCCTATCATACCGTGTTTCTACTGTACCTCCTGTAGTAAACAGTAAAGAAACAAAAACTTGTTTGCTTTTTACTGGAATGCTTTTGAATGTGAACATTACTGTACATTTGGCCAATTGTGTTTTGTAGGTGTGGGTCTGTGTTAAGAGTTTAGAAAAAGTATCTGAAGTATGGGTAGGCGCTTGTTAGCGACTGTAAAAAACTGTAAATAATCTGATTATGCTGTAAAAATATAGAATATGTATGCATATATATATCTTGTTTTTGCTGCTGTTCTTTTTTGTTAAAATGTGAGTACAAGTATAAATGAATGAATAAATACATATTATTTTCCACTATCTCACAGTGTTTTGTATTTATTTCTGTAGTGTGTAATCGTTGCTAAGTTGTGTTTGCACATTGGCTGGTTTTGTGTGGTTTTTGACAGTAGTGCTTGATTTTGAGTTAAGTTAAAATAGTTTTGGGTCAAATGTTTGGTTTTGCGAGACAAGTCAAAGGTTTTGCGTGTGTAGCTTGAATTTTGGAGTTTGTGTTTAGTGTTTTGAGACAAAGAGATGAGATTTTAGGAAATGTGTTTTAGCAATTCAGAAAAACTAAAAATACAATGCATGAAGCATAAAATAGGCTGTATCACTGCACTATAAATACAAATGCTGAGAGCAAGGATGCTGTGAAGTTCAACAATAGGTCTAAGCATAAAAATCTATGCATAGTCTTTTTACGTATTGATACATTTATGCAAATTGTATTGGTTTTAATGTCTATATTGTGGTTATTTTTCATTTTAAACTTGTTCATATTTCAACTTTTTGGATATAAATACTCATATAAACATCCAATTTATTGCAAAACAATTAAATAAATGTCATCAGTTACACAAATTATGGATGTATCTGTGGTGATACTATCCTAGTGTCTTTTTATGCACATTTAATTATGAATTGGACTTATGGCAGAAATTGTATTTTTATAATCATATAAATATGCAAATACTGTGTATGTTTGTCTATGCCTCTTCTATATTATGAATTTAAATGCAAATCACCTGACAAAATGTCATCAGCTACACAAATTGTTACATATTATATTGATTGTGTGTGCCTTTAATTTTAAATTGCATATGCTGTATATATTTCTACAAAATCTTACTTTTAAACATGTTACTACTGTTAAATGTTATACTGTGTACTGTGTAACACTTATCAACCAACAATTAATTCAAATCTCCTATAATCTGCTTTAATCTGTTTTATGCATATCAACCTTCACATTGTTTCAGTAAATCTCTAAACTTACATCAGAAATATCTGAGTCTTTACATTTTGCTTCAAGCTCTACAGTTCTTCCTGTGTATCTTTTCTAGACGTATTCTCTCTGTATATTTCCATTAATCCATTTATATACATGACAATCTGTAAACAGCTGAATCTTTGTGTCTTAAAAGTGCCACTTTATTGGTTTGTATACATTTAGGTTTACATTTAATAGTTTCTTATTTATCTGTATGCATGTATGCACTTATGTAAATCTTTGTATGAAATCATTGCTTGTTTTAAGAGAGCATACATGAGCAAAAATCCTTTATATGCCTGTAAATAGAGAAATGTTAATTTGAAATATCCCTGTTTTTAAAATAAACACACATCTATTTATATGCAGCACATATGTACAACAGCATGTCTCTATTACCTCTGCTTCCGCTCGTCATCAGGTCTTACATGCAACACCAAAGATGGCTGCCATGAAACACCAAAACACAAGCCTACCGACTCAGGACTCACCAGCAACCAACCACTGCAGCAGGAGGAGGAGGAGGAGGAAGAGTTTACAGCCGGACAGATGGACCCCCGTTTAAAAACTGCTGGCTCATTTAGAGGGAGATAGGGAGAGAGGGAGAGGGAGGATGACACTAGTTATACTGAGAGAAGAGAGAGAGAGAGAGAGAGAGAGAGAGAGTCAGTGGGACAGATGCGAGGCAAAGCGGAGCAGTGTTTGTCACTAACACTATAGATTAGCATGTGGTCTCCAGCACAAAGCTGCAGATCAATACTACTGCTCTGTGCACAGCAGATGGCCCGGGACACAGAGAGAGAGGAAGCGAGAGAGAGGAGGAAGCAGGAGGAAGCATCCAGATCATCCTGCAGCTTTTTCTCCTTTTTTTTCAGCTTCATTCACATTTTACAACCAGCCGTAGCCACTAAAACTCACCAGGAAACACGGCAGAGGAACCTGCTGTGTTTTCCCAGCCTTTACACAAATTGCACCGTGAATTAGTCTTTTATCAAGAAGATGCCAACTGAGTCTGTCAAGCATTTGCAATGATGTGTTAAAGCCTCTATAAATCTGTAGTGTGTTTAATTTAATAACAGGATGAAGATCAGGTTTCTCTGATAAAACATCAGAGTGCTTTCTGATAAAAGTAATAAGAAAAAGAGTCTCTGGAACAGTGACGACCACCAGACCTAAAATTGACTGTTTTCCTTATAAAATAAATGTATGGATGTTCTGTTTTACATGCAAAGAGCATTCAGTAAGTTGTTGCTTTAGGTAGTAATTTCTCTGCCAGATAAGTTCATAACTAAATGCGTCATCACTGAGGGATTTGTGTGTGCTGATGTACAGGGACACCAAAGGCGCAACACTGACAGGTCAGTGATCTAAAGAGCTCCTCGAGTTTGCAGAAAGATGTCTTCTTAGTGTATAGAAGCAAAAATGTGCTCCAAATGTACAAAACATTTACATGCAGTAAAACATCACAGAAAATGTATTATTATCATTGTGAAGGTAAAGTAATGTAGTTGTAATTCTATATAATGTAACATGCAACTGAATACAATCACATAACTGTTATTAAATAATGTAAGATTTAACGTTGTGGTGATGTAAAAAAAAATGTAATAAATGAAAAACAAGTCAGCAGCACTGCAGTTTGTATATGAAAAAAAAATTATAGTCAGTAAATTAATTGCTCAGTATTTTTTATGTTAAATAATTTCATTGGAAATTACTTAATGTGCTCTCAGTCCATCATTCACTGGAATACAAAACAAGTATTAAAGAAATGACTGAAAATAAAACCGTGACTTTCCTTCTCTTGTTTTTCTTTTTAAACTTTTTTTAAACTTTTGCAATGCTTGTTTTTCCTGAGCCTTTGAAATAATGAACTCTATATTTCTGATGATAAAATGTTGTTCTTTGGTGAGGACCAGATTCACACAGAAATGATATGCTTTTACTTTTTTCTTACTTTATTGATAATGCTTTTTAATTCAGTTCAATTCAATTCAAGTAAATTTTATTTCTACAGCCCTAAATCACAACAGCCTCAAGGCACTTAAATTGTAAGGTAGACCCTACAATAATACATACAAAGAAAAACCCAACAATTAAATGATCCCCTGTGAGCAGGCACTTCGGTGACAGTGGGAAGGAAAAACTCCCTTTTAACAGGAAGAAACCTCCAGCAGAACCAGGCTCAGGGAGGGGCGGGGCCATCTGCTGCAACTGGTTGGGTCACTGGTGTATCTATGATTGTCCCTATTATAGTATTTGGTACATGTTTCTTTCTGTTTTTGTTATTTGTGGACTCAAATTGTAAGGAATAAAAAAATGTGTATCATTCGCCTGCACAAAATAGTTCTTTATGGTGTCGCATCATCAAACGGTGAACAACTATTATTTAAGAGTACAGTGCGCAGTTCTTTAAGGACATTACTGAGACTAATAATTAAACTTCATATCTGGGAATTGTTAAAATATCAGTCTCCAGTGGGTTGGTGTTCTAGTACAACAGAGGTGTTAAACTGTTTCTCAGAAAACAACTGACAGATTGACTGACAGCCAGAATTACACCACATGGATCTTTTAATTACCGATTTTATTAATTACTAAATATTTGTATTTATTTATTTTAGCTAATGTTTGCCAACAGTGTACCCCTCTGAGATGATTCACGTACACGTCTCATGGGAGCTGGAGCTATTGGAGGAAAATACAGGTTTACTGGTTTTAAGACAAAATGTTGGTATTTGAGTGTCAGCCAGTCATTTATAAAAGTTCATGCATGTTTCGGAAATTTTGATATGAACTTTTTCAGAAGGGGCGGAGCTTAAAGTTTTGCTGGGAAGTGATTTGTTTTGTTTACGCCCCGACATTGACTCCAAATTCGGTCACTTCCCTCCCTCCCCCTCAACCCACCATCACCACCACCTCAGCCTACAGCTGCTCCTCTCTCCTCAATCTCCTTGACCGACCCCAAACTCCCTTATTACCTCACCTCTTTCTTCCTGCTCTTCATCTTCTTCTTCGCTTGCTCATCCTGCTTGGCATGCCACCTTTCTCTGTTGTTTTTCTTCCTCTCTGTGCAGTTAAAAATATCAAGTGGAGCATAAAACATAAACAGTTTGCTTCTCTTGCAGTGTTTCCTCAGCAAGGCAGCTGAAAGTTTCAAGAAGAGACAGACAGACAGACGGACAGGTTATCCCTCAGCAGACCTCCTGCAGAGTCTCTGACAACTGATCAAAAGGAGAAAATGGGTCAGGCTTCTGTTCTTCTGGCCTTAATTACACAACAGTCTTTAAACAAAGCAACATCTGCCCAACTACCCATCCTGCTCCTCCTCCTACTGCTCCTCTCGCCATTCTCTGTCTCATCCACCACCTTTTCTTCTGTGGTTCATCCTCCTTCTCATCAGTGAATTCTCAAAATCTGTATTTTACGGGCCCTCAGCTGAAAAAATATAAAACATACAGAATAATTGAGGGAGACTTTTACCCAGTCAGAGAGCTGAACCTGCAAGAAATAAACTTTGGTTTTAGGAAAGAAAATATTGTATATATATATTTGTGGGGAATAAAACTTCCAATAATACTAAATAAATGTAATTTATATAATTACCATAGTCCACTAAAGAGAACCAAAAAAAAAAACCCAAAAAAGAAGAAAATAAGTAATCATGTTTTAAAAAACTGTTTAGAGCAGCTTTAACTTTTACTTTGACTTTTTTGTAAGTGGAAGCAAATCCTGGTCATTTATCCAGATACACTGAGAATAGAAACAACTAGTAATATTGTTTTAGTGCTGAATGTTTACAAAGTCATATATATAGTCATCACAAACGCTCTGAGTATAATTGTTTACGTTGAGAATATTGTTGAGTGATTATAATTCCCTACTAGAAATATCAAAAGTGTCTATTAAAGACATTTCACAGTGTGTACACAAACACTTCCTTCTTACATTTACTATTATTTATTTACTTTAAGTACGACATCTTCCTGCCGTCTCGTATAGCTGCAGTCATGAGCAAAAGTCTTGGCAGTGACACAAATTTTGTTTCCTACACTTTACCACGTCTGTTTTTATTTGGATTATTCTGCAGGTTGTTTTAGATTATGTTTCTATTATACACAAAACTGTGCAAAAGTCTTTAGCTATCCCTTTTTTAAAATCCATTTTGCTATTTCATGAGTTTGAAAGTCAATATCTGAGATGACCACCTTTATACTTCAACAAAATCTGAACTTACTCATGGAAGCTTTCCTATAATTTTACTAAGTCGTCTTCAGGAATAATTCTCCGGACTTTCTGAAGGACATTCAGAAAGTCAGGTCTTTGCTGGATTTTTCTTATTTCTTAAAGATGTGATTTTCATCTGCTGGATATAGTTTTGTTTTTTTTAGTCCTCCCACTTCTTCTTTGGGCCTCCAGTTGTGGCTACTTTATCAACTGGACAAGTGGAGGAGGCAAAGAAGTGCCAGGCTTACAAAAAAGATAAAAGATCTCTACAACAGATGAGCAGTGTCTGAAAATCATGTCCTTAAAAATGTCCTCTTGAATGTAACTCAAGAAGCCTGAAGAACTATTCTTGAAGACTACTTTAAAAAATTAGAAGAATGCTCACCTGAGAGAGTTCAGACTGTGTTGAAGAACAAAGGTTGTCTTGCCAAATGCAGACTTTCAAGCTTACTTTAACTGAACAAACGCTACTGTTGCTTTTCTCATTTTCCTGGCAAAATGTACAGAAACTAAGGGGTGGCTCAAGACTTTTGCACAGTACTGTAATTCCTTAGCAGGCTGATTAGAACAATGCTAATGTCCTTTTTGCCCTGTGAGAAAAACGACCGGTGTTAGCATAGATTAAATGTCCGATCGTATATGTGAGAAATAAAAAGGTGGATATTTTTGTTTAGCAGCCGGTGTTAAAAATCATTCTACCTGTTCAGCTCCATCCATGACACAAGAATGAGAACAGGCTGGATATTTCTCTCTCAAAGCCAAAGTAAAGCTAAAATAGTGATTAGCAATGCTCCACCAAGCAGCTATTCTCCAACAATCAGCACTCTCACCATCCAAAACCTTACTTTAGAAAATGTTGCACTGATGAGATTCATGAAGATTCATGAAGCCACAGAAATAGCCATAAAAAGCAGATCTTTTACTGACTGGATCTAAAATAACTGCATGTTTTTTTTCTTGTTATCTAACAATAGCAGTGATCAGTTGGAGAGGGCACAGAGACAGAGAGGCAGACAGAGTTATTTAGCAGTCATTTGTCCTTGGGAGTGTAATGAATTGTAAAGTGAACTGGCTACGGGCTATAATGCTCTCTCAGTGCAGCTCCCACGCTCATCACTCCACCCGGAGTCTGTCGATAACGTCCCGACACACCACCACATCATTTACGCTGCAGCAGCCAGCGCTCAACACTGTGAGCTACACGGCTGCAAACATCTATCCAACCAGCATCAAACTACAGTCCAGCTGCACTAACACCCACAATATTCATCTACCAGTTAAATGAGGTACATAGGTTCATTATTACCCAACTGAATTTTGGTGGAGAGGTGGAGTTTGAGGAAAAAGTCATAAAGATCTGGTTTTGTTTGAGATAATTTTCTTTAAAGTTAGAAAATAAAGTATTGACTTTGGTGGGGATGCCTTGTCTAAGACACTTCTGGTCTCATTTAATATTAAAGCATGTAATGTTTTGTTGTAATACTTCCCCATTCTTTTTCTTTCTGTCAATTCTTTCTTCAAACCATTAGATTTCCTGTATTGAGGTAATTCAAGTGAGATTACTTGCAGATTGTTCCATATTTGTCAGCCATGCTGGACAACCACTGGTTTCTGGGGAAAGATGTGCATTGACTGACTGATTAGCAGCGGTTCCTGGAGGTTTCTGGTTCTCACTGGAAAGAACGTTGCCTGTGGTTTTTCATGGTTGTCAGCAAACAGTCCTTAATTATTAGCCACGTGGTAATAAAACTTGAAAAAGTACAACGAACACTGGAACTGGAGAAGGTTTGCCATCAAAGTAAAAGTTGTGATGACATTGTGACACATCCAAAGTGGCCAATAAGTAAATGTCATGTGGTTAGCGGTCACATGTCTGCAGAACCTCAGCGCTGAGTTGAGTTAGCTGGCTAAACTGCCCTGTTCTGCTATAACTGTGTAAAGTACATGTTTTTAGGGTGATGGGTCAAATTACTTTCACAAATGCGTTTTAGATAGTTTGAAGTTAATGAAAATCTTCTATTAGTCAGTCAGTATGTCTTTTATATCCTGCATGGTGACTAGCTCTAGAATTGCTGAAGGTGCTGATACTGCATTTAGGGACTGATAACTTATGCTGTGTACATGTTGACATGATCTCTGTGTTGTGTCCTGGGTCAGCCTTGAGAGCTCCTCCAGGTTGGACATGCCCAAAACCCCTCAAGCTCTGGCTCCTTTTGCAGGAGTACCGGCTCCTCTCAGAGTCCATGGTCCAATGAAATGCCACTTTAGGTTTGTGTACCTGAATGATCCCAGGAGCTGTGTTGTCCTTCAGCACCAGTTTTCTCCTTGTGTGGTCTCCAAAGGTAAAATGGTCCAGGATGAGGGGAAAGGACTATGTGAGATTCAGAAGACCACTTTGAAGAGAACAACAGTAGTCCATGTTACCTTGCCCAGCCAGGGCTCTGGGTTACCAGGGGAACCTCCCTGGAGTTAAGCCTGAGGGAGGAGCTAATTGGTGAGGGCCTTTTGGCCAGGCCTTCGTCTGTGTGACTCATTGGTCTCTGTGGGCCAGCCCTCCTATTGGGCGTACCACCCTCAGGAGAGCCTGTAGGGATCTGCTGCAATTTGGATAAAGTAGCATTCAGAAATGGAGGCCTTCACAATCCGATTCTCGGTTGTAAAAAGTGGTAATTGGAACATGGAATATTTATATTCAGTGCATGAAATACCTAGATTTTGGACTCTTCAGAGGGGGTGCATCACCATGGCGACGGAGGAAAAGTTGGAAAAACTCATTTTAACCCAAACCATGACTTTCGTTCAAACTTAATCTATTATATTTATTGGCTAAAACTAACCTGGTAGTTTTTAATGATAATAAATATAATATACATGGTGAGTCTCAATTATAGGTATTTTTGTTTTACATTTTGTTGCAGTCCGTTCAGATATCAGCATCAAAAAGTTGCAAAAAGACTGCTGAGATTAAACAGTGTTACGATCATGTGGTATTTTGCAAAAACATCACTTGTTTAATATCAGACAAGCATAAAGGCTCACTTCCTCTGTGCTTCACGTTTTTGTCATGTGTTATTGCCTGTCCCCACACTGACGGTGAACAGTCAGAGACAGCAGGTGATGCGATGAGAGCTGAGATGAGATCAAATTTTAATGATCCCTGTGGGCAAATTGCATCTTTTGTTGCAGGAGCTGAGGAGAAAACACAGCATCCTTGGTTTGTTACAAAGGACGCACAGATTAAAGTCTTTGTTTTTTGGGTTTCACTCGCAGGAAGGCGCCAAGACGAATGTCCGCAGGATGAAGAAGTGATTTAGGGAATCTGCACACTTAATGCTGAACACCTTCAGCCAAACTGGCCTTAAAGGCTCAGTTCACATTCATATCAGTGGAAATGTTTCTTAGCTGTTATGCTCACACTCAGAAATCCATATAATGATTTTACACCACATTTATGTTAGCACTTGTAATTTTGGCAAACTATGGAGCAAGCTTTCTGTATTATTTTCAACACCTCTTTATTTATTTATTTATTTTAAAGAAACTCTTTCCTTTCCTTATTTCTAGTTTATTCAGTCATGTGTATTAAATTATTTATATGTCTAATGTAAAGCCCTATATGACATAAATAATTAAACAGATTTGTTTAGAAGGAACAATTAAATCTTGTAAAGCCTTATATTTCAAATTTTGGTTGGAATAGGTCTCACTATATTCTGGTTGTGTCGCCAGTAGATCAGGCTGTCAGTTAAGTTAACAATAAAAATTTAATTTGAATATGAAGGACTTTTTCATGGTGGTGTCTTTAAAACTGGACAAGATGTGCCACGGAAGGCCGTGTAACATGACAGAAAGTCCCAGAACAGACAGACTCCTTCCCAATGTCAATAATGACCTTTAAGCCTTGCACTGCACAAGTACAGCACAGTCTTTACAATTTCAGAATTAATTTATCACAGTTTGTGGGAGTAATATACAGACAGACAATACTGCAATACCATAAATTCAGGAGGAGACATGTCATACATGTTCTTGGTGACATCTTTAAAATATATTTAAAAAAATTAGATAAGAAAACAACATAAATATATTCTTTATGCCAGAAGCTGGGAAAAAGCAAATAACGGTACAGCAGCCAAAACACGAAAGAAAATCTATAATTTAAAAAAAAGCTTAAATGAAGCAGGATATGACAAAACCAAAAATCTGAAGAAGGTAAATAAGTGACATGCAAAGCAAAAAAGTTTATTTATTATAATAAGAGCTCAATAAGTAGTTATGAGATTAAAGAAAATAAGACAGTTGGTAAAAAAAAAAACTCTAATTTGGCTCCATAAAGTAAAATGGCTCAACAAATTTAATCAAATATCATATAAACAGCTCAATATAGTAAAGTAAGGATCTTAACGAGTAAAAATCAAAATAAAATATCTCAATAGGCCATGCAAAAAGATTAGTGTAATTCAATAACATTTAAAGTAAAATGCTATAAATTATCATTTAAAAAGAACTAAAGCTAAATAGAGTAAAACAGCTCATTAAATACAATTAAATATTATATAAAGAACTGAATATATAATATTAAGAAGCCCACTAGCGCGATCATTTTAAAACAATTGTATGATATACAGCAAAATGCTATGTAAAAGCTGAGTATCACAACGTAAGAAGATCAAAACGTGGAAATCAGACTAAAATACAGTAAAATGTGGTGTATAAAGTTCATTGAGTAAAATATCTCAATAACTTTAATAAAAGAAAATAAATAAATAGATAATTAAAATAAGCACAGAAAATGGCAGGGGACTGGTCTTTATTTTTTAATCAAAAATGTTAAACTAGTACATAAAAATATGTATGAAGTCTTCTTTAGACCGATATCATAACAGCGGTGATCCCGCCCACAGCTGCAATCATTAACGCTGATTGGCCTGTCTTTCAGTCAACCACGCCCCCACAGTCCTCTCCGTCCCTCTAATTGATCTCTTCCACCGTCAGTCACCCCGTATACGAGTTCGCCTCTCCCCCTCCGCCTCCTCACCCAGCAGGTTGGGTTGAGAGGTCGGCTAGGGGACCGTGGACAGCTCCCGTCCGAGGAGCAGAGCAACACAGGAGGAGGAGAGGGCTGGATATGGGGGAGCCACCGCACAGGCCCGTATGATCGAGATAAAACACTTTTTACAAAGAGAGCGAGCTGGAGAGGCCTTAAGGAGGACCGGGGGGGAAACACACCGAGGGAGTGGAGGAAACACGGGGACACGGCTACTGACCCATCCCGGCGCATCACGGGAGAAGCGGCGAGAGAAAGGAGGAGAAGAAGGAGAGATAATTCTGCTCGACCTGATGGACTGAGAGGACAGATGAATGAAGACTGCCTACACTAACGCCTATAGATGCCTGGCCAAGGACCTGGACGCTTACGCCATGAACACGGACATGACAATGGACGGCATCGGCAGCCTGCATGGCGGGGTGGCGGTGAGCTCCGTGGCCCCTGATGCGGAGCTGATGAGCGGCCACAGCCCGCACCACGGCCGCGGAGGCTCGTCGGGACCCGGAGCGGCGGCTGCGGCTGCGGCGGCGTCCACCCTGCGGATACACCAGGACCTGGCTGCCGCCGCCGCCGCGTCCTCCCGCTCGGCCATGGTGTCCGGCATGGCCACGATTCTTGACGGCAGCGGGGAGTACCGGCCGGAGCTGTCCCTGCCGCTGCACCACGCCATGAGCGTTCCCTGCGACACCTCCTCTCCCGGGATGGGGATGAGCGGCACCTACACCACGCTCACCCCGCTGCAGCCGCTGCCCCCCATCTCCACCGTGTCCGACAAGTTCCACCACCACCATCACCACCACCACCACCACCAGCGGCTCTCCGGGAACGTGAGCGGGAGCTTCACCCTGATGCGCGACGAGCGGGGACTGCCGGGGATGAACAACATTTACAGCCCCTACCACAAGGACCACATGTCCGGGATGGGTCAGAACCTCTCCCCGGTGCTGGGCAACGGCCTTGGCTCCATCCACAACACCCAACAGGGTCTCCACAATTACGGCACCACGACGCACGGGAGCCACGACAAGATGCTGAACTTCGACCACACAGCCTCTATGCTGGCCAGAGGGGACCACCACCACCAGCACCGAGGCCTCGGCGCTCCGGCTGGCGGGATGATGCCGCACCTGAACGGAATGCACCACCCGGGACACCCGGTCGTTTCCTCGGCGGGCCACCACCCCCACCCCCACTCTCACCCCCACCTCCAGTCTCCATCCCACGGGCCCGTGTTGGCTTCCACCCGGGAAAGAACGCCCTCCTCCTCGGGGACGCAGGGGGGGAACAGCTCGGGACAGCTGGAAGAAATCAACACTAAGGAGGTTGCGCAGAGGATCACGGCGGAGCTCAAGAGGTACAGCATCCCCCAGGCCATCTTCGCCCAGAGGGTGCTGTGCCGCTCCCAGGGGACCCTGTCGGACCTGCTGAGGAACCCCAAACCCTGGAGTAAACTAAAGTCAGGCCGGGAGACCTTCAGGAGGATGTGGAAGTGGCTGCAGGAGCCCGAGTTTCAGAGAATGTCCGCGCTCAGACTGGCAGGTAAGAGAGGAAAACAACCTGAGCTGCTGCTGCTGCTGCTGCTTTGCTTTGATTTGTTTTTGTGCCACAGCGAGAAGAAAAAGGAGAAATCCTCCACATTAAAACAAAATATCCTCAAATGATTCCTCAGCATTTATCACTAGCTGACTTTTAATCTTCTTGCTGGCTTTATTTTGGTTGGTTTCTCTCTCTTTCTCACTCCTCGTGGCTCCTCACGCGCCACTCCAATTTAGGTGAATGGGATTTATTTAGACTCACCGGTGCTATGATTACCATTATTGATCAATAACACAAAAGGATCGATGGGAAATGACAAGGTCATGGGATTTCCCTCCAACAATCCTCCTCTTTCAGTTTCCAGTCCCTCCATGGCAGCGAGGAAAACGCTGCACTAACACAAAAAATCTACTAGTTATTCTGCTTTAAATAACACCCAGATTAATAATAAATATATTTAAAATTCCAAGAAAATAAAACAACAATAAAAACCTGCTAAACATCGCACAATATTTTTGGTATAATTTGTGGTTGTTAATGTGCATCCGCGGGTGTAAATATATATTCTCAGGGCTGAACATTCTTATAATGCTGGTGTTTTAACTGTCATTAGCTCCTTAAATGCTTATTGCATTGCGATTGCATTAGCATTTGGGTGGAGAAGTGTGATGGGGGCGTTCAGGAGGATCTGTTTTTGATTGTGTGGAGCTTCAAGCGATCAGAAAGCTGTGACATAAACACACGAAGGTCTGCAGAATCGGTGGGTCTGGTGCCCCCTCTAGTGAGGAACCTGTTCCCTGTCCCAGTCTCTATTGTCTGCAGGAGCAGCACTAAAACGGGCCAGTTCCCCCTTTTTAAAGGTCAGGTCATGGAAAGGCTTGCATTTAATTTCACACCAAGATGTGATAAACGTTTAATGTTTCTATTGGGATTTGGTCATCTATATATCACAACAGAGACATTTTCTTTGAATATGTAGTCATTTTAGAGTCTTAAATTATATCAAAGGTTCTTTATTTTCATGTTAAAATGTAAAGCGCAGCACAAGTGACAGCAGTATTTGTATTTGCGTGGTTTAGAATACGACTTTAAACTACCCACTGCACGTCCACATCTTAATGCCTGCATACTTCATAGCTTGCTTGCTGGGAGTAAATTATAGCTCCACATCATTTCAGCTTTTTTATTAAACTTTTTTTTAGTGTCTCCCACGATACGAATATGCCTTTATATTGTTTTTACATGCAAAAACAGAAAAAACAAAGAGAGGCCAGTTTATTTAAATCACATTAAAAATGATTTTTTTCATGTTAATCTGAAAAAAAATGTGTTTTTCATTAGGGCTGCATTTTTTTTTTTTGCTACAAACTGCATGATTTATGCACCGTGAGTGATTCAAAATTACTTTTTTTTTGCACAGTCATTCACACGTATGACTTTTGCTGTTTTTATATAAGTTAAACAAGATCCCATATTGTTAAAATTGTCTTTACTTTCATTATGTCCCATTAAAAGCATAAATGATGAGTGTTTATATTTATCTGGTTTACCATAAGACTTTAAATCGTTAAAATTATTCTCTTTTTGTTTGTTTTAAAAATATATGCCAGGGTTTCTTGTGGCTTCAAAACTCATTTTGAAGTTTTAAATATGCAGATACTGTAAGTACAAATGCTTCGCATATACATAAAGGCAAAAAGTGTGTGTTACCTCACCGGATAGAAATCTTTGTATTTTCTTCTTATTTCTGACCATTGTTAAACAAACATGAATTCAAACTTCAGTAAATTATGCCCTGTTAAAAACACAGATTAAAAATGTTTTTCTTTAATCATAAAACTGCTGATTTTCCTTTGGAAGGAAAGCCAAAACTCTGTGCCGAGATATTTTAGGTACAGGAAAGGTGCCTTCACATTTTTTTTATATATGCAAAATTATAACTATTCAAAAGCTGAGAAAACACAAAGACAATCCAAAATATTACAAATTATTACATTTACACTAAGCATACTTTATCGTCATGGTGTCCTGGCTTAAGCGAAACGGTATTTATAGTTACCTGATGTGTGAAGTTTGTAATTATTGCATATTTAAGCTATAACCTGCATATTTTCAGTGGTGCATTCACCCTTGTTGTGTTAAATCTATAAGCTTAATTTATATATGTAGTGTCAGTGCCTCACTCTGTGTAAATATGCTTTTACATTGTTTTTATTTATGCAAAATTCCAAAGAAAACACAAATAAACATGAGATTAAAAAGTAAGAAAGAAGAGGAAATATGAATGAAATGGATGTAAAAACTGTGTGGCAGCCCCAACAAAGATATTATTATTATTATTAGTAGTAGTAGTAGTAGTAGTATTTTCACTGTACTGCTTAGGTAAACCATTAAACATCAACTTTTTATGTTTCAAGTTTAAATAATAAATAGTTTTCAAAATGCATCAATTTGTATTTTAATTCGTATTTTTAATTTAAAAAAAAAAAACCCCATATACCTTGTTTTTAAATTTGGGAGGCACGTGGCTTTCACTTTCAAATAAAAAGAGTGACATGTGGAGCAGCAAAGTGACAGATTTGTGAAACATTCAGTCGCAGGATTTCTGACGAATAGACTTTGTAGAGTTTGGGATACTTGGGAATATTATAATCTTTAAAAGCTTAAAAAAGATTCTCAGGAACAATGTCTGCCTGTATTTTGCTATCCGCTGAAATCCACTTCAGTTTTATTGGTTGACTCAAGTTAATTAATCCCAGCTGCCTTCATAGGAGAAATAATCAGCACCGAATTAGTCTAAATAAAGAAATCTGGTAAATGCTCTGTTTTAGGGGATCACTATCTTTTTCATTTTAATTATGCTCTTGATTTCAGTAGCTCTAAACAAACAAAAGTACATACATGATACCAGAGAACAAATGCAGATTTACATGGAAGTAGTATTAAATTAAAATCTTTGTATTAAAATGATCATGATAAGGAATTCTTACCTTTTGTGTTTTATTTTTTATTCATCATTTCCATAAATAATCACTGTAAATTGAAAATGTTCATTATAAAAGTAATAAAAACTATAACGTTTTGATAAGTTGCACATTTACATGCTTCATTATGAGTTTGTAAAATCTCCCACACAGACTAATGAACCCTCTAAAACCTGCATGATTATAAGCGCATACAGTGACACTAAGATGATAGCATACAGCATTCAAATAATCATTTTATACATTTCTTTAAGTCACAGATAAATACATTAAATCGTTTTCACCGGCTTAATGTGTTTATAGATTAGTACATTTTTAAATGTTATATCTAGCTGCTTTTATAGAGTCGGTGTAATATCCAACAATAAGTCTTCAGCATGGCTGTTTTATGGGTTTTCTTTTGTTTATATACATTTCCAGGACTTTCCATGAATATAGGATATTGATATTGGATTTTGTGGGTGAAATTAAGTAAATTGAAATTGATCCCTTTCACTCCTGGATATGTGCATTTGTCATGTGTGTGCGTCTCTTCAGTTTTTCATTCATTTTTTTTTTTTTCCTTTTTAATAAACTCTATTTATCCAAAAATATAATAGATATGGTCTAATCTAATAAATATGTTTGTTATCATACAGCGCATATGTCTTTCAATTTATATCATTACAGCTTTCTTATAATACTCATATTATCATAATATTTTAATTAGGTTTAATTATTGTTGCTGTAATGAGATAAGAGATAAAAAAAAAAACACTTTATGTCAAGAAAAAAATCTACCAAATAAGAACACAAATCAAAATAAATGAGGCAAAAATATACAACTGATGAATGATTGGGTCAAATTTGAAATTAAAAATGTATTTATTCATCTATACAATGCAGTCATATAACAAAATATTATTAAAAGATTTATCCAAATAACAAAAACAATTGCACTTGAGAAATTCAAATGAGTACGCAGTTAATTAAAACAAACAGCTTGTTTATTAGTAATATGTCAATGTAAAGGTGTTCCTACATTTTCCTAAAACTATATATCTTCTGTTGTTTTTCCTACTAATAATAACATCGTAACAGCATTTTATGAACTTATGTCCTCTCTTATTTTATCGCTGTGATAACCCTTTTTATACCTTGTGAATGTCAGTGTTTTTGCAGGGTTTTTATTAAGAGTTTAAGAAGATTTTATCTTATTCTTAAACCTTCAGATCTGCCGTGGTTTCATCTGACACATCCTATGATGTACTTTGTAATATGATGCAACCAGTTCAGTATCCTTCTGAGTTTTGCAGAGACAGAAAAGGTCTTGACTATAACAATGCGTGACATCAGCCCAACATGGAGCGCTGATTCTTTAACATTCGATTGGAAATCAGTATTTAAGCAGGCTGGATTTGTCTGTAGATTGCTGATGTGGATGAGATTATCTCTGCAGGATTTGACTGTAATTTCATTAGGGGTTCTTTGATTTTCGATGCTGGTATTTGACGATACAGGTTAATAGAAAATGACAGGAGAGAGTGGGTGAAGGTTGGAGCTGGAAGAGAGCAGGGGAGTGTTCATGTGATCTGTGCTCCCCTGTGTGTTGTAAAATGTCACAGGACAGCCTCACAGTTATACCTCTGTCTGAGTGAGCTGCACTCATCTGCTTTCCCTAGGATTAAACTGCATATCTCACACTCTCGGTCTTTTTTAACTTCAAATCTTTGCAAAGCCTGCAGTTTATTATACCAATGCTAAAGATTCTTCTTATTTAATTCTAAACATTGAGAAATATAATATAATCCTTTTTTTATTTAGGTAGTTAACTAAGTGTACAATGTCTGATTTATAGAGTAAAAGGTAATTAAGTTTTCTGTTTATTAGTGTCTTTGTTGTCTAAAGCAGTTGTCAAAAGCTACACTGGAATTCATGTAATTTAAATGGCTGTATAATGAGAAACCTATGATAACATACTGTCATTTATCTAAACAACTGTAGTATGTGTAAGATACTGCACAACCTTTTACGCAGTATATTACCATAAAGAGTGTGGGAAAATATACAGATACTGCTGTTATTCTTCTCTACTGTAAATCAGTTTAAAGTAGGAAACTGTAGTACATTAGAACTGATGACATAATAGTACTGTAAAAGTAAAAGTGGAAAAGTGTTTTTTTCTCTCTCTTTTGCTAAGCCAGTAGTTTCCTCCTCTGGCAATAGGCTTACTATAAATATTATGTAATAGCTATGAAGCTGGTTCACAGAATAAAATGTACGAGACAACAACAAAGGCTATAAAATTCTTTTGGCCTCGGCCCACACTGGACTTTCACTCAGGAAACTGGGGTTTGTGGCTCATCCAGCGCCATCATTTTTTAAATTGCTGTTATCTATTGACCTTGTTTTGTTTCCAGCTCCTGTTTTGTTTCTTACATTTCTTGTGCACACGAAAGCAATGGTAGTTTTACACAAAGTCTAAACATCATGGTTTGACTTGGCTGCGACGTCTGCTCTTTGGGCTAAGCTAGGCTATAGAAAAGCGCTCTCTGTATAATGTAAATCAGCTTTGGAGATGCTACATGTTGATGCCTTGATTTTAAATATTAATTCTGTTTGATTCTTGATGTGTAATTGGCATCCTGTGGTTTCTCAGAGAATGGGTCAATATTTTGTTTCTTTATTTGAGTGTTGGCCAGGTGTTGCTCTTTTGCTCTTTCCATTGTTCTCTCTCGCCTCTACGGTGATTTTAAAATTACCGCAGAAACAGGGAGGTGCAATCCTTAGATCAGCAACACTACAAGCAACCAATAGAGGTGGGGTCAAAGGTCAGAGCTGCAACACTCAGACAATAGATGGAGCAAATATTCCCTTGACCCTGAGATGAGCAGAGAGGAGAGGGAGGAGCAGCATGCACAGGGAAAAGAAAAGAATTGAGAGCTTGGAGACAGGTTTATCTGGTAGCTAAATTCTCCATCATAATGGTCTTTACAGTCACAGCAATGAAGGACAATAATAATTATGTGGTTATTTTAAGCATATATTTCAATTTCTTTACTCTCCCTATCATCTCAGACTCTGTCTAGAAATGTCTTAGTAATGCCTTTGTCCGTAAATTCTGAATATGATCCATATTATATTTCTGGGGAAAAAATACGCAGGTCGGAAGAAACTGTAGGAAAACTACAGAAGGAAGTTGATACACTTTCATCTCATTCAGTCCACTTATTTGCTTATTTTTTGTATTTATTTCTCGACAACCAACCATCAGCTAAAGTTTGGAAACTAAAGTTTTCAGTAATAAATGAGGGTTGAATGCTTTTCAGTCTATAAACATATTTTTGTTCAGGGTCTTTTGCAGGAAATTATTGTGAGACTGTGGGCATGGAAAAACAAAGCATTATCATTTTTTTCTAATTTTAAAAAGCATGTCCCAACCACTAGTCTTGGCAGCTGGGGCTCTGTCCGCCAGGGTCTCCGTGTCTGGCCGCCACCCGGCACTCAGTTGTAGGAGGAGTTCGGAGAGGCCAGTTGGAGAGACTTTTGGACTGCCTCGAGGAGATTCTGACAAACCATCAAGCAACTTCTCTACATCTTAAAATAGAGGAAGCAGAATCTGGGGATGAAGGGGATGAATCGTCCATCACCAGGGGTGAGGTCACTGAGGCAGTTAAACAACTCCTTGGTGGAAGGGCCATGGGAGTGGATGAGGTTCATCCTCAGTGTTGTGTGGAGATAAGGTGGGGTACCTCTGGATTGGAAGACCGCGGTGTTGGTTCCCCATCTTTAAGAAGGGGAACCAGACGGTGTGCTCCAGGAGGATCACACTCTTCAGTCTCCTGGGGAAAGTGTATGCCGCTGCAAGAGCCTGGTCCGCATAGCCAGCAATAAGTCAGGCTCATTCCCGGGGGGGTTGGACTCCACCAGGGCTGCCTTTTTTCACCGATTCTGTTCAGAATTTTTATGGACAGAATTTCTAGGCATAGCCAAGTAGTGGATGGCTTCCACTTGGGCGGTCTCGCTTTTCAGAGATGATGTGGTTCTCTTGTCTTCATCAGGTGGTGGCCTCCAGCTTGCACTGGAGTGGTTTGTGAAGTGAGGGGGAATGAAAATCAGCACCTCCAAGTCTGAGGGCGAGGTCCTCAGTCGGAAAAGAGCGGATTACCCAGTCTGGGTCACGGATGAGTTAGTGCTCCAAGTGGAGGGGTTTAAGTATCCCTGGCCCTGGATAAGTGGAAGCAAATGGATGGATAGATGGATGGATATAGAAAGCAGAATTTCAGTAATGCTTTATATATATTTGATGTTAGACAAGTATTACATGCTGCATAGAAGTAGGTAGAGAAATTCAAATGATGACGGTTAATGTTCAGCACATACACTTAGGTCAGTTTGGAAAAGTCGGTGACAAGGAAGTCAATGATACAGACTTCACAGATCCAGTGCCCACAAAGTTTTTCCTTGTGCTATGTCTATGGATACATTTGCACTGGAAAGCTCTAAGTACTTGTCCCTAATCGCTAATGTGATGAGGAAGAGAATAACCAGTAGCGTGAATCAGCCTACAATTCTGCAAATGTGAACCCAACTCAGTGATCATACGCTTGTCCTGCATTGCAAATTATTGGAGAAAGTTTTTTCAGAACCTAGTGTGAAGCAAATCTTTTGCCAAAATGTAAACATTTTAAGTCCAGCAAACATGAATAACTCTCTGTACGTATCACTCTTATTGTTCCGAGTTTGTCTATAATTTTTAGCTTTGCGTTTTGTGTGATCTGTCTTTGTATTATTTACCTTACAGTAATAAGTGCCTTGAACTGTTTGTGATTTGCCACTATGTAAATAAAATTCAAATGAATTGAAAATTGAATTGATTGCACTATTAAAGCTTTCTTCACACACAACGAAAGGAACTGAGATACTGAGCTGTAAATGGGCTTCAGATGGGTTTCTGTGTACAGCAGGAGAGAGCTAAGGTCTGGTGTTGGCTGTGGTTCAGGATGTAGAGTGGCTCAATAACCAATAGAAATAGAGAAAAAAAAGAGCCTAGTTTCTCTGGCCTGCATTTTGAAGTGTTCTTGTGTAAGATGCTGAAACCCCAAATTCCTCCCAGTGTCTGGTAGGATAAGTGCCAGAATAAGTGACTGTGGCTTTGTGTAAAGAATTTTGAGTGGTCAAAAACATTAGACAAAATAATAAAAGCAGTGAGTTTGCTGTTTTGGACTAAGATTAAGTATTCTTGAGACACTTAAGTAGCTTGTATGAATCATTGTACGTCACAATTTCTCCTTACTTTTTCAAAATAATATTAACTAAAATTCTAACCATTGTTACACTGACAGTGTAACTGGACGCCCCAGTTCCTGTACTTGTACATGTTCATATAAGAAAACAGTTCCTGCCTTTAAAGAGGCCTGTGTGGGTTGGATTAAGGCAAAGAGTCTGTGCATTTCCCTGTTCTCAGTCATGTATTAAACAAGTATTTATTTCACGCTGGTGTAAATTGAACCCAGAACCCACAAGAAAATATTTAAAAATCACAGGTTTGGATTTTTGGGTGGTGACAAAAATCATTATATTCACGAAAAACCCTTAGCAGGTTTTGTTTCAGTTGGTGGATGGAAAATCAACCACCAGGACCTTTTTTTGGTTGGAATAATAAATAAATCTTAATAACCAAGTCATGTGTTCCTATTAACCTCTGTCTCCACTTGAAAAGTAATTGTCAGGACAGATGAATCAGTCACTTTTGTCTGGCAGAACAAAAAAAAGGCAATTTCCAACATTTTAGAGCCTTTGGATTTGCTCTTCATCAGATGTGCTAGTATCTTTGTGTCCACATACTATAAAGGCAAGTACATTTTGCAACGGCAGTTTAAAGAGAAGTCACATACAAATCCTAATTCTGAAATTTAAAGAAACAATATAAACTTGCACACTGACAATATATTAAAAGAAAACAAATGTGCTTGTTTAAATATTTTACTTCGTTTCTTTCGATGCCTCCTCCTCATCCTCTCCCTCATTTTGAATCTGTTTCTTTCACCATTTTCTCGTCCCCTGGACCTCTTTCTCGCTCCATCCTCTTCTCTCTCTTTTGGGGGTGGAGGTATTATGTGATCGTCAGGGGAATTGAACACAAGAGCAGAGGCAGCAGCGGCCCGATGAATTATTGATGGGAATCTCAGCGTGACCCGCCTCGGTCTGCTCACTTCACTTCTTCTTCACCTCACAGCCGGGTTAACCAGGCAAAATGGAGGGAGGGAGGAAGAGGGAGAGAGGGAGAGAGGAAGAGAGGAGGAGGAGGAGTCCATTGTTTGGATGGAGGACAGAGTCCGCCCGTGACTGCGACTGAATTATGGATGACAGGAAAATGATGGGCAAATTGGTGTTGAATCAACGAACCGCTATTCACATGGTTTATTCAGAGTAATGTGCATGTAATGATACAACAATGATCCCTCTTTTCTCCTTTTACATACCACAAATTCAACATGTATTCATATTGCATCTCTTTTGCACTGTGAAGTTGTTTCCTATGGAGTTTTTCACATTAAAAGCATCTCAGAAAACAGGAAATTAGGTAGAAAGGGAAACTAATTTCTAGATAGCACCGTCTATTTATCAATAGGATACAGTCATTGTTGGCTTGGTTGTTTTAGCGGAAAATAAAATACAGAATATGATCACCAGGGATTACCTTAATGTTTCCAGAAGAGAATGAATCCACTCAGAGTCAAATTGTGCTGAAAATCTGAGTGACTGAACCTAAATATTTTCCATTTTATGCATCCTGCTGCGAGCAGACAGGGTGCATTATTAATGAGTCGGACTCTGCTTTATGACACAGATTACCAGCAGTTACTGTCTGTGTGTGTGTGTGTGTGTGTGTGTGTGTGTGTGTGTGTGTGTGTGTGTGTGTGTGTGTGTGTGTGTCTGTGTGTGTAGTCTTACAATTTCAGACTGTGGGAATACAGCTTGTGTCCGTTTTCGGGGTTTTTGTTCTGACCTCCTGCATATTCACAGACTGCCATCGATCTGTAATAATGGATTTCAGGCTGCTAAGAGGAGACTTGTGATGTTTGTTTGTGTGTCGGTGTGAGAAGCTTTGACAGATGCTGTTATCTCTGTCTCGTGCTGTCGATAGCAGTTTTCGGTGGCTGGAAAGTGAGACGTGACAAAGTCTGTCTTCAGGTTTTGGGAAGTGAATGCAGACTTCTGTGTCTCCAGCAGGTCTGATGGGTCTTTCCGTAATAGATGGCTGTACCTTCTGGGTCTGAAAAGTGAAGTTCATGCAGATGTGTCTTAAACCTACATTTGTTTTAATGGTCAACTCTTCTGGTTTTAAAGAAGATTGTGGAAAAACCCTCAGCTCCTCTATGAGCTGAGCAAACACTGTCCTGATGAGGGTATGGGTTCAGTCACTGGTTTATAGATGTACTGAGTACAACTTGTTACTTATTGATTACTGTGTAACTGACAAGCTGCTAGCCTTCGAGCAATCCCTTGATTTCTTAGTCTTATCACTCATCACGTTTGGTTTCAAAACATCAAGTTGGTGATGGCAAAAACCACGAGATTGAGGTTTCACAACATCACAGTGGCTACATCAAACTCTTATATATGGTCGATGATGATTCTGAACACTACAAGACTGAAAATATATACATTTTCAGGTTGTGAAGGTAGAAAGAAGGAGCTCTTTATCTCTACGACACAAAAAGCTGGTGATGACATTATGCTGATAATGCACACTATTTTCATGGTGGGCAGTGTAGATGCTGTGTTTTGGATGAAGCAGTCTAAATCAATGCTTAATAAAGCCTGTTACTGTAGGCTCTTTATGTTACAATGTAAGGCACTTTGAGGTGACTGTTGTTGTGATTTAAGGCTATAAAACTAAAACTAAATTGAATTAAATTGATTCATATCAGTTGATTCTCTTTATGCACAGAGTTGACAAGTCTCATGTAAGGCATGATATCTAAGATGCTTTAAGCCACCTGGCTGCTGTTGCTCCACATCTGCAAGCCACTTTACAACCCACCTTCACTTGAGCTCCTCCTTTTTGTGTCTAAACCAACCTGGTCCCATGTCAGAGATATCCAAAAGGTGATCTTTGACTTTGGTGTCTTAATACACCAACTGCAGCGACATTCAATGCCGAGGCCAAACACTAACTGTGTTTGTAAGTATGACAAAGTCTGCATTTGTTGGTCACTCCTGATTTTCAATGTTTTTTTGGTTGTGCCTGTGCATTTTTGTAATAATTAGCTTGCTTTTGTGTCTAAAATTACGAAAACTCACAACTCGTTTGTATGTTTTGTAAGGTTCAGATAATCAAAAAATTATGACTCTAGAGGCTCTGGCTGCACTATATTCATTTAGCAGAGCACCGATCTCCTTTTACAGACTCTTTCCAACCTTCACCGTTCCCAATAAGAATATCAGAAGAGTGGTGTAGAGATTTTTCGTTAAGACTGTCCACACCAATTATGGTGCACTGGTGTTGCTGGGGCAGTAGAAGCATTGCTGGGGCTGCTTGAGTGGCTCGGGTTCAGGGGAGAAAATGGTCCTGTCGCCTCTTTATTAGGACGGTCAAATCAAATGTGACACCTGGACCATGAACTCACTGAGGCCGAGTGCTCAGAGAATGCACAGTGGACAGTCGGAGCTGCAGCAAGGACGAGAAAACAATCCTGAATCATGCTCAAAAGGCCAAATTAGCTTTCTTTTCATAAAGATTAGCCTAGCTATGAAAATTTGCTATTTATTGGTGATAATATCTTATATTTCAGTATAGTTAAAAACTACTCTACTCTGACATTAGGTTCAATGAAATGTATTATTGAGATACATTATGGAAAAAGTAGTATGCAATGTCTTTGGCCCTATAGTATTAATTTATAGCATGCCAGTCTTAATTTCTTACCATTCATTTGGAAATTTGCCTCTTTCAACCTTATGAATAAGACTTACTCCGTTAACAGGTCTGCTTTAAGCTCAAAAACCTCATAAAGACCTCAGTAGTGTGTAATAGTATAGAGCTGCTGTAGTCTGGGAGAAAATAACTCGGGAACTAGCATGAGCGAACTCTGGCTTCTGCCAGTGGATTACAATTACAGGATTTTATTTGATCCCCTCTGCAGGTTCTAAGCACCAACAGTTAAGTTAGCTTATCTATGCACTGTTCCAGTTACTTGGGTTTCCATATAAAAAAGCTTCACAACACTGTAAAATGAACAAAAAACAGTCAGACATTGCAGTTTAAAGCCATTTTTCCAGTTTAAATGATACCTGTCTACATAGGAAACAAGTCACCCCCTGCATGTTTCCTACAGCTATATTCAAAAGAAGCCAATTAGTTATCTTCCAATTCATGTGGTAACCTAGAACCTATTTCAAGAGAATAATAATAATAATAGTAAATCTATTAAATCTATCATGAAGTATGTTTTCATGGCCAAAGGTCCTCATCATGGATATTTCTGGAATAATGGAAAGGCTACAGTTAAAAGGAGGTCAATATTTTAGTGACTGGTATGTAAAAGCCTGCAATTTGGTCGTGATGTGTAAAGACAATGCAGTAGATTCTATTAATCCTTGAAGTTACAATTAAACAAAATGTTTATACACGTATAATTGGGAATGAACTGCTTCCAGTAACAGACTAAAAATATGGGAAACATCTAATGATTGTGACACGTAGAACAGCATTTGTGATTAATTTCAACTATTTTTGTCCTTGTTGGCTGCTGTTGGATTTATTTTTTAACCACATTATATATCTCAAGGGGTTTTTCAGGAGATTGCAGAATGTGTTTGCTGACGTTATCCAATCAATAGTGAGGCCCCGCAGCAGTTTAGGTCAGAAGTAGACTGGAGGAGGTGCAGGATGTGAGGCCTTATTTGGTTTGTGCTATTTTAGTGGTTGTTAGGATTCATTTATTGATCCACACATGAAGCAGCACCTTTGAATAGACCGATCCCATTGATGACATTTTCTGTTACTTTACTGTAGTTATCTTTGTGGGGTTTGTATGTTTTCTTCCTAATTTTCTTTTTCTCTTTGTTTCCTCCATCCTGTTCACCCTTCCTCCCTCAGCTTCATTAGTATTGGTGTCACTGCCTGGCTGAAATAAGTCTGTCCAGAGGCGTAATGAGCAACGACAGGCAGGACAAACCTGTCAGGCTGCAGGCAGGGTTTACTGTGAAAACACAGTGTTTAAGGAAAAAAGGAACATAAACGCACAACAAAAACCTTTAGATGTCTATTTTATTATCACCTAACTCAGTCATTCCCTTACTCCAGACTGCATTTGGAAATCTGAAAATTTATCTTTAATAACAACTGTGCTCATCACATGAGCCTGAGTTGAAGTGTTTTCATTGCTTCACATTGATCTTCTGGTGATTTGCTCGTTCTCAATTAACAGTTTTACTTTCATACTCTGGTAGCCACTGAGCCCTTTTCTTTATTATTATTATGCAGTTTTAAATTTTACATGCTTAATTTGCCAAGAAAAAACACAGCATCAAAATATGTATAGATAATTTATAGATTATTTGCTGAATAGAATTAATTATAATTATTATAATTTAACTTGAATTTCTTGGTAATGGTTTCTATGCTTAATGTTTATATCAAGATGAGAAGAAGTAGAAGAAGAATCCTGGTGCACAAGAACATCTGATGACAGGCTGATTAATTTAGCTTAGAGTAAAAACATTAATTTATTACAGGAAAAACTGTGTCAGTGTGTAAACATGGATTTTTTTAAACACCAAAAATAGGCATGAGACACAGGACTATTAAGCTTAAATTCAGATTTTTAATATCTTTCAGTTTTTAAATAGTCACAGTTTGAAACATTTTCAACTCATTTTACTTCCACCCACTTACTGCTCAAGCACAATTTATACATCAGAATGCACCAAACTCATTTTAAAGTTTTCATTTTTCTTGTCAGTCTGTGATATTTCAGTTTGCTGCTTCAGCTGACAGTTATGCAAATGTGCTGATGTGTATCTATAACCGATCAATGCTCTGATGGTCAGATACTGAGATCGGACACAAACAAGGAAGCTGAGGCACATTCTTGTTTGTTGTCCTTCCTGCTCCAGCCTCTGCTCATGCTGTTGTTTTCTCCTCTGCTGTTTTCCTCTGAAATGTGTGTGTGTGTGTGTTGTTGTGTGTAAAGCAGCTGCAGTTCGGGCTTGGCCGTGTGCGTGGATGGATGACGTGGATCGATGGCTGTAATCCCGAGCAGATTAAAAGAGCATTAATACTGGCAACGATAACGTAAACGGTGTGGACCGAGATCTCCATTGATCTGCAGGAACCTGATCCAGACCGGTTCCTGGAAGAGATGGGGGAGGGGGTTGTAGGCCGAGAGAGCTGACAGCATACAATAGAGAGAGAGAGAGAGAGAGAGAGAGAGACTGTATCTGAATGTCTCCTGCTGCAAAACAATAACAACAACCTGGACACTTTAATGTGCAATAGTAGACGCAGCAAACTACTTATGTGAAAGGCATACATGCAACTCAGCAAAGAGCCTTCTGGAGCCAATGGCTCACTACATAACGATTACAATAAGAATCTGAATCACAGTACAGGAATTACTTTATTTGTGTGCTGGTTCGTGCTGGAGAATGTGGCTAAAATGGTTTTGCACTTGGTTTTGCTGAAACCAGTTTCTTTTTCTGGTGTTTGGAGACATTTACATTGACTGTTTTCTTTAGTCTTCTGTGAATATTTGATATGAGAACAGCATGTTTCACTTTCATTGCTTTAGTGACATTCACTGACTTTGGACCAAATATTGATATGAGTATATATTGTTTCGATTTCCCTTGCAATATGTTATTGATACGCTGAAGCCAAATATATCAATATCTCTGTACGTAAGGATGTAGCTGCTCTAAACCGATTCCCTCACCAGTTAGACTCACCAGTGACATTAGTTTTTGGTTTCAAGGTTGTGTTTTAGTAAATGCTTTCCCTGTTTAATGCTCCACATGGACTGTTTACCTTCATGCATCCAGAGCCTGTTTGAATGTCAGTACTCTTCTGCATGTTCATGTGCAGGAAATTTGCTATTGAAATTCCACATGGTGGCACTTATAACATGAATGAAGGGAAAGCAAATGAAATATGTGACAGGAAGAAACTCACAGGGGGAAAATGTGACAATTAAAATAGTGAGCTAGTCAGTTTTACTGACATATTCTTGGTTTTTGCCTCTTTTTGGCCAGATTAGTCAATGAATATTCTAGAGATGGGCCCAGGGGTCCACCCCACTTGGAGGACTGTTTTAGGTCAAATTTTAGATCTTAATATTTTTATTACATAACAGTATGATTTATTAGGGAGAATGGAGTAGTTCCCCTTGTGGAAGGAGGAAAAGGAAGAGAGGACCAGACTTGCATTAAACAACGTTATAATCAGCATCATAACATATGAAAAGCATTTTCCAGTCAATATCAGATACTTTAAGGCTGAAAATGCATTTTGATGTTTACTTGTATCATAGAATCGCTGTGACATGATACAGGTGTTATTGTAGGCAACATATCATGTTGTAAAACACAATATGAAAGCTGTTGTCCATATTCCCACCTATGGGAGCATGCTAGGGATGTTTAGCAAAAAAATGCTCCTACAGCTGGTATTGACTGGCATAATAAACAAGTGTAGAGTTGTCACTCTGATAAAACACCAGTTGTGAGGCACTGAGGGAATAGGGAATAACTGAGGTGTACACATGCAAAAGACAGAGAAACCAGGGAGTTTGATGGCCTATACCTGTGACCAAGCACATGGGAATTCCAAGTTCAGGGCAAGCAAAGAGGCAGTGCTTGCCCAGTGAAATCTAAAAATAGGCATCAGTTAAAACCAGCGAAGTGCAAGCGATTGTTCTGCTTATATTATATTATATTGGCTGTTTGCATTTTTTCTATAAATTACCAATGTCTTGTGGCCACAGTTCACTATTGTCTCTGGGCTTGATTCAAAACCATTGGACTCTATGTCATTTTCGAAACACGACTTTTATTTTTAAATATTTAAACCCCCTTTTAGATATTGAGAGTTAACCATGTCATACAGTGCTCAAGTCTTATATATTTCAGCTGTGATTTTTATTGTTATATTAATATTTTAATACTCTTTAAAAGAGAGAGAGAGATGTGATCCTCACTGGCAACCACTCTGGTTTTATTTTATGTTATATGCTTGTCTTTATGCAAAGGTCACTGCACATCAATAGCATAAAATCAAATCACAAATCAAATCAAATCAAATCACTTTTTATTGTCACATCACATGTGCAGGCACACTGGCACAGCACATGCGAGTGAAATTCTTGTGTGCGAGCCCCACAAGCAACAGAGATGTGCAAACACAACAACACAAACGAGCAAAATACAAGAATGGCCAACCTGAAACTAATAAATATATGTACAATATATAATAGTGTATGCATTTCTGGATGTGTATACTAAATATTTTCCTACGTGTGTGTGTGTGTGTGTGTGTGTGTGTGTGTGTGTGTGTGTGTGTGTGTGTGTGTATACACATTTTTACAAATTAAATAGTAAAAAAATAAAATAAAATAATAATAATAATAATAATAATAAAATATATATATATATATATAAATAAAATATATAAAATATACAGAGAGTAAAATTATCTAGTCTTTTGGAAATAATGGATTTAAATGGAATCAGGTTTTACATTTAAAGTTCAAACATTTAACTCTTTTTTCCCCTTTAAAGAAAAAACTCCTTATATTTTAAGTTGTTTTTCGTGGAAAACTGTTAGCAACAATAGTTTTATTTTTGTATTTAAAGCCACGTGGACTACCATTCTACCAGTTTAATACACCAGTGAAAAATGTTGTGTTGTTTAGGGGATGATTTTTGCAGTATTGATTCTCATCTCATAACCATTTGCAAACCACTATGCATGTCTTGATAGCACAGCTTTTACATTAGAAATTGTACAGCATGTGGTACAGTAATCACTTTGCAGGTCAAAAACAAGGACATAAACACAGAAAAAATATATAGATAACATGTATATAATTGTACATACACACACGCGCAGGCAAGACAGTTTTCATGATCACAGAAAATAAGCACAAGCAGTTGAACAGGGCAGTAACAGCAAAACACAAGAGAACCTGTTTACAAAGCGTTATTGGGAAATGAGACACAGGTGGGAACAATTACTCACCTTAACTGTTCAGGAAATAAAGATGAGGGTTTAAAAACCACAATTCAACACAGGAGAAAACCTGTGAAAAGGGAAAACTACAGACATTTAAAAATAAACATGGGCCATGACTGCCTAATTTCTCTTTGTTCTAATGTATGCATGAAGCCAAATTTCCTCTTTTGTTGAATCTTGTTGTTTTCTACTTCATGGTTTCTTCTTGCAGTAATGGCCTTTTCTTTATCTCACCTACAGAGCTTGTACTTTTTGTTTTGCTGACCTTTTATTCTTATCATTTGTGGTGACAAAGTCCAAATCAAAGCCAAATTTACAGAGAAAAGAAAGCCAGTGTTGAAGGTCAGATTGTTCTTATTTTTCTTCTGTGCTCACCTCCGCTCAGTTTGGTGGTAAAAGCATTGAAAGCACCCAGATTGATGTATATCAGACAGATGGGTTTGAAGGGAATCCTCCTCTATTTGATTGGGCCACATAACTGGATTCATTTAGCTGAATCTGTCTGTTATTGGATTATGTTTCATATTGGATGGATGGGATCCAATTGTAGATATTACAACCTTTAATGGAGACAGGTTTAGCAGGAGAGAGCGGGCAGGAGCTTGTCAGAGAAAAAAGCCAAAGATAAACACGGGAAATAAAGGTACAAATAAGTAAGGAAGCAGATTACTGATTGATTTGATTTGGTTAATAAATATTAAACTTTTTGATCAAGATTAAGCCATATTAGATCAGATATTTAAATCTAAATACAATTTTAAAAATACATTTTCAGACTAAACGTAAGTGAGCTGCATCTGCATCTCTCAAAGCAGGAAACCTGATCAACTCAAATCGCTCGCCACTGATCGTTTGGAGACAAACATAGCGGTGAGCGGTTTGCCAGGATGTACGTTTATAGTTGACCAACCTTCTTTTGATCAATCAGCGATTACAATACAATCTATTGATCAGAGACTATTATCTTTCTGCTCGTGTTTGCTCTCTGTTGGACCGTTGTGCTGTGAGACAGAGCGGCGATGACTTCAGGCCTCCAAAAAACATTGCTGATAAGAAAGAGGTACTGAGAGATCAGTTAACTCATCACCTATTACTGTGTGTGTGTGTGTAATGTCCAAACAGAGCTTCCCTCTGACTTATCCTCAGTGTCAATATTCAGCAGGTTAAAGGTTAGTGGGTGTTTTCTCTCAACATTTTCATTCTTTCTCTTGGAAGGATGTTTTAATGTAATTTTTTTCTTGCTCTTATTAACTTTTATTTACTTTGTTATATTTAAACCCTTTGAATGCATGGGTTTTTAATCATTTATACAGGGATATAATTTATTATGTGTGTATTGTAAATCTTGGTGGAAAAAAGCGAATGTCCTTGGTTTATGTTGTTTTTAACTTTGGATGAATGTGACTTTTTTGCCACTACAATTCTCATAATATTTGATGTAAACGGGAAGGATGCTAACATGGAGTCATTGGTTTAAAATTGCCTGGTTTCTTAGCATTACAAGTAACCTATTAATAAAGATGCTATGCTATGTTAGGTCCGTGAATATGAGGATCTAACATAGTAACAGGATTATTGGTTTTATTTTTATGGCTGGTCTGAGTGAATCCACAATGTATAAAATATTGTTCAGGATATAAGAGAACCATTTGTCAAACAGATCAGAACCTGAAGACTTAACAGCAGTGATATCAGGTTGTACATTTTAGGCAGTTTGAGCCGAATCGTGTACAGACTGGAGGTCTAGCAATAGTTCATCTGTGCATCTCTTAGGTGTCGGTATTCACCAATATTTTCTCCCTTGGTCTGTGTTAAGTTCTCTGTGGATAATGCCCAGTGTCTGAGTCAGCAGATAAAGATGTCGTTCACGTGCGCCTTATTATCCCTCCTTGGTTCTGGATATTTATATTGCGTTCAGCCTTTGTCAGGTTGTCCTCTGTAGTCCCTTCAGTCTCCCTTTTTCTGGTAGACTTTCTATATTTTTTCTTTTTTCATACTATATTTTTCCTCTTTATAGTATTTTTTGCATCCTCCTGCCTCATAGAGCTGCGAGGCTCTGCAGTTGGGTTCACCCTGTTCATTGCAAACATACCAAGTGATTGGAAACATATCTATAAAAACACAGATTTGTAATGTACTCAGATGATTGTCATCATGTTTATTTAAGCATGAATTTGAACAAAGTTTCCTTAGCGCCTGCACGGACGGAACTAGAGAGGACGGGAAGCAAGTGAATGAGAGAAAATGAAAAATTAGAGAAGGCGGCACAAAGCAAGACAGAGGGTGAGTGATGAAGGTGGATGACATCAAACTCCTCTGAGGCCATTTCCTCATCAGCTCAATGACATCACTGAGTCACCAGTTTCTGTGATTGGGCAGCCCGTTTGTCCTGGTAAACAAGTAGAGATACATTAATGTGTGTGTGTGCGTTTATGTGTGTGCGGGCGGGCGGGCAGAGAGACCTTTGTCCGGTGATGTCACCACAGACTGTGTGGACATACAGATTACACACTGATAAACCATCTTTGCACACACACTGATTCAGTGATTACGTACTCTGAATACTCTTTCTCTCTCTCTCTCAGACTCTCTTTGTTCCTCGGTACATCACTCATGAAACAGATCAGTCTGTACATGTGGAAACCCTTCTGACACACCAAGACTGAACACGGATGGAATAATTAACTTTAAAGAACTTGATCATATCACAGGCCAAAGTAAAGCCTCAGTAAAGTAAAGCCTGAACCCAATGCATTACATCCTGTGGCATAATTTCATGCTGTTTTGTCTGATGATGCTTGCGTCTCCAGGTGGTTTGCAGGCTTGTTAGAACACTGTAGTATTTGAAGATTAACAGTTTCATAAACACAGCCGAGTCTTAGGATTCACTTCAGGCATTTCAGTATAACGAGACTGGTTCAACTGCATCAGCAGGAAGAGTACGGGCAGCTGACAATAATTATAGGAGGTCCTCCTATTCTGATTTATAGCTTCTTTGGGATTAATGTTTCTCTGAGTTTTGGGCTTTGGGTCACAACATAAGCAATGTGGGAACCCATCGCCTGTCATATGATGAATTAGCCTCTGTGGGTGATAGCCAGTGTTTCAGCTAAAAGGCACAGAGGCAGCAGATATACAGATAACACATCTCCCAGCCAAGATTTCCTGTTGTGTTTCCCAGTTATTTCTTACAGTCCATATATGAAGGCAAATGCTTTTTGTAAAAAGCTAAGGAGTTGTCAGGTGATTGCAGTTTGGCTATGGCATTTCTTTTTTTATTTGCCAAAAGCGATTGGTCAGGGAAACCTGTTCCTTGTCAACATGTTCTGTGTATTTTAGACAGACACATCTACATGCCTTTATAGACACAATACAAAAAAAGATATAGTGTAAGATCAAAGGAGATGAAGGTAACAAGGATTTGTCTGGTTTAGAGTCTAACAGAGTGAGTGCTCTTTATTTCTCAGCTGACTTACTGACATACACTGTATTTTTAAAGGAGACATCAGAGGATAAACTGTTACAGTCTCACTCATGCTCTCGAGTGTGTGTCTGTGTGAGAAAGAAGCACAAAGAGGCTTTAGTCTGTGTCTCCATTTCCGGTTATTTTCTTAAAACGGAAGCAGGAAAGCACCATGGTGCATTAAGCATGACCACACACACACACACACACACACACACACACACACACACACACACACACACACACACACACACACACACACAGTGTTATACAGTAGTAGAGTACTCATTGCTAAGTGCTACAGTCCTGTTTCTGAGTGCTGAGATATGATGCATCAAGTATGATTGCCAGGCTGACATGCTGTGCTTTAGCTTCTGTCTTACACATTACACACACATATGGCTGCCGGAGACCTGGTTCTACATTATTATATCAGTCTGTGTGTGTGTGTGTGTGTGTGTGTGTGTGTGTGTGTGTGTGTGTGTGTGTGTGTGTGGTTCTTTTTAGGTTTTTCTGAGGTCTTTTCATTCAGCAGCCCACCACTGTAAATAAGGACGTGTTTGTAATGATTGAATGTAACTACCAATATCAGCCATCGATTTGTGAAGTTCTGTTTTGAGGTCTTGAGATGAACATTTAAGCTGTGTTTACAGAACTCAGAGCTGAGGGCTGGTTTGCTGTAGATGTCTGTAGGAGCAGAGGTCATTTTGTGTCTGTATTTGTATTAAAAAGACAAATGACATACAACAAGTACCTTTTAAAGGTTCAGTTAGAAGTGTTTGTTTTTGTTAGTTTTTTAAAATGAAGTAAGATTTAGTCAACTGGATTTTGTCACTGCACGTTTTAGCAGAAAAGTAATAAAATAAAGACATAAACCTTGAGCACATAGCAGCAGATTACAGTTATAGTACTGAGATAAGCAGACAGCACTAAATGACAGTTAGCAGTCACGGTTATTGCAGTGTAGGGGCGTGTGACACCGCGCCAGGTTCGCCCACATTAACAGCATCACAGCTGATTAACGACTGAACCCAAACAAAACGCTCGGCCTGGTCGGCCCATGACGGAGTGTCGAAGCGTCCAAAACATGGCGCCACACACAAGCCTGGAAGTGTGTGTTGAAGGGCGACTTTACTACTTACCCTGCACTTATATGCCCTTTGTGTAATGGATATCAGAGCTTAAGTGGTAATGGTGCAATAAAAAAAAAAAGAATAAAGAATCACAGAGTGAGGGAGACCGAGAAGGAAGACGTGGAGAAGGAGGAGAGAGAAACAGTAAGGTAGGAGGAGGAGAAGGTGCGGGGAAATGACAGAGAGGCAGCGGTGAGGAGACAGGAAGGAAGAGGAGAGATGGAGAAGAAGAAGGGAGGACAAGGGAGAAGATAGTTAAAAAGATAATGGAGACAAAAGAGGGGGGGAAATGATGGATCGGACAGAAAGAGGACAAAAGATGAAATAACGATGAACAGAAAACAGAAGATGGCACAAAATCTACACACACAGATGCAAAGAAAGGCAGGGAAAGAAAGAGAGAGAGAGGAACTTCCTTTTGTGCAAGAAATCCTTTTTTGTTTCTTGCTGAATGAAGCCTGTCTGTCTGCAAAGGCCCGACAGACATCTGTGGCTTTATATTCAGCTGTATTGATCCTCAAACTCTCTCCGTCTGCGTCTCGGTTTCTTTTTTTCTCAGTCTTCCTCTTTTTTCCTTCCATCTGCCTCCGTCTCAGACAGAGGAGAAGTAAAATGGCAGCTGCAGTTTAGTCAGAATCATTGATTTTAATACAGAGGTGGTTTCACACAGGAAACAATGGCCTGTGATCAATATGCTTTGGTGATCAGTGTGACCTGTTTACTGTGAAACTATGTAAGTAATACGTACTGAACCCTGACACAGAGTGATTTGAGGGCCTCTCACTCATATCAATTGTCTGACATGTGTTAACTGTGAAGTTTATAAGCATACAAACATTTTTGCACATTCCAGTAAATATCTGGTGGTGACATGACCCTCGCTTCATTTCTGTGTTAAAGCCATTGTTTGAGCTTCTGTGCTTTGTTGATCTCTGGTGTGTTTTTTTATTCATGGCGTCCAGCTTATTAACTAATCGGCCCTCTACCCAGGCGTAGCGTCATTGCCATCGTGCTGTTGGTTTGTTAGGAGGACTGAATTCAAGTTTATCTCTGTAGCCTGTGTGTGGGGTCAATTCCCACAATTCATCTCTCTGCACCATGCAAGCAGACACCACTGTGGTACCTGGAAAAACTTCTGCATTAAGTTAGCAAAAAGCCTCCAATCATGTTGCAGTGTGCTTTGATCTTAGGGCTGCTAACTACCTTTTATCACTGGAATTCACCGTGAAATGTTTGCTAGCCAGGTGTGGCAAGTGAAAGTGAGAGATTGAGTCTTTAAATTTGCCAGTTCCAAATGTTAAATATACATAAGCTACCCTGACTTCTTACATTACTCTTACTCCCAAAAGTTTAAGAGCATTGCAGGTTTAATGACAGCTGCTTGACTGAATGCTGAAGGATTGATTTGAGTTATCTGTGTCAACATTTTGACCATTTTGGCCCATGTTGTCTTATTTTTTTCTTCTTGGAGGCAGCAGTGACCATCTTTGGACGAGAGGGCACAGTTCTACATTGACAGTTTGACTGGATGATAGCTGTAGGCTGTATAAAAAGATGGATTTAGCTTCCAGGTTTTGTGCCAGAAAGTAATTTTCAGTGTTTCTTTATGTTTTTATGTGTGATATTTTTGGTTATATTGGTAAACAGACTTTAATCAACATTATTTATGAAGGGGTTATGTATTAAATAACTAACTTGTTTTACAAGTATCTTTATGACTCTGCATTTTTGTACCCACATTATAATAAATCCAGTCCTTTTTGGTCACTTAAGATTTCGTTACATAACTGTAATGTTATATTTGCTGCAATTTCTGCTTTCCTCGAGACCATATCTCTAAAAGTCACTGTGCCAAAAGCTGATTGCAACTTCTATCTTTTGATAGGAATTTTCTTTCTGGCTGAAAATGAATCGATATAATTCATGACTGACACGTTTGGCAGATTATAGGCCAACAAATCATGTAAAACAGTTTAAATAACCCAAATCAACTTTTGGCATTCTGTCTTCTGTCTTCCTTTAGACTATAGAAGTTTCTGGGAAGAACAGCCATTAGGTCTGATCCCAGTAAACACCTTCCTTCTGAGTTTATGTCCTCAGTTAAATCTGAGTCTGTGTTTGTGACGTCCCGTTTCAAAACACCAAGATGCAAGTGATGAAGATGTTCATCTTGAGGCTATGTCCATCTTTTATGGTGTTTACAGCACAGGAACAGATACTTGCTCATTAGTTCAAAGTAAGTAGTAGCACATTAGTAAAATATAACAATTTCACAAAAACTGAAGCCTTAATGTCAGTTCCAAAAGAGTTCAACCTTCAGATGGTTATTATGACAGGGTAAACTGTCCATGAAGACCAAATCGGATGTTTGTAGCAGTCTCTAAACATGTTTATTTATGATGTAAATTTGAACATTTTAACACTGGAGTCTGTGAGGACTGATTGTAGCCAGTATAAAAGATCACTTTGGTTTCTAAAGTCCTGCTTTATGTTTCCATCGTCACCGTCTTGGTTGCAAAAAACAAGATGGTGATGATGAAGTTTCTGTTCGGGGTCTGACTGTGAAGCCCACGCAGTCAGTAGTTGTTGACTTGTGATTGAAGGGTTTTTAGCCAATAAGCATGTGGTTTCATGTCACAGGTAATCTGTATCCTTTATTTATGTTGAACACATGTATTAGTGCTTTTTATTATTCTGGCTTATAGTTTTCCTAATTTTTGTTTTTACGAGTAGAAGAAAGGGATTGTGCATTCATCTCTAAGCACTTCTAATACTGGTGATCTAAAACTCAGCCCTGTCCCTGAACTGTGCCCCGTTTTATCCACTGTCATTCAGACCACTATATTTCTGAGCCATCACACCGTCCGACAGGAATTTGTCACTATTTTGTGAGCGACTCGTCCATTCCCTTTATGTATTGCAAAGTGGGAATTGGCGTCCATCAGCAGCTGGACTCCTGCATGGCACTGTGGAGACCGAGGCTGTCACAGAGGAGCTGCCAGGCTGTGATCTATCTCTGTGGTGGAGATGAAAACAGTCTGTAATGACTCTGCTGAGCTCCCCTCTCCCCGTCTGTAAGATGAAACCAATGCTCGCTGGCTCGCTCACTTCCTCCCTTCAAACTTTTACTCTTTATAATAAGCTTCATTCCTATAGCATCGTACAACGCAGGAGGGAAAATGAAGGGAAAGTTAAACTTGGTTTTAGAGCTAGACCGTGTTTTTTAATTCTTAAAGATGTGAAAGAAAAATCTGGGCTTTAGAAGGTTTAATGTATTTCCACTTCAACCTGTAAGTTCTCACCACATGTGAAGCAACTGTCTTGAAACTGCACACATTTTCAGATGTTCATTTTTAAAAAACATTTCCATAACGTATTTGAACTCAGAAAAAGGGTGAATGTGCATGCATGATTTAACTTTTCCTGCACAACATAGTAATAATATATTCACACTAACAATTTTGGTTTGGTCCCTGGTTTGTGGATGTTCACGCATTGGAAACAATTCTTTCCCCCTTAGTTCATTTACTTTTGAGTTTATGTTATTGTATTATTATTATGTAGTAGCAGTAGTAATAATAATATTATTAATAATAATAATGAAGATCATGAAAAAAAGTTACAAAAACTAAACAATATACATCTATAACAAATGCAAAACTAAAGTCCTTAAAATTACAATTTAAAAACTTGCAAAGAGCAATACACAGAACACAAAATTGTCATGAAGTGCAGGTTTAGGACCCAAATGCAGGACTCAATGTTAGGATGCCTGGGTCGTTGACCCAGGGTTTTGAGTTTATATATTACTTATCATTTCTATGCTTTGGTTTCTTTGTTAGAGTTATGTCTTATGGGTTGTCTCTGTGTAATCCTTAGTTGCTGTCTCCCCTGTCTGCTATATCCCCGTGTCCAGTCAGTGTCTGTGTCTGCCCTGGTCCCACGTCTCTGTTCCCTCTGTTGTAGTGCCTGCATGTGAGTCTGTGTCTTTGGTTCAGTCTGTGTTATGTGTTTCCTGTTTTACTTTGAAAGTCCATGTCTGATGTTAATGTATCTGGTTTCACTTCCCCTTGTCTCCTTAGGCCTGATTTGCCCCAGCTGTGTTTCCCTCCTGTTACTCATTCCCTGATTGCTCCCTCTGTGTATTTAAGCCCTGTGTTTCTCTGTGTCTGAGTCGCGATCTACCGTTTACCTAGTTGTGTGTTCTGTTAGTCCGCTGGTTTAAGTTTATTTTGATTTTTTTTCCAGTTATGTTATATTTTGAGTTTTACATTAAAGCTGTTTTGAGTTCACGACTGTCTCCGGAGTCTGCACCTTGGGTCCTATTCCTGTCTCCACACAGCCACTCATAACAGAAGATCGCGACCATACTATGGACCCAGCAGACATTGAACTTCAGGAGCGACGCCGAGCAGCCTTTGCCCAGCTGGAGGAGGAACTCCGCTGGAAGCCATGGCTTACCTCTGACGTTGGGCGCATTTTCCATAGCACTCGGCTGGCTCTCGGCGGTCCCCGGAGCTGCCAGAAGTCTCCACCTGTTGCTCCGCTGGCACTCAAGATGCGGCCGCTTCAGTTGGGAGTCCTCCGTGTAGCTTCAGGCGCTCACGCTCCGGCCTCAGCGTCACCGTTCTGTGCACCAGAGGCTCAGTTGCTCACACCGCCAGCTACCTCTGCCCAAAGGAAACGGCGCTCACGTCGCCGTCATAAGGACACTTCGGAGCAACCTCCGGTGGTGAGTCAAAAGGACTACACTTTCCAAACGCCACCAGAGCCGTTAAACAGTAAAGACTATGAACTCACCTCAGACACTTTTGGGATTTCTTTTCTCGACGAGGATTTGGATTGGGAGGCCAGTTTTGGTTTGAATCTTCCCGCGCTAGTTCATCACAATAAGCATTCGTCTGAGATTTTTAGTTCAAGGTCTGCTCGTTGGGGTGGGAACAAATTAAAACCTGAGTTTGCCGAGTCTGTTTTTTCTGAGACTGTGAACACTGCTAAACCTAGGGCTGTACAGACTGTTAAACGTGGTGGGAAAGGGTCGTCACCGATTTTTGATGAGCCAGTTTTCAGTGAGCCTGCTCCTTTGCCTTCCGGTGCTCCTCCGCCCAGGGCAGCTGCGGTCCAGCCATCTCCTGCACCTGTATCAGTTCCTCGGGTGAGGGGGGGCTAGGGCCCAGTTTGTCCCTGCTCCAGTTTCCAGGCCAGCTGAGGCTCCGCTAGTCTCTGCGCCCGTGCCTATTCCGCGGGTGGGAGCGGCTACTGCCCAGCAGGCCCCTGCACCGGTTTCTGTCCTTGCTGGAGGCTCAGGTGAGCCCGTCCAGCATTTTTCCGTAGGCTCGGAAGACATAGCTCAGCTTGGTGCTCATCCACCACCTCACCCACCATTACTACCATCGTTACAACAGTCAATACAACTTAAGCTTCTATCCATAGCTCAAACATTAGCTCACCTATTTGTTCAGCCTCCTGTCTCCGCCGGAGGGTCCGAGGGGCCCGTCCAGCAGCCTGCCTCGCCTGCAGCGCCACCATCTGCGGCTCCCACGCCCTCGCCTGGTCCAGCCTCAGCCTCTGCAGCTCCGCCTGGTCCAGCCTCCGAGTGTTCAGCTTCGTCTGCGCCTGAGGTTCCCATGCCGTCTCGTCCTGTCCGGCCTGCTCGTCCTGCACGTCCTGTTCGGCCGCTTTCCAGGCTGATGACCGGACGTCGTTGCTGTCATGGACGGCCCCCTGGACTATGCCGCCGTCATGGAAGGCCCCCTGAGCTACGTCGCCGCCGGTGCCTCCCGCCCGGCCGGCCTCCTGACCTGCTCGGTCGCCGCCGGTGCCTCCCGTCCGGCAGGCCCCCTGAACGCTTTTCTGGGCTCTTGGGTCGTCAGCCTCCGGGCCGGCCCCCTGAACTTTGTGTGACCTGTTTTTCCTGGCCGCCTGCGCCTGTCGTGAGCCTGTGTTTTGTTATGTTGCTTTCCGGGCTCCGGTGTTTGCACTTTTCTTTTTTGGTTTCTGACTCCTTGTTTGGTTTGTTTCGAGCCCTTCATCCTGTTTCCACCGCCGCCCACCCTGGTTGGGTTGTTTTTTTTGTTTTGGTGTTTCGGTTTGGGCTGTCTGGGAGCCAGCCCTTTAGGGGAGGGTACTGTTAGGATGCCTGGGTCGTTGACCCAGGGTTTTGAGTTTATATATTACTTATCATTTCTATGCTTTGGTTTCTTTGTTAGAGTTATGTCTTATGGGTTGTCTCTGTGTAATCCTTAGTTGCTGTCTCCCCTGTCCGCTATATCCCCGTGTCCAGTCAGTGTCTGTGTCTGCCCTGGTCCCACGTCTCTGTTCCCTCTGTTGTAGTGCCTGCATGTGAGTCTGTGTCTTTGGTTCAGTCTGTGTTATGTGTTTCCTGTTTTACTTTGAAAGTCCATGTCTGATGTTAATGTATCTGGTTTCACTTCCCCTTGTCTCGTTAGGCCTGATTTGCCCCAGCTGTGTTTCCCTCCTGTTACCCATTCCCTGATTGCTCCCTCTGTGTATTTAAGCCCTGTGTTTCTCTGTGTCTGTGTCGCGATCTACCGTTTACCTAGTTGTGTGTTCTGTCAGTCCGCTGGTTTAAGTTTATTTTGATTTTTTTTTTCCAGTTATGTTATATTTTGAGTTTTACATTAAAGCTGTTTTGAGTTCACGACTGTCTCCGGAGTCTGCACCTTGGGTCCTATTCCTGTCTCCACACAGCCACTCCTAACACTCAAAGGTTGATATATGAACACAACTGGGGAAAAATGAGCGACAGGTGAACAGAATATAGGGAAGGAATGTAAAGCTAAATGCAAGACATGGGAGACAGGAGGCTCACAAAAACAGCAAGTAGAGACCCAGTACACAGACTAACCTAGACTAACAGATGTTGTTTGAAAATGAAGCCCTCCTGTTTTTGGTTATTATGTCACGTTCTCCTCATCTTTGATAATCCATTCCTCCTTTCTGTGTTTCCTAACTTTTTCTTGCACCCCTCTTTTTCCACTTATAATCACGGGTGTATCTGAGCTCCATATCTGTGTTTTCACTTCGAATCGCTGCTTCAATAAAACATCAACTTGACGTTTCTATTGACATTTATTGGCCCTTGACTCTTAAAGCGTCTGTATGATACACTGATGAGTTTGCTGTGAGTGTTACCAGCTCTTGAGGCTCTGTACTTGACTCAACCCCCCCAATTCAAAAATGAAAAGAGAAAGGGCTTTAAGGTGGAGTAGTGCCTCTCAGCTGCCATATTGGAAGACTTGACCTCATGAGCTGAGGTGGGAGAGAGAAGCTGATTGTGTTTTTAAACAGTTCAGCACAGATGTGCACAACATCTGTGTTTGACCTGCGATTCAGATACATAAGATCAGTTTTTATATCAGCCTTCTTCAGAATTGGTTAATAATTAACTTCAGTGAAGTGCTCTTAAATGTGTGTTAAAGTGAGGGACTGTCAGCTGGATTGTGGCCCTTTCTTCTGCAACAGCGGTGCTCCATCCTTTGTTTTGTGCAGATTCTCATCATGTATTATTAGTGAATGTAGTGCGGTTTCGATCTGGCATTGCACAGTCAAAGTCTTCACTTATCCAAGCAATTAATGAGCATCTCAGAGCCCATGCTAGGTAAAGCTGGTGGTTTTTAGCTCTTCACTGACTCAGGTTGTGCACCTTGATATGTTATTCCCACCAGCTCACTGGTTCTGTTGGTTTTTGTTACTAATATTTCAGCTGATTCAAAGAAAGAAGCAAAGTAACTGTAGCCATGTCTACTACCTGACCTTCCATGTCTCTTCGTACAAAGAGCTCTTTGTAGTTCCCACTAGAAAGGTGGTAACATATGCATTTTAATGTATATGTACAATAATTCAGCAATTTTTTATAGTCTATTATAATATTGTGTGTTTAATATTACTAATTATACTGTTCTTTAATGTTAGTCACACTCGGAAAAACAATGAGAGCAGACTGCAGCCTGAGACCACTCGCAGTCAGGTGTCGCCTGCAAAGTGACTTTGGTGCATCAAGATGGCTACAAGATGACAATAAGCCTGTGTCGGCCTGCCATCAGTGGTGGGTGAATTGGGCCAAGTGAGCAATTACATGCGATCTGTTTGCAATAAAACTGTGTGAAATTAGAAAATTACAAATCTGTTGCCTTCTACATGCAAAGAAATTCTGTTTAACTACATCCAGCCAGAGAGTCCAGCCAGAACCTGATAGATCTGAAACAGAAGTTCATCCACAAATACTGACATAATTGCAGCAGTATAGCGATTTAACAACAAAATGGCATAGGTGGTAGAGTCAAGTCTCCTATTGCAGAGACTTGTCGGAAGTCGTGCTCATTACTGCAGACTGATTCAGACTGATTTGTTGGCGTGTTGGCAATTTGTCTCCATTTAGCAATTAGATGGCAACTATTTGTAAAACCTTCATTAGTCTGTCTGAGAATGACAGTGGTCACTCTGAATGTAACCACAATTGTTGGAGACAGATTGCCTTTCAGAGGTGAAGGTGTGGCACGCGACTAGTTGATCCTTTTACCCACTTGGTCTAAAAATTTAGACCAATCGACCACCAACATGAAGTACTTGTGCAAACTCCAAATAGCAATAAAGTCTGTTTATCGAGATAAAAGCCATTTCTGTAGCAGTCTGTAAAGATGTTTATCACTGCTGTAAAGACTTTGTGGAAACTGACACACTTTTGGAGTGAGCCTCAACTGCTCACTAGAGAAACTGCACCCAGAGTTTGCAGCTTAGCAAAAAAAATATTCTCTGTTCCTTTACTCTGAAACATGTTTTTGATTTCACATAAAATGGATCATAGTAACTGGCCAACCCTTAATGACCTATGTCTGCTTTAATAGAACTGAGTTAGCTGTGAAACACAGTCTTGGTTCAGTTCGCCAAATTACTTTTAATAGCCATACTGAAGTATTGAAGATGTATCACCCATCTCAGAAACTAGAAAAAGTTCATCCCCAGGTAGACTGAAGTTTTCCATTAGAATCAGGATTATAACGTCTCTGGTGTGCTCTCTAGCAACAATTCAACAACAAAAGTAAACTGTTATTGGATGACTTAATCATTTTTTATAAATGTTGCAATTTAGTATAAAAGTGGAAAATTTGCAGTGCAGATCAAAGACTTTAGATAATGGTTAGACAATAAAAGCCTTAGCTCTATTTAAGGCTAACTTGTGACTACATAGATGACTATGAGAGTAAATATTGTGCTGGAAATGCTTTAATTGAGATTTCAGTGATGATTACTCAGATGATGTAAAAATAACATGACAGCTGATTCAGAGAGAAAAAAACAGGAGTGATTCTCAGTACTTTCTGCTGATCTCGTGTGCAGTTAGAGACACATTTAGCAACACTCGGATGTCTAGAGTGGCTGAGAAAGCTAATGAAAGGCAGAGGGGCCCTGCCTTATTGATCCCATTGATTCAGCCCTTACCTTTAAAGAACACCCACCCCCTCACCCCACCTTTACTCTCACCCCTCCTCAAACCGGTAAACCCCTTTTGAATAATATAATTGTGTGTTTGATCCTTACTGTAACCTCGAACAGAAGAGGGCGCGGGCAGAAAAAAAAAGGCTGAATGAACCACCCAAGCGTGCTTCCATTGAATGTCGTGTGTGTGTGGGTGTGTGTGGGGAACGGGAGGGAAGAGGGGTGGTTGTGTTTGATTGCTCCCTTTTTTTATACGTAGATGTGTCTGCACTTTTTTTAAGTTAAAAAAAAACTTGTGTGGGGTGAACTGCTGCTGATCTGCTTTTAATTTAGCTACAGTAAGCAGGAAGCGAGAAAGTCAGAGAGAGCACATTTAAAATCTATTTACAGCATGGCAAACTACTTTAAATGGAGCATCTTTAACAAAGCCTGGCAGATAAAAAATATTAGACCACACCTCTATAGGTGTATAAAAGCGAGTACCTAGCCATGCATACTGCCTTTACAAACATACAGTTTCATTGAGTTCAAGTGGATGCCACAGTTGCAACAAGTCATTCCAGCCTAGATATTCCACGATCAGCTGTGAGCGGGATTATTGTAAAGTGTTTAGGAACCCCAAGAAGTGGCAGAGCACATAAAGTTACAGAGCAGGATCACCGACTGCTGAACGACATAGATGAGAAACGCTCTAAGATTAACATCTGCATAAAAAACGTGCACCATGTTGGGGTTTTTCCATGGCCAAACAGCTCAGTGAATTATCAGAACACAGATCTAACCATCCAGGGTACCAATGGGTATTACTGTTCCTCTACATCACAGATGTGAAACATAAGGCTTATGGGACAAAATCGACCCAGCAAAGACTCCGACCTGGCCCACTGGACAGGTTTGGAAAATGTGGAGGGGACTTTTAAGTGGATTTTCCAAAGGTTTTGTATCTTTTCCTATTAATAAAAACCTGCCCTGTGACTGAAAAGTAATTGAGCAATATATAAACAATTGAATGACAAGTAAGTTCCTATTTTTTAATATTTTAAATTTCTCTGTTTTACATTGAGTTCTGTGAATTAACAAAACTTGGTTTTATAATTACATAAGTTTAGGCAATGACATAATAGAGCTTTCCTATAATTTTATACATTTATTTCTTACAATTTAAGCCTAAATAGTCATTCTGACAGATTTGTTTCATTTACTACAGCAGCATTTATTCATCACGCAGAAAAACTGAGACTTATTGTTGAATTTGTGATTCTTTTGCATACATTAAGGAATATCAGGATTTAAATTGTAGATAAACTGACAGAAAGGGTAGTTTCACTGTTGAGTGAACTTAATATAAAATGAGTCCCATAATATAAAAAGAATTTGTTCTGTGTCACAGATGTTAACACTGAAATGCAAAAAAAATTCCTTTTAGAAACTGGAGTTTATACAAAGAAAAAAAAAAGAAATTAAATTTTAACATTTTAAAATACATTTTTATAATTTGTATGATTTTTGCTACATCCATAGATTATTTAACACTGATGATATAGAGGTCTCAAAGCTCACAAAAACACTTGCATCAAACATGCCACACTTTGCTTCACTGGGCTGAACTGGTGCAGCTTTCCCAATGATGATGCTACGATATCTTTAGGCTGCGGCACTTGAAGTGGTGTAAAATTGATTTGGTTGCAGCTCTGAAAATTTCACGTGGATCATCTAAATTTTTTTCAAGAGTATGTGTACAGCCTACTAAAAGGCTTTCCATCTGGGAGTGTATGATGCTGAAACTTCAGTCTGTGGTGGCTTTGACCGCTGCAGGACTCTGAATGCCTCGGACTTGAATTTAAATGTTTTAGTAAATATTTCTTTTGTGACATTTTATTCTGAAATCAACTTTAGAAACACATAAAAACAACAGTTATAGGGATTATGTGCTGAGCAGGGGTCACATATTCCTGATAAAAAGCTGATTCTAACCATTTCATATCGCTTAAGATTTCATTTTTCCGTCTTCTCAGCCTTTCAGTAGAACTGAAGCTGTGCATGCTTTCAAATTCACACACAAAATATGAAATATTATTTCTCAAAGTCGAGAACATTGTTTCACGCCTATTAAAGCGAGTGTAAAGCCAGGGGTAAACTACAGCAGCAGTATTAGAAACAGGTAGCAATGAAAGCTGTTAATAAGAAGTATGAAGAGTGGTGTACCTCCCTCAGTCTGTTAGCTCACAGTTAAATATTTTATCACAAAGATCATCCAGTAAATAGTCGTGTCCAAAGTCCAACATTTGCCTCTAGTTTAAACTTTGAATTAACAAACCTGTGGCAGATTTTAAGCCCTCTAATTACCTTCATATTAATAACCAACAATCTTTAAAATCTAATTTGAAAATATAAAAGGAGTCCTAAGAAAACATAGGAAATAAATGCACTGTTAAAAAAAATAGTTAATTAATTAGGAATATATAGGAAACAGGTTAAAAGGCTCAACATGCAGAGCAGGTACAGAATAAAGTCATTAGTTGTGATTTAAAATATAATTATTGATATTTGTTGTACATATCTCTTCTCTACAGTCATGATGATTCTGAGATGACTCTCTGACTCTCCCCTTTCTATCTCTGAGGATGAATATATTTTCTCAATGCTGGTTTTTTGGTTTTTTTGGTAACAGCTGCCTTCATTTTCAGAGATCAACAGTGCCACCTGTCAGTGATACACTTTAACTACAACCACAAGACTCCTGACAGCGAGAACAAAGGAAGAGGAATCTCTCCCCACATGATTAACAGCACAGACACAAAGACATTCACACTTATCTCCAGACGCCTTTTTGAAAGGCACCTCCTGAAATTCAACTCAAAGGGGGAACATATTTCAAAGTTAAGGCAGTTTTTCCTAGAAAAGTCCAAAAAAGTGTTTCCAAAAATACCAGAACCTGTATAAATGCTCCGCAACGAGGTTTTAGCCAGCAAAAATCACCAATTCCTTTCTTAGTCAGATTCTTTAATTGGTGTTTGTTTTACTCATGTACAATATTTCAGGGTCATGAATGGTCAGAACCAACAGAAAAATGTCTCTCAGACCAAGTAAAAAAAACAAAGTTGTCGTTATGGTACAAGGACTGATTGTGTTTATAGGACTAGTCACTCCTTAAAGGCCAGTTCTGAGCTTAAAAGGTAATATCTGGGGGAACGGTGCATTTTTAAATCCATCTGTTCCTGTAATGAGACAGGGAAACAAATAAAGGTGCTGTCCTTAATTAATTTAATCTTGTCAGGTCGCTAAATGCTGAGATACAAAGCTGGGAGAGGGATGTCACTCTGTGTGTGTGTTTACAGAGAGGATAGTTTCCCCTTACATAATAGTTTTGTGACTGAATTGAGTCCTTAACCTGATTCGTATTGATCAGCTCTGACTCGTGCATACTTAATTCAGGGAGGTAATCAAATCAAACACACAGACCTCCTCATCCTCCTCCTCTGCCCTCTCTGGCTGCTATACAGCAGCAGACACATTTCAGGTGTTAATCAGTGACAGGAAAACTACAGTTACTTCATGATGGAAAATGGTGATCCCTCGGCACTCTGATCTAGTCAGAGAGGGTCAATGCAAGTATCGGGCTAAAATGCAGCTCTACACCAAGATAAAGGAGACAGCTCCAGCCCACAATAATCCAAATCTTTGATTCAGGCTGAGGTTGTACACGTAGAGGCAGTCAGCGAAAACAAACACTTACAGGAAAGGAGCAGGCATCAGGTTAAAAACAAACAGCTTTAAAGGTCATACACGAATAAAAAAAACAACAAAACCAGAAAATCACAAAGAGCTGCTGAACTGCAACAAGAACAAAAAGTGGCAAGAAAGTCGAGCGAGCAGGAGGAGAAAGACTGGAGGGCTGTGTATGTATTAGAAGGGCTGATTGGCTAATTGGGGACAGGTGTGGTAGACTTAGCACAGGTCAGCCTACCTTCAACTTGCTGGAAAAACATCATATAGAAGCTTGTTTCTTCCACTGAAAATAACATTTTTTGGCAACCAGAAGTCACCATTTGGGGTTATTATCTCAAAAGTTCAACTTAATAACTCAAAATTTCAAGTTATTTTCTTGATTTTGAGTTAATTTTTGAGTTATTACATTAGAGTTACTCAAATGTAATAACTCAACTGTTTGTTTTTCAGTGGCAGAAACAAGTTTACGCAATGACAATCAGATAGTGCTTCCTTTTGAATTATGGAAAATAAATGTCTGCTTTCCTCTCATTAAGGATGCTCCAGTGTATCTTCTGCTAAAGGAAGTAAAAAAGAAAGCACTGGAGTAACTTTCCTTACTATTTAGAGAATCCTACTAGCTGTTACTGTGACTGTAAGAAGATATTGCCAGGCCACTTCACTAAGTTAGGATCCTTAAAGTTTAAAGCAGACATGAGAATAAGAATGAGTGACTTCAAATATTAAAGGTCACTTTTTGAGCATTACATGATGTGCTTTAGGCAGGCAGATGCAAAACTAAAGTTTTTTTTTCTTTTTGGAAAAAGGTGCACAGAAAAAACAAGTACACCATCTTAACATAATCAGAGGTTGGAAGAAACACTCACAGCAAGGTGGCAAGTAAAGCAAACACAGTACACAGTCCTGATGGTATTAAACAAAATCACACATAAGAGTATATCTGTCATAATTCAACAGATGAGAATTCAAAGTTCAGTGCAGTCTTACTCTGGTTGTTCACTTTACACAAATAAAGCTTGATTGCCAGATTTTACCACAGTCTATACAACCAAATCCATCAGGAAATGAACCAAGTAGGCTAGAGGTTAAAGCACACTTAGATACCAAACGATCATGCAACTCCTGTGTTTTCTAATCAGTGAAACATCACAGCATGAGCCAAGTAAGTAAAGTTCAGCCCGGTGGCACAATGGAAAACATGGCGAGACAGAAGGTACACAGATCAGATCAACACAGGAACATGAGCATCTGTAAACAAGACCTTCTGTTTGTGTTTCGTGTGAGGGACACTGCAAGATCCCCCTCCAATATTTAACTGTTGTTCAAATGCAAACAATAACACTTTTCTATTTTTCCCCTCTTATTTTTTCTTTCCCCCACCCTCTCACACTTGCTTTGCAGCGTGCAAGAGAAAGGAACAGGACACGTCGAAGGACCGCAACAATACGCCAAAGAAGTCGCGGCTGGTCTTTACCGACTTGCAGCGGCGCACCCTGCTGGCCATCTTCAAGGAGAACAAGCGGCCGTCCAAAGAGATGCAGCTCACTATCTCGCAGCAGCTGGGCCTCGAACTCACCACCGTTAGCAACTTCTTCATGAACGCCCGCCGCCGGAGCCTGGACAAATGGACAGACGACGGAGCCAGCCCTGGCGGCCAATCTTCAGCGTCAAGCACTTGTACCAAAGCGTGATAATAGAGAGCGAGGAGGGGAATGGGGAGTCAGGGAGGGGGTGGGAGTTTTGGGGAGGGATGGAGGGCGCGGGTTGAGGTTTCGTCCAGTTGAAGCGTGGAGGAAAACCAAACTTTTTACTCTTTTTGTTTGTCTGGTTTTGTTTTGGGTTTTTTTTTTGCTTTTGTCAAGAGTGACAAACTGAGAGAGGGGCTGCTCACTGCCACGACTTGTTTTAGCCAAACCGCCTTTTGCAAATTCATCATACATCCATTAAGAAGCTGAAGGGTAAATTAATCTTTAGTGCATTCAAACCTCACTGACGTTCACTGCTGATGTCTCCTTTTGGACAATAAGCTGACACGCTAGCCCAAATACCAAAGACGAGAAGACGATGCGTGTTTTCTATTATGCAATATAAGCTAGAAACCAACCAAACAGGAATGCAAGGAAAGCTTTAAGACCACAGAATGTGATAGAAGCTCGGAGATAAGCAGGAGTTGTGTGGAAATTTTGTGGTATTTCTAATCTCAAATGTCCAAAGCCGACACATCAGTTCACGAAAGAATCCTAATTTAGAAGCTGGGTTTCAGAAACTGCACAATCAAAGTTTGTTATTTATCTTGAAAACAGAAGGTAGTTCTTTTTCTTCACAGGATATCTGGACAGTTTTATTCAAAATAACATTAATAGTTACTCCAGCTCAGTATTCTGCTGATAAAAATGTATCAGTTTATCTGATATACAACAGCATTTTCAGGAGAAAAAAAAAGTCTAAAAAATTTACAATAAAAATCTCACAATTTTAGCTGTAGGTTATGACTTCAATCTTTAAAAAAGTTTAGAGTTTTTCCTCATTCATTTCAGGATTTCTTATTTGTTATACAATTCTTGATGTTCTTTTCTTCCTTAAAGATTTTGAGGGGTTTTTTTTTTTGTGGTATATTTCCTGTAAATTTCACACTAAAAATCTAGTTAATTTAGCCTTTTTTCTTGTAAATTTCCAAATCGTACCCCTCAAAATTCAGATTCAGCCTTTAATAGCTCAAAGAGTCTTTTATATATTATTCAGGAAGATTTTTTGGCTGTGCAGTCTCTGTTTTTATCACAACTGAGGAGTTGATTTCTAACATGTTCTATACAAATTTTAATGTGAAAATAGGAAGCCGATCCCTTAAATGCATGTGATCAATAACCAACTCTTGTTTATAAAATGACAAAATTTCCATAGCTTTTTGGATAAAACATGTAAAGATTTGGCTCTTTAAAGGGGAACGTGAGGATTTTTTTTTCTTTTTAAGTTAGGAAATGGCAAAATATGCAAGCACAAACACACACACACACACACACACACACACAAATACTCACCAAGGCACATGCAACTTCTTCATAATTTGAGCCAACTACAAGCTTTCTCAGCATATTTAGCGTTTGATGGAGTATTACTGTATAATATATGAATATATATGATGTACGTGAGCACAATCTTGAAGCACATTTTCTTTGCAATAGAACCGGGGCTCTCTGCCAAGCCGAGTGGTCATCACATCTTAGAAAACTCAGGATGCCATTTTTTTTAAACAGTGGCTGAAATCCATTCAGCGTCTGTTGTCACATAATGTACTGTATGAATGTACAAACAAACATGCAGACACACAAACTGATTTCAGACACACACACAAATTTAAAGAGTCATTTCCCAATCACTTCCCTGAATTCACAGCCAAACCAAAGCTAAGCTCCAGTTTACCCTTGCTTCACCTACCCATCACTTCTGTTACCATAAACGCATCCATTAGGGCAGCACACTCCACAAAGCATCTTAGCATTAATACCACCTTGGTTTGCAAAGAAAAACGAGGTTTTCAAACCAATGAAAGTCAGACTAGAGCTGAAATTTATAACCATGTGACCAAAATCTGTGATCCTCAAGGTGGTGAACTAAAAGTAGGATGGGGATAATAGTTCAATATTATTAACATTAAATCTAAGACAATAAAAAATGTCAAGAAGTTCTGGGCTTTAAATTAGTCATCCGCAAGAACCCTGCAAACATCTTGGCATTAAATAAGCATCGGCTGGCCAGCCGCCTTTTCTCACCATCTAGTTGCATCTATTCTGTTGCACTAGAGTTAATTTCTTATTGAACAAACACTAAGCAGGTGACATTTAGGTTTATAATCTTGACATTATCCCCAGTTTAAATCGGAAAGATGCCACAAAAATGCTCCTACATTGGTTTCTTTGGACCCTTAAGTCAAAATTTGTGAAAAAAAAAGCACAATTATTGGGAAAACAAGGCTACGTTATGTTGAGAGTGATTTCTACCGCTCTTTTTTAGTCAACCACAAAAAATATTGAAACCAAAACTTTAACTTTTTTTAAGAATAAAGAATGTTCTGGATTGAAAATCTTTTGGTATAAATCCAGTTTTAAGCCAAGATGCTTTTTGGAAAGCTTTGATCTGCCCTCACTGCTACCACAGGTAAGCAAACCAAAACCTCCCACTGCATCAACACATCCGCAGAACCAGTTAACCATCTGAGCCCAAGAAGGACAAACTGTCCAGGCGAATCAGGGCCTTTGTAATAGTTAAAGAGGACAATCTAAAGACGATGCCTGGTTAGTCTGTCTCTTCCAGAGGGTCAGTGGGTTGGAAAAGAGCATTTGCTGCAAACAAATGATCTTTGATAAATGTGTACATCAAACTGTGCTGATTTATTAAGATAAAGCAAATGTCAACTTGAAAAGATCAGCTCTAATGCAATGCAAGTTTGAGGACAACACTCAAAAATGTAGTTTGTTTGCAGTGTAGGAAAGTTGGATGCTTGGTAAAAGGGATGGACAGTCAACAGACAGATGGGCTGTGACACAAAAACTAGACTCTTCTGCCCATATTTGTGACTGTCCTTGTGTCCAAGCATCCATAGCTACCAAATCCTCCAATACCCATTGATTTGAAGGTTTTACTGTCACACTTTACAGCCTTTACGCATGATGTAAATACTAACAAACCCACAAAACCTCAAGCACCATCACCTCCAGCTCAGTTTTGGCAGCCTTTACCATTTGCAGTCACTTCATCAATCATCTTTCACTCAAGCTATCAAACCAAAAAAAGAAAGGAAACCAAACCAAAGGAAACGCGCCAGTCAGCAGCCCCTGCTCCTTAGAAACCCCAGGCTGAGTCTTGGCCTGGTTAGAGGCAAGCCAAAGGCTTTAAGAACGATTTAACATTAAAAAAAAAAAAAAAAGGACACTTAAGACTTTTTCTATTTATTGACAAATCGAAACCAAAGAAAACTTTTTTTCTGCACCTAACTGTTCCAACAAATGGGAAAAACTGATGATGGAAGAGAATTATTACCAAAAAAAAGAAAAAAACAAAAAGAAAAAAAGAGTGGCACCGACAACGTCGAGGATGGAGGACAACGATGACAAGGGAGGACATGAGGAAGGATGACACCACGAGAATGGAGAAGTAGCTTTGTTCTGCCTGATATTAAGTCAGGCAATCTTTAAGGGGAAGCAAGTTGGGGACTGAAAAAGGGTAAAACCACATGAGAAGGAGGGAAGGAACGAACGGAGGACACCGTTGACCATTTTCTTCCCTTCGATCCACCCAAAAAAAGGCAGAACATTAATGTGTTTCTCACGGTTGAAGAGTGTCTTTAACGTGTGCCTATGCAGTTTTTCAAAGTAAAAAAAAGGTTAAAAGAACAACAGAAACCTCATCAGCTAACAAACCAAAGATTCACCGTTAACTCCAGTAGCAGTTCTCCCCCCCCAAATAAAATACCCATTTTTGTTAACCAGCATGAACATACCTGCAGCATATGTACTGTTGATAGTGGTGTGTTGTTGTTTTTTTATTATTGTTGTTGATCACCTGTTATACATTAAACATTAAAGGTTAGCTTAAAGGCTAATTCAACTTGTTCATTGGTTGACTTTAAAGCAAGTAGTATTACCTTCAGTCTAATTTTATTAAAACCAACAAATTCAGTCAACGTGTTTCATTCAAAGAACTCACTTTGATTACGAGTTAGCTAGCTGGCTTATACACTATTCTGGATTCTTATATTAGCTGATCTAGCTTGTATTTTAAAACAATTTGGATTTTCAGCAATCATTTAGCTTTATTAAAACCAACAACCTTAGCCAACATTTTTCTTTTGAAAACTTTACTTGGATTGCAAGCTATCTAGCTAGCTTATCAGATAGTTTTAAGCTGTTCTGGAAGTTAGCATAAAGGCCATCCCAAAGCCTTGTTTATCATTTGATTTTAAAACTAGTAGCATTTCCTTTATGCAGTTAGCTAACAAACTTACCCAACATGTCTCTTTCAATTAACCTAGTTTGATTGTAAGCTAGCTAGCTAGCTACTTCTAAGCTTTTAAGGTCATGAGCTTGCAAAAAGCTAATTTTATTTTTCTGTGGATCATTTACCCCAAACTTACAGCTTTTACTTTTATTGGTTGTTCCTTCAGCATGGCATCAATGTAGCCATCATTACCTGCAAACTTTACCACCAGACCACACCACACATAAAAACAATCTTCTGCTGCACACCGAGGGAGAACTACTTGAGTATTTGGAAAATTCAAAAGTTTCTCCCTTTTAGCTTTTCACACAGGTCAATGTCTACCTCCAATTCCAATAGGACAACATATTTGAGCTTGGTGAATTAGCATTAAGAAACAACATCAGCTAGTTGTGATGCTTGCACCCAGTTTAAATATTCTAGCTAGTTGCTGTTGTCTAGCACACTTCCTGCTATGGAAAGAATGACAGCGGTAGTGCTATTTGAACTGTACAGTGCATACCAAAGATTTTTTGCTGTACTAACAGTAGCACACTGTCACTTTTCAATCAGTTTATTTTATGCCAAGTCTGACTTTATGCTTTTCAACCCAAACCCAGCTAAAAATCTGTTAAAGAAGAAAAAGCTGCATGCTGTTTAAGATCAGATTTGGACCACTTACAAACCTGTACAATAATCTATTCTATCATACAGTATATAACAATAATTACTGTAACCCTGAAGTGAATTTCAGCTGACGGACTAAAGCACGGCTGGCTAGGGTTAAAAAGTTTTTAAAGTTGGATAGAAGGTTTCTGTAAAAATTGTAGCCCAACTTGCCATGCTGTAGGAGAAACCTAAAAATCCCCTTTCTGTAGCAAAGAAAGCTCATGTTAGCTTGTTCCTTGGGGGGAAGAACTATGCTGCTGCTCCGTGAATACAACAACAATAAATAAAACCAAACCAAAAAAGACCAAGTCGACATCTGCTGAGAGAAACTGCTAAAATATCGGTCAAATAGCTTTATCCTTAGTTTTCTCTCTGTCTTTCTGTATGTAAAGCTTCTAGTCCAAAGAAATCCTCCACCCACCTGGCTGTCCCGTCCTGCTAACAGCGCCCAAGGAGGGGGCGTGACTTACAGTTCAGGGGGTGGTGGCCATTTTCCATTCCTAGTTGCAGTTCGTCTGGATTTAATACAGGCTAAACCTGCCAAACTAACAAAAGATAAATGAAAATGAAATAGGAAGGGTATGAAACCAAAAACAGTCCCAAAGAGGTTTTCATTGCTTGTTTTTAAGTACTTAAAAATTATTTGCCAAATTTACTACTACTGTATTCCTTCTTAGGGTTTTTTTTTTGTGTGTTTTTGCAATATGCGATTTTTTTATTTAATGTAATTTATATTTTTAATTGTGAATTAATTTAAGCGAACACATTTTTGTTGCCAAATCTCCCTCTTAACCCTTTTACCCTTGATGATTAGCTTTGCCAAAGTTTACACTGTATTTTTCTTTTCCTTTCTGTTCGATGCTGTATTTATTTATGAGGTGTTTTAGAACACGCTAGTTTTGTACTTATTAATAATTTTATGTTATTTAATTAGATGTAATTGTTTTTTGATGAATATTTATGAGTATTTAAGAATGTTAGGTGCATCAAAGATGCAGTGCATTTGCCAGGCCTGTTAATTTATTCTTAGCTAGCTTTACTTTAAAGCAAATGAGATGTTGTGTTATGAATGTTTAGACTTAATGACAGAACAATGTAGAAATGTCAGATTAGACTTGCGTACTTCTGAATGTGAACACTTGCTCTCACTCTTTAGCTAATTTATTTTTTGTTTGTTTGTTTGTTTTGTTTTTGTCCTGGTAATTATTTTTTAATTTTTTGTAATGAAAACAATCTCTTTATGACAAATATTAGCCTACCGAATGATGAGCACTGCATCTGTTTCCCTTTTCTTCCCTGTGATTTTTGTGCTTAATTTTGTTAATTTGTTTGCATCCTGCTGACCATTGTTGAACAAGCAATGAATTTGAGACTGGTGTTCTAGTGACACTTGATCAGGTGAAGTGGAGGGCCACATGTTGATATGAACTGACTCGCCAAAGATAACTGGAGTCCTTGAGAGGCCAATAAACTGTGTGTGTTTACATCCACGCAGCTCACACCCTGGTAAAGCTCGTATTCATATAACCACATGTACACTTCTTCAAAAGCATATTTGAGGTAGTGACTTTTTTAAGGTATATTTGTCACATTTTTAATTCAGCAAAACAAAAATAATTTATAAGAAATGGACTAAATAAAGAAAAATTTTAATTTACTTTTACAGCTGTAGGACATAATGTCAGATGTTTACGAGATATTTGTTTTATAGGGCACCTGTATATTGTATATAAAACATGGGTGTAACCACATTTTAAAGCCTCACTTTTTGGTTGTTACCATCTTGTTTTTATGAAGCAAAACATCACATTTGAAAAGTAGGTCAGTCTCTTGTCTCTTTTGCTTTAAATGCGACCATAATTTATAAAAAGTAACATTGTTATATCTTTAAGAAGACTTAAACTAAGACCATAAACTTATCAGAAAGGTTTGGGGCTTTTTTTTTTTTACCATGGTTGCAAATACTGTGAGAAATGGGGTCCTTTTCTTATGGACGTAAATGTAACTTGACTTCTTTTTGCAACCAGAGCAGCAACCTCTGCTGACTATTATAAAGAAAGTATGTTTAAGACAGTTATACACTGGCTTCACTTTCCAGGCTAAGATCAAAGGTTACATCCATCTTTTATACACAGTATATAAGTATTTTGCTGCCAAAAATTGATTTTTTTTTCTCAAGAAATCAAACCATATTCTCAAGCATGTCCTCTACAAACTTAAACCGTGTCCTTGCCCAGGCACTATAAACAGGATGTGAAATAACTGCTGGTATCAGGATTTCAATGTGTATGACTGCGTGAATGCCAACACACCAACTTGTTTCACTTATTACAAAGGAAAAATGAGGAGTCCCTTAAAGCTAGCTGCTTCCAAGACTGACTTTGTCTGTTGTGTGTAAAAAGAAAAAAAAACTTTCTATTTCAATAGTGAGAACCAGAGAGGCTACCTCACTGACTTTCCATTTGTCCTTTTAATCGTGTTGATGAAACCAAAGAAACCAAAGATTTGTTTCCTCTTCGGTACGGTCTGCGCTCAGCTCCATGCTTTTGTACTTTCTGTTCTGTTTAATAATCCCACAGATTCTACATTTTCTTGTCTCTCTTATTCTTACTTTCTCTTTCTCACATTTACATGTTTCTCTTTTAGCTCCACTTGGCCTCTTATCTTCAAAAAGTGCAAAGAAGGTGAAAAGGCAGACTTTGTGTAGGCTCGGGCTATATGCAGAATATCAGGGCTTTATCAGTTGTAGGGGTATTAATGTTCAAATGACTTCAACTAAGTCATTTGAACATTTCATGCGATGAGCTTCGGAGTTTGGATTCCAAATTCAGAAATACACTCAACTGAAGATCAAAAACAGCCCCATGATTTAATGTAAAAAAAATTAGCATCTGTTATAAATATTTTACAGCTGAATGTAGTTGGTAAATTAACTGCTGGTAAATAAAAGGGCCTCAATGTCACTTAAACTATGAGTAACGTCTTAAAAAATGTAAAAATTCAATGTGATGTGATAATATAAAAAAAGTCAGATTTTGTACAGTTCCTCTACTCATATTCTGGTTAATTGGCCTAAAAATAAGGAAAAAATAATAAACGAAGCTAAAACTTAACTGATAGTGTTTGTCTTTTCTAATTAATCTACTGCAACATTAATATTAAGAGTCACTGAGCTAAAATTGGACTTTGCTAAGGCCCGTTTCAACTAAACTTGACTGTATGACATATGAAGTAAGGCCTTTACTTTGAGACACAAAAGTAAAAATTACCAAAAATTATACAAGAGTGAAAAAAATGGCCCTTTAAACAAGTCCCAACACCTTGTGTATGAGATGTTTTCTGTTCAGACACCCACGTCATGTTTATTCATCATCAGTACTGTGTTTGAGCAGGAAGAAGCCAAATGAACTACTTCCAGGATGTGTCAAAATGACTCAATCATGTCCATTATGATGGTGATAAAAGCCAGTTAGACTAATTTTACTTAAACAAAAAAATACTTGGTAATTAGCATTGAAAACTAGGCTGAGTTGGAACTTGTGATGGCTCTACATTTATAGTCTTAATGGGACCTTTTATATTTATCGCAGCAAAAATTTCTGGCACAACTTCACCTACTTCCAAGGTGCATGGAGAGGATGAAAGAATTCACAATGCAGGAACTCCAGCAACACTTGAGGGAAGATGAACAACTTTAATAATTGACCGATGCGTTTCGGCTTTTGGCCTTCATCAGGGTCATAGTAAAACATTGTAGAAAATTGCTTAAATACTATTTAAATACTAAATAAAATACACTTTGCTTTTCCAAACCAGGATGCTTTGAAAACAAAGAGAGCGCTTTTGTTGCAAAGTATGAGATAACTTTGGATGAGTGCCTTTTTTGAACCAAAGCAAAGTCTAGATCTGTTGATGTGCTTTAAATGTCCTGTTCCCATGAAATAAGAAAAACCTCAGTGTGGATGCCACCACTGAGTGTCTTCACTGCTCTGTGGTGCTTTGCAGTGTAATGAAAGCGAAGAAATACATTAAATACCAAAGGTTTCCTCTTCTACGTACTATTCCTTCCCTGTTCTTTGTCTTTTCCCAGCTGGGCTTTCACAGGATGATCTGGTTGATGTTGTGCCTGTATTAACTGACTGAAAGATGTCAATGTCATATTTGCTAGAATTAACAGAGACATTAATGAAAAGTTTGACCTCTTGTCCTTTTGTAAATGTGGAAAGCCAAAGAGACATAAAAACTTTTTTTCTGCCATTTTTCCTTGTTTTTGTTAAAAGAAAAAACAAAATACTTAATGCTATAATCATCTACTGTAAGTTTAATGCATACTGGAACAGGATGGCCAATCAGATTGTATTTTGTTTATTACAAGCAATACTCTAAAAGGCAAGAAACCTGTCTTCACAATTAATGCATGTTGGTCCAACCAGGAACCAACACAAAGATAAGTAGATTTTGACCCTCCATAGATATGGAAAGCCACAAAAATAAAACTCTTATGTTTTACAAACAATATAAGTTTGCTTTATGAGTTCCAGACTTTGCAAATCAGTACAAATATTTGTGTAGATCACAAGAAGGCAAATCCCAGTTTTGCGAGGATTTTGCTTGTACAGTAAAAGAATGAACAGTTTTTCCATAATGTGGTAGAACAAAAAGCCTATGTATTCTGTTACAATGTTAAAAATGTAATTTTTTAAAACAGATAAAATCTTATTAGATATTTCTATGATTATGCTACAAAGCAGTTTCTTAGATACCACAAAATTCATCATTTTCATTGTGGCTTTATTCAGCGTCTAATGTACAAAAATTTATGTCATGATTAATCATTGCTTGCTTCAAGTTTACTTACCATTTTACCATGACTGATGATTCCAATTGTCAAACTTTGACAGTGATGAATGAAATGTTTGGCATCTTGGCCAAAGACACAAACAATTTGCATTTTTGGTCTTTGCTTTTCTTTCTCAGTTTAATGTAATATGCTAACAAACTAATTTTCTCAATTTCTCCAGTTACTTCATGACATCCTTGAAATAAATTAATTTTTTTTAATTCTTGGCTTTCTATGTGTACAGAAAGTCAAAAATAAATGTTTTATAATACACATAATTTCAAGTGACCTGGAATTTTCACAGGGAAATATGGAATATCTTTGTGCACTGAAGCCAACGAGACATAAAATTTTAAGTAAATAAAGTGATGAGAAAAGAAAGATTTTCAGTACAACAAAAAATATTTCACAATTGTTGCATTAGTTTTATTATTTGTGAAAGTAACTCCAGTGTGCAAATCTGATGGAATTTTAAAGTCATTTCACACAGCAAAAGCTGTGCAGATTCTCTAATGTTGACTCCATTTTTGGTTTCAATTGTAGATCTTGTTCTTGAAATGAAAATTTTGCAATCTTGAGCAAGACAGAAACCACAATACTCAACCAGATCTGGTGGAAAATTAGCTCTTTGTTTTCCTCTTTTCTGTTTCTTCTTCTCTTTTTAAATGGTCGCAAAGCTTTAAAAATAAAACTAAACATGGAGACAAACTTATGAGCGTTGTGCGCAGACCGTGCTCTCTTTACCAAACTGTTGCAGATATACCTCATAGACACTAGTGTTAGGATGATGTTATTATAGCGTATGTCATAAATTATTCACTTGCTCTTCTTTCTTTTTTTGGTAACTGTGACTTTAAAATAAAACAAATGTGGGGAAAAAGCTTTATACATTTTTAATTTGTGATTTCTTTTTTGTGATAGCTAAAAAGGTGCGCTAAAACCAAAAATTTAAAATGCTTGTCTTCTTCTATGCTCTTTCTTGTTGATGTATTGCTGTTCTCCGTCTATCCCATCTGCCAAGGATTGAAGGACACATCATTTTAAATCTTATTTTTTGGCTCTTTTAAAGGGGGTTTTTGTCCCCTCGTATGGATATTTTTGGGATTGGGAACATTGTTGGAATGATGTCACAATCTACATGTTTCAGCCCAGAATAATAACGGCTGCTTTCATGTACTTCTTTTACATTTTTAGTTTTGGTTTCTTTCCTTACCAGTGCCGTAATGCTAGCATCACATTACATAACCCATACAGCAGTTCTATAGCCCAGATTTTATGCATGAGTATAATTAGCTAGCCATGTAATGCATTGTGAGTCTTATTATTAACCATCTTCTTGTTGTCATCTTCTTGATTCATTTTCATGACTATATGCTGTACACACAGACCCTTGTGTTGCATCTCGCATTGGCACACCTTTGACCTCCTGATGTTTAACCTGATAACTTGTTTCCATTTGGAGTATTGAAGCATCAGCACCCACAGTGAGAAGGGATTATCAGGGTACTGATAGTTTAAAGGAAAATTTATCATACAATTTAGAAGCTGGCCCTTCCTGTGATCGTTAAAGTAAATGTGATGCCTTTGACGTAGAAACGGTTTTGACTGAAATCAAACAATAATCAAAGTAGTATTCTGTTTTTGTTTTGTTTTTTGCTTGGTTTGAATATTGCTGGACGTGAACTTGAAACCACTAAGCAGCAAAGCTTTAAGAAATTGTTCATGTATCTCATGCTCTGACCATTTATAAGAGGGATGTTTAGGAGAAACTCAAGATTTAATTCATTTTTAAAGGCTATTTATGAACAAAAAGAGCCAAAGAACAAATGGACAGTTGATCAAATTTGAGTTATTTCAGTATCCAAAGGAAAAGAACATTTTAAGTGATGAGAATCTTGATACAAATGGCCCCTCATAACTCAATAACTAAAATGAAAATTAAACAAAAGTTACTTCAGTGTTTCAGTGAGGAAAAAAAAATCTTTAAGCTCACTTAAGGCTAGTGTTTTGTGAACGTGGTCAAAGTGTTACTCTAACTTAGAGAAACTAGTCAGAAAATGGCATCTATCACCTGAAAATTAACAGTCTGACTTTGGAAAACCCTTTTTTCTTTTTTTTGGTCCTTGTTGAGTATATGTTTTCTTTGTTTCATTTGTCTGTTGATTAAGTGTGTGATGTAAATTAATATGCTAAATCCTGAATGTTATTTTTGTGCTATAAACCCCAGAGTTAAGTTGAAAATTCTTAAGAATCAGAACTTTACAAGTCCGCTAAGTTATTAATTTTCTAATAACGTATGTGTACGAAACATTAACCTGCACAAGTGAAATAATGAAACCAATGACATAAAATTTGTATATGTGCATTTAGCTGCATTTCTTTTGTGCATATAGAAATCCAGTCAGAACCTATGGTTTTAACATCAGCAGCATCAACAAAATGGGGTCAAAGGTTAAAGAGGCAGACTCATGAAGTCAGTACGTGGATAAAATCACAACCTGTCCATGTTTTTAGTTACCACGGACACTGCAGGGGAGAATAATTAATGTAGCTTCCTTTCAAAAATACATTTTTCCATGCTTACGCGCCAAAACATCCCCCTGAACAATATTTTAATCCTTTTGTTTTTGCTTCTTAACCTTTTTTTTTTTACTTATTTAATTTAATTTTAAATTTTAATTTAATTTTCTTTATTTTTAATTTTTAATTTGTCATATTTGTCATACTGTAATTAAAAATCAAATGAGGCATTTTTATTTTTGACATTTGGTCGGAACAGAAAAAGTGAAGTGACTGCAAACTTGTGGTGTGGAATAAAAATGATGATCAAACATGAAGAAGATATTTGGAGAATAATTGTTGTTCCACTCTATGTATAAAAGAAGAAAAAAAAATCAATAAAGAAATCACAATGGTCTTATCCATGTACAACTGATTCTTCTGTTATTTTGTTTATAATAAAAAGTACAATGATGGGAAACTGCAGATTCATATACTCAGTTTACTTCTCAAGGTTTAAACGTTTATAGAAAGTTCGACAATATATAATGAGGTGGTGTGTTTTAAATATAAACTGGTTAACAAATGTGGTCACTAATGTCACCCTCTGGTTTTGGTCTTTAAGGTTTAAAGTTACCATTTTGGTTTTTGTTGTTTGTTTTTGTTTTAGGCGTAAAATGACCATAAATAATCAGTTAATATTAACTATCGCAGTTAGTAAGAATTTGCTAATGTAAGTACCCAAGTATTTACACCCATGAACTATATATCACCCAAAGAAACATACTTGCTAATTACTGCTAGCCAGTGTTGGGAAGGTTAAATGTATTCCACTACAGATTACAGAATACATGCCCCAAAACATATTTTGTAATGTGTTACGTTACTCAGTGAGAGTAACGTATTCTGAATACTTTGGATTACTTAATATATCATGCTTTTTAGCTTTTTACAACTACATGAATGTACTACTGCTGTGTGATTTATTACTATTACTAAAAGTTACTTGTCATACCAATACAAACTAGATTTTTGAGTAACAGTAGGGTGGAAATTAGGTAAGGCTGCACTTTTTGCAGCGATCTCGTATAGAAAACTATTCCGTGTGTACACGGTGTACAGTCGAGTCTTAACAGCTTACTTACAACTGGGCTCGTCAGGCACTCTTCTTGGCTGCAGTGGTTATTATTATATTTACATCCTTCCAGCTCCCGTTTCTGCTCGATGACAGCTCGTACTTTTCCACTCTCCTTTTTCTCCCTCCTCGCGCTCACAGAAACATAACGGGTATGGCAGTCCATTCTCCCTGCAGCACGGACTACACTGCCCATGAGGCTACATTCTTTAGGGCGATGCCTGTAGCATTCTGCCTGTTGCCTTCATATTAAATAATTTTCTGAATAATCATTTTAAAACATATTTCTTCATGTCATTATGCGGGCCACAAGATTGAGACACAGGCATTAGAGCCTCTTAATGCGTGTTTTGTTTGGGTTTCCACCGGCGTGGAATGACCAAAAATAGAGAGGACATAGCCGAACATATGAAACAGGAAAATACCGCCGTGTAATTTATTTCATCAAAGTAACTGTATTCTGAATACCACCTTTTTAAACAGTAACTGTAATAGAATACAGTTACTCATATTTTGTATTTTAAATATGTAATACCGGTACATGTATTCCGTTACTCCCCAACACTGCTGCTAGCAGACTAATGAAATATTAGAATTTCACTTACTAACACTGAATCAAATTTCTTGTATGGTCAGTATAACACAGCGGGCCACGTTATTTGCCAGCTGCATTAAAAGTGCTCCAACAGCCCAAACTGAAGAGAGGAGGGAAACTACCTACAGAGACCAAAGGTGTTTTATTTTTTTTATACAGCAGGCTCCAAAGGGTTTTATTTAAAGAGGGGCATTTTAAAATGGGAGTCTGGAGGCTAACTGAGACATTAGAGATAGTTTTGGTTGCCACTTGATTTGGAGAAGTCATATTGTTTAGGAGTTCAAATCACCCAACTTGTGTGGGACCAGAAGACACCTTAATCTTCTGCATTCAGCAGAGGTGTAGTGGTCTGGGTAAGCAGCAGAAGGTTTTCAGATACCAAAGTGTGCTGAAAGAAACTTGAATTTGGGAATGCTTTAACTAGAAGATAAAGTGGGGTTTGTTTGAGGGTGCAGCTACCGTGGGATTGTCAAGTCAAAACCAAACAAGTGTGCAGTGACTTTAGTTTCTCAATCAAAATTAAAGTCAAAAATCAAAATGTGATTGAAGTGTAGGCTTTCAGCTTTGATTAATGGGTTTCAACAAAGTAGTAATTGGAGTCCTTTTTAGAGGTTTGAAAGTGACCAGTGGTCAGGTGAGTCCTGTTCCCTGACAGATTAAGCAAATAAATAATCTGGAGTTTAAGTGTCGAACTTTATTTGGTAACTGCTCACTGAAACTCTCAAAATGAGGTCCAAAGAGCTGCTTGTGAAAGTGAAGAAGGCCATCATTAGCTTTACTTTGGTTCAAAGAAAAAAAGCTTTTGGTGTGGCCAAACCAACAATCTAGTTATTTCCTATGAAGAAGGAACGCACTGACCAGCTCAGCGACACCATACAAGCTGTAAGACCAAAAAAAGACAACTAAGTGTGCGATGACTGAATTATTTCCATGGGAAAATAACATCACAACATCTAACAAAGTCAAGAGCGCTCTCAAGGGCTCAAGATCTTTACAAATGTAAATACAGAAGGTTTACAGAAAACTGCAAACCACAGCCTACCTCCTAAGTAGAGAGAGCTGCACAGTTCTGGGAAAACAATTCTTTGGACAGATGAAATCAAGATTAACTTTTCCCAAAAAGTTAATCCTGATGGGAAGAGACAGAAAAGAGGTTAGAGTACAACATCTGTCAGACATGGTGGAGGCAGCATTACGTGGGCATAAAGGTCTGCCAGCGGATCCGGATCTAGTGTTTACTGATGATGTGATTGCTGATGGAAGTAGCAGGACATGAACTGTGAAGAGTTCAGGGCATTGGTCTTTTCTCAGGATTCAGGGAAAGCTTCAAAACTGATTGGACAGAGCGTCACAGTTCAAAAGCAACCCAAGAGGTTCTCAAGGCAAAGAAATGGGATGTTGTTCAATGTCCAAAACAGTCAGTCACCTGATGGAACAGCTTTTCATTTATTAAATATAAAAACTGAATCCATGAAGACCCACAAACAAGCATAGACCGAAGGTAGCTGCAGTAAAGTCCTGGCAAAGCATCTTTAATTTGATCTTTTTCCTCAGTTTCCTTACAGACGTGTTTAAAGTTTCATCTTGTCCCGCATTTTCTTTTGTTAGATTGGTCCCCACTACCTCTCACCTTGCCTCTTTTCTTTTTAACCACTCCACGACCCCATCTATTTCTTTCTTTCTGTGTCTGTAATGACTCTACCGCCTCTTCCGTCTGATTCTACATCTCTTCTCTCTTCATTCTTTTCTTCTCAGTGTCACTCTGCTCTGTTTTCTCTCACTGTAATCATTCCAGCATCCATCTCCTCTCATCAATCCACCTCGTCACTTCTCCCCTTTAACCCCTCCTCCCGCTCTCTTAATCACTCCGTCCCAAACCTCCTGCTCGCCTTCCTACCTCTGTTGCCAGGGAAACAGTGGCCCATTGTGTAGCTGTTAATCTGGTGACATTGTCTTTCTATTACCTGTGGGTCAGATGCCTGATAAGGAGAACAAAGCGTGGGAAACCGAAGAGCAACTCACTGGAAACTGCTGTACAATGAACAGCTTGATTTTAAGATTTTTGTGTCACTGCTTTGTGCTAAATTCACATTAACAGTCCAGCAGATTCCTGCGTGGTGCTGGTTTCCACTCAGGCTGAAGTACGAGGACTTTGTGCTGCAGGCTGCGTGGTAGAAGGGTGTTTGCTGGACTAGGCTGACATTGCTAATGCCAGTGGACAGGAGCCAATACACCTCCACAATGAGTGTAAACAGGCAGCATGCAGGAGAAAGGGAATCAAATAGCCTGTAAACTATGCTGAGCTCGGTGCAGCCCGGCTGATATCGACCACCACGCCGTTCCCAAACAACGTCACCTGACCTGGCTTTGCCATTTTGGTTCTGCTTTAAAATGAGAGCACAGAAAATAATTCATCAGCAGACTCACGCACATCTTTATATACAGAAGCTGATCTGAATAGTCGGACCTGCACAGAAGAGCAGGAATTAAGACTGTAGTGTTTAATTATTAATAACAACCTCAAGTGACCACGAGAAGAACTGCAATTTTTAGGTGTTTGCCCCTTGATTATCACTTGATTCTGTCATTCAGTGGAGAAATTTATACAAGGCGAGCTCTTTATTCCTCTGAGAGACTGTGCAGAATTTACTAAATTTTCTTTCTATTTTCTTTGTTTTTTATTCTCTGCTTCCCCAGTTCTCTCTCTGGTTTCCTCTTATGCTCGCTTTCTCTTCAACCTTCCATCTTTCTCCTCCTCTCCTTTCGCCCTTCGTTCTTTTACCTCTATCCTCTCCCAATTTTATTTCTCTAATTTCATTTTACCTCATACCTCGCTCCGTCCTTCTCTCTCTTGCTCTGCAGAAATCAATGGTCGTTCTCCTCAATAGGAGGTCACGGGGTTCCGGGCGCTGGCGTCCTGGCTTTTCAATTACTAGCAGCCTGCAGTCACCACAGCGCGTGCACACACAAAAATACACACACCTACACCTTTAGTACTGAGCCGCTCCTCCAACCCACCGTTGCAAAATTAAGTGCAAAGATTTTGAGATGAAAGGACAATTTGGATGTTGAAATGACAGAAACCATCAGAGACAGATAGAGATGGAATAAATCAAAGTCAGATTGTTGAAGGAAATAAAGAAGAAAAATCTGAAGAATGGAGTGTCAGTGATCCATGATGAATGTTTGCATTGCGTGTCCTCTCGTGGATGTCAGTCACTTGTGATATGAAATCAACACCTTCCAGTGCTGAATGATGCAGAAATACTGAATTATTGTTAATTCTATTCTGGACAACAGCATTGGATGAAAGCAAGGAGAGGACTAGTGATACCAATCAGCAGTACATCTACTCAAGTACCGTTTTAATGTACTTGTCTCATAGTATCAGAAGCAGCACTCAGAGACCGATCACCATTTTCAGGAGCTGGAGCCAGTATTTTGAGCCAGTAAGTGAAACCAGGTAAGTCTGTTTTCAGAAGCAGGACGAGGAATTTATGAATGCCAGAGAGGAGCAGACAGGTTAGTGTGAAGTGGTGGGGATGTTTAATGCCATTAATGCTTCAGTGTGCAGTTTAGAGTCTTTACTTGGTTTTCCTTTTACAGTTTGCTGAGAGGAGTCAGGCCGAGGAGTGGTGGAGAGACAGTTTTGTCCAGAGAAGGAGATGTTTGCAGGTGAGCGGAGGGGGGTTGTTTTCAAGATTTTCAAGGAGGCAAATTTAAAAAGCAACATCAAAAACTGACAGAATCAAACCTCCCTAAACCTGCTTAACACCACAAGGGCAACAATGATTTGAGCTCTGAGCTTTAAGCTAGTGCTCAAATACAGCGGGGTGATTGGTGGAATGAATGCAGGTAGAACTGAGCAGGGCTCCACCTAACGACCACCTAAAGTATGAAAAGCCTGTCCTGAGAAAAGACAAAGCTGTAACATTTCTGTAAAACTTCTGATCAAATATTCTGATTTCATGTGGCCTGCCTGCACCGCCTCATTTAAAACAAATCCTGAAAATGCTCCCTCTAATGTGGGTGCCGATGAGGGGGCGGAAAACTTCTGTTTCGTTATGTTCAAATCTCCAACCTGTAGAAATGCGAGCTGGTTTTCAAAAGACATGAAGGCAGCGAGTGTTTCAAGTAAGTAGCCTTCCTAAACTATTGGCCATATTTAGTGGGAGGAGATTTTAACGATGCTCTGAGTAGTTTTTGACATTTTTACAGTGTAAGTAATGAGAAGTACACATCTGAGGAAAAATACAGAAATAGATTAAATGGGTTCAGTTTCCAGTCTTGGTAGCCGGGGATCAGTCCGCCAGGCCCTCCGCTCCTGGCCGCCGTCCGGCACGCAATGCACCCGCCTCCTGCGGGTGGTGGGCCCATGTCCCCTTTTCGGGCTGTGTCTGCCAGGGCTGCCCTTTGTCACCGACCGATACCGGTCGATCTACGTCCCTACCCTCACCTATGACCACGAGCTGTGGGTAGTGACCGAAAGAACAAGATCGTGGATACAAGCGGCGGAAATGAGCTTCCTCCGAAGGGTGGCTGGCCTCTCCCTTAGAGATAGGGTGAGAAGTTCAGCCAGAGGGGCCCAGAATAGAGCCGCTGCTGCTCCACATCGAAAGGAGCTAGCTGAGGTGGTTCGGGCATCTGACAAGGATGCCTCCTGGGTGAGGTGTTCCGGGCATGTCCCACCGGGAGGAGGCCCTGGGACAGACCCAGGACACGCTGGAGAGATTATATCTCTCAGCTGGCTGGGAACGCCTTGGTGTTCCCCCAGATAAGCTAGAGGAGGTGGCTGGGGAGAGGGAGGTCTGGGCTTCTCTGCTTAGGCTGCTGCCCCCGCGACCCGCCCCGGAAAAAGCGGAAAAAGATGGATGGATTTGAGAACTTGTTTTAGTTTGAGGGATTTTTTTAAAAAAAAAATTATTATTCTATGGTAGCTGCTTTTTTTTGTCAGGATAAAGATTCAATTTAATTTAATTAAGTTCAGAATGGATACGACAATCCAAACAGGATCAGAGTCTCAGTAAACATCTGCACCAAACCTCCTGACACTTGTTTAGCTGACAAGTTTGACAAAACTGAGACAATTAAGAAAAGAGAAAAGGAAAAAAGAAAAAATCAAAGAAAATGCTAGCGAGGGGTGGAGCACAAGGAGAGAAGGTAACTGAAATAAATAAAAACAGATGCTGGAAAGGAGAGGAATGAAGAAGAGGAATGAAGGAGACAGAACAGGACAGGACAGATTTTTTGGACAGTGGTCAAGAGAGGAAGACAGGAAGAAAAAATAGGAGCTAAATGAGGAGTAAATTAAAAGAAGAAGTGGAGATAAAATAGAACAAGGAGAAAAAGAAAACATGGGATGAAGTACGATGAGGAAAAAGGGGAGAGCGAAGAAAATGAAATGAAAGATAGTTGCTGGCTCAGATGCAGGGGGGGGGGGGTCGCTCAGCCGGCCGTCCTCAGGGGTTATTGGGTCGTGGACAGCCAATCTCTCTCAGCTTAATCAACAGCAGCAGAGGTGATTGCAACACCGCAGGGGACTGCTGGGAAAAACGAAGGAAGGAGGCGGAGGGAGACGAGATAGGAATGAACGGTGCAGGAGAGGAAGGGGGAAGGAACAGTGAAGATGAGGAAAAGATTGGAAAAGCACGGAAAACTGGGGGAAGAGGGGGGTGTGCAAGAGGAAAGGAGGGAGGACAAACGATTGGAAAAGATGGGACAGAGAAAACGGGGGAGGGGTAAAGAGCAGTAAGGGGGACAGAGGAGAGGAAGAGGGGAGAAAATTATGGGATGACAGGAGGAGAAAACAGGTGAGGGGGTAAAAGCAGAAAAAGATGAAGCAGAAATGAAGAGAAATGAGCGAGAGGGCGAGACGGGAAAGAGGAGGAAAGGAATGAAGTGGAAGATAAGAGAAAGACAGATGGGAGAGGAAGTGAGGAAGATGTGGGAGAAAGGGGAAAAAGAGGAACTGAAAGCAGGCATGTGAAAGGAATGTTTTCCGAGGCAGAGATGAACGTGGAGGAGAAAGCAAAATGAATGGAAACTCAGATGAAAAAGGTGACGACTATGAAGACATAAATAGAGAGGGAAGGAAAGAAAGAAGAATAAAGGGAAGATAAAGAGAAATAGGCTGAGGATTAAAAGGACAATTAAGGAGAAAAGACGAGATGAGTGAAAGAAGAAAGGAAAACAGATGAGGAATAAAGGAAATCAAATCCTGGTGGTGTGTTAGACCGTGCTATATTAGCCTTAAACAGCAACAAAAAAAACCTCAAGCAACAAAACTTCAAAAGTGTCTCGAATCACCTACATTTGTCCAAAACTAACCAAATAACAAGAAGCCAATTTTAACGCTACTTTTATTCCCCCCCTTTTTTTTTCTTTTGAGGTTATTGGATTGATATTTTTAATGTGCCCTGATAGAGCTTTATCCAAATACAAATACACAACAGCCACAGCATAGATGCCTTGGGTTGGTGTGCCTTCTGAAACTTTCTAAAGTCGGAATTCGAACTGTAAATCCTGACTGGAAACTCAGGATTTTCAACTTTTAACTTCAAATGGAAAGCAGCATAAAGCCCCAGTGACCTTCATGTTTTGGAGTCTTTTTTATATCTCACCTGTTTGGATACTGTTACACCTGGCTTAGCTGTGCAAGGAGCCCATTATACTTGCCATTCTCACTCTCATGAATGCTGTTGCTGCTTTGGTGGAGTTTCAGCCAGTCATGCACCTCTCAGATTTGGTGTCTGCGCACAGGTGAGGACACAACAGTATGATCAAGTTGTTTTTTCTCAGCGTAGAAGCTGAGAGGTTCACAGATTATACAGAGGGAGATGTTTCAAGATGTAAAGATAACTGGCTGCTCCAATGTGAAGGGTAAATGAGGCAAGTTGTATCGAGTGCTTTGAGTGTTCAGGCACTGTACAAGAACCAGTCCATTCACCATTAATCATATAATCATATGCAACGATACTCGTATCGATATTGAACCGTTCGATACACATATGGATGAACAATACAAAGTTTTTAATATATTTTATCAACTTTCCTTCTGACGATGCTGTCTGTGTTGAGCGCTCAGTGGATCTGCGATCGACAGTGCAGCCTAGGCGGAGTAGTCGAATGCAGATTCACTGAGCGCAGGGCAAGCTAGCAGACAGAAGTTAAGCTCTCCTTGCAACATGGCAAATTGAACCTCTCCCACCTTCATTCAGATCTGGCGTTTAGAACTATTTTGGTCTTCATGTGACGTATGACCCTGAAGGTAAGCGCGTCACGGGCTAAAGTAAAACAGTATGTGGGATGCGCCACGCAATGCTCAATTACATTGGTGGGAACTAGTGTGTTAGCGCAGTTAGCTTGTTAAGGTGTTGGCGGTCCAGCCCCACACACAGGGCGATCTGCGGTAGCTCGTTAACGGAGATTTGTCGTGTTGTGGCTTTAACGGCATTTCAACGAGAATTAACGCTGATAGCACTAGTGGAAACACAACGAATATGACTGCACATTTACTCCGACTTTGTTGTTTCAGCAACATTAAATTTAAAAACTGTACTTTTGAGTTAAAATATATATTTATAATTTTAATAAATGACAAATTAAAAAGGCATGAACTTTTTTTGTATCGAAAAAATATCGAACTGTGACACCAAAGTACCGAACCGTGAGTTTTGTGTATCGTTGCACCCCTAATAAATAAATAAATAAATAAATAAATAAATATATATATATATATATATATACACACACACACACACACACACACACACACACACACACACACACACAGGGAGTGCAGAATTATTAGGCAAATGAGTATTTTGTCCACATCATCCTAGTCATGCATGTTGTCTTACTCCAAGCTGTATAGGATCGAAAGCCTACTACCAGTTAAGCATATTAGGTGATGTGCATCTCTGTAATGAGAAGGGGTGTGGTCTAATGACATCAACACCCTACATCAGGTGTGCATAATTATTAGGCAACGTCCTTTCCTTTGGCAAAATGGGTCAAAAGAAGGACTTGACAGGCTCAGAAAAGTCAAAAAATAGTGAGATATCTTGCAGAGGGATGCAGCAGTCTCAAAAGTCTCAAAAGCTTCTGAAGCGTGATCATCGAACAATCAAGCGTTTCATTCAAAATAGTCAACAGGGTCGCAAGAAGCGTGTGGAAAAACCAAGGCGCAAAATAACTGCCCATGAACTGAGAAAAGTCAAGCGTGCAGCTGCCAAGATGCCACTTGCCACCAGTTTGGCCATATTTCAGAGCTGCAACATCACTGGAGTGCCCAAAAGCACAAGGTGTGCAATACTCAGAGACATGGCCAAGGTAAGAAAGGCTGAAAGACGACCACCACTGAACAAGACACACAAGCTGAAACGTCAAGACTGGGCCAAGAAATATCTCAAGACTGGTTTTTCTAAGGTTTTATGGACTGATGAAATGAGAGTGAGTCTTGATTTTCATGCAGGACAATGCTCCATCACACGTGTCCAAGTCCACAGCGTGGCTGGCAAGAAAGGTTATAAAAGAAGAAAAACTAATGACATGGCCTCCTTGTTCACCTGATCTGAACCCCATTGAGAACCTGTGGTCCATCATCAAATGTGAGATTTACAAGGAGGGAAAACAGTACACCTCTCTGAACAGTGTCTGGGAGGCTGTGGTTGCTGCTGCACGCAATGTTGATGGTGAACAGATCAAAACACTGACAGAATCCATGGATGGCAGGCTTTTGAGTGTCCTTGCAAAGAAAGGTGGCTATATTGGTCGCTGATTTGTTTTTGTTTTGTTTTTGAATGTCAGAAATGTATATTTGTGAATGTGGAGATGTTATATTGGTTTCACTGGTAAAAATAAATAATTGAAAGGGGTATATATTTGTTTTTTGTTAAGTTGCCTAATAATTATGCACAGTAATAGTCACCTGCACACACAGATATTAATGAGTTTTTTTGGGTTCATTGAGAACATGGTTGTTGTTCAATAATAAAATTATTCCTCAAAAATACAACTTGCCTAATAATTCTGCACTCCCTGTATATATAGATAGATAGATATGGAATATAGAGGTTGGGACTTGCAGTGTTTATGCAAAGTTTTATCATGATTGGTTTACTCGTCTAGAGTGATAGAGAACACACACATGCTCTACGATCATAGTATGAACAGCACTGAGCTGCTGGCATTTGGATGATTAACTGCTGATTAACAAATATCTAAACAGGTGTGCCTAATAAAATGGTTGGTGCATGCAAATCTCACCCTTTATTTAGTGACAAATGATAATCGTGACAACAGATTTGAAATAATAAGAAATGACTACTTTTTTTTTCTCACATTACTGTATTTTATTTTGAAGGAAGACTTGCTGTCGTCTGTAACTGCACTGTTAATACCATGTCCTCTCATGTACATGTCCAAAAAACATGATACAACAGTAGAGACAGGTGGTTTATGTGCTCTGGAACAAAGAAAATAAATCAATTTAAAAAAATCCAAACTACAACAAGCACACAGGAGGTGCAAGAAATCTAGAGTGCGTTTGCTTGTACAAATCAAACTGCAAAATTTCAGCTGAACGCACGCACAGTCACACCAGCTGTCCAAGCGGACACACTGAGGATCATTGAAAATAAGTTAGGATACACACACCCTGAGAATGTCTTTCTGCTGTGACCTTTTCCCATTGTTAGCAGGGTTTTAATGAAGGTCAACTTTGTCTTTTAGTTGCACATAAGCAGTGAGACACTCCTTTAATCCTTTGCAAAGCAGTTTTGAAAGCCCACATCATGGGTCACAATAATAATGACAAACCACTTTAGACAGCTTATGGATGCTGACATTAAAAAGGAGTCACTGAGACTGAGTAATACTTCACGCATTTCACTCTCACACACACACAAAAGAATGTGGAAGCACACTAACACGTCTGGTATCGGATGAGTACACGTTGTATAGTGCATTTCTGTCTGTGTTGTACAGTCGAAGCAGAAAAATGTAGGAGCAAAAATATCTTAGAAACTTTTTGCAAGCATTGGCAAAAATATGAGAATGACCTGCACCATGAAAAGGCTGATTTCGAGCTCCATTAGCTTCTACAAACAGGTTCAAGCCTTCAGTTTTTCATATCATTTCTAAACTATGTAAATATCCTGTACTTGCTACTTTTTAAATGTTACATATCTGTAGCTCTTCCCTGTTTTTGACACAATGATACAGTGTTGCAAAATTTACACATGGTCATAGTTCCAAATAGCACACACACAAAAAAGTAAGCTTCCAGAAAGTGGCCAAACAGAAGAAAGTGGAGTTTTAGGGAGAGGAGACCCTTAAAGAGACTGGTCATTACTGAAACATGTGCAGTAAAGCCCCAGCAGTTTAACTACTTTCTGGATATTATGGTTAGATTTTATTTTTAATGTATTTTTAAATAAATGGCACTGACCACAGCAGAAACACGCAAATTCAGATTTCAGGATGGAGTTCTCCTGTCAGCATTTTGGTTAAGCACGCGTATAATTTACATACACAGCACAAGTCCAGTATTTTTAGTCAGCCAGTGTAAAAAAGGCACATTATCACTGCATAACAGAACAAAACCAGTAAAGGAGGAACAGGGTCAGAGGTCAAACATTAGTGATGGGATTTCCAGCTCTTTTTAGAGAACCGGCTCTTTCAGCTCGGCTCACTAAAAAGAGCCGGCTCTTTCGGCTCCCAACCGGCTCTTCAGGTTGTTTTGTTGCTTGGTGGTTTTATTTATATATGTTTATATATAAATATATGTGCTGGCCCCAAGAGACAAAACACGTACAAACTCCAAAACACATTCCTAGCGTTAACTGAACTTCAAAACAGAGCTACCTCGATCACTTAAATTACACAATTGAAAGCATATGTGTATTGTTTGTGTATTTATACACAAGCACTCATATATATTCAAATAATTTAAAAAAAAAAAAGTTCATTTACCTGTTACTACCACACACCAAATCTGGTCGTTGGTACTTGCTGGCTTGTGTAGCCACCAGGTAACAAAAGCTCAACACTGTGCCTAGCATCCTGGAGCACTTCTGTTGTGTTTTGTACGTGCTTCTTTTAACTATATGAATGTTCAGCTTTTTCCTTTTAAACCAATTTAAAGTGAAACAAAACAAAACACTGGAAAGCACAACACAATTAAATATAAATAAAAATAAGATGCATATCCTCTATCTTATGGGCCTGCATGAATAAACTTTCTGAATCCTTTATCATCCACAACTGAATACAGTTGACGTTGTTGTCCCTGGCTCTCTTTCTCTCTCCCTCCCGCTCTGTTCCTGTGCTACTGCGAGTATAACTACCGCCCCTCCCCTCTCTGCCCAGCACAAAGCACAAAGCACAAGGCTCGCGTGCGAGTGAAGCGGAAAAAATGTGCGAGAGAGAGGGTGAGAGAAAGAAAGAAAAGAAAAAAACTCCACGGCTTGCGATAAGGAGCCGGCTCGCGTCGTTCACGTCAAAGATCCGGCTCTAAGAGCCATTTCGTTCACGACCGACACATCACTATCAAACATCACTTCCCAAATCCCGGACATTTCCAAGACAACAGGAAGTCAGGTGGAATCAAACCAGCAGTCACTGAGACGACATCTGGAGTTTTATCAACCCACACTGAAATCAATTATAGAATTCTTTAATTCAGACTAATCACTGGTTAAATTGGATACAATAATATCAGGATGAATTGTTTCTATATGCAGACAGCAGTCAGAGGTTAACTGCAGTTAAACACCTGACAAATGTCATTTTCGAGCTACTTCTCTGCACTCATCTACATTTTGTTCAGTCCTTCCAAACTGAAGCCAGTTCTTATCATGCCCCAAAGGATGGGATACTTTAAAGAATAAAGACATTTTCTGACGTTGGCTCTGGTTAGAGAGTGATGGAATTGACACCGACTCAGCACCTATACTGATAAAGAAGATTTAAAGTATTCAACTAGTACTGATCTACTGGCTCACAAGAGAAACCATAACAGCAACAAAAAACTCTAAGTTGGTGATGCCCAATAGAAAAATGGGAGTAAGCAGCATTAATATGATGATTTTAGTCTTTTCAGAATTGTTACACCCATTGAAACCAAATCGGTTCGGCCTTATAGCTGTACGAGCCTTTAAAACCTTTAACAGATGTGAGGATATCTCGTGTTGATCACTTAGTTTTTCTTTTTAATTGCTTGTTTTTCCTTCTTACTTTCCTCATCTTTAAAGAGATTAGGTTTAGCTTCAGTTTCAGGTGTACAGATACAGACAATGTCATTCCCCCCCCCCCCCCCTTTTCCAGATATTTTTAAGCTTGATGATGTTGGTGGCTGTTATTCAATTTGTGAAAACAGTACTGCTACTATAAAAACCAGTAACGTCTGTTCCCTCTTTGTTTTTCCTCATGGAGGGTTCATGAGCAGCTTCACTGATATAGTTTCACAATTTTATGGTAACTTCTTCCTTGTTAAGCTACAATTTTAAGTCACATTTCTGACTGGTCTCTTCATTACATTCATTTTACTTTATTTGAAAAAAAATAAAAAAAAGTATGCAGCTACTGTTTCATCTCCTGGTCACGTCACTGGGCCAATCGCTCTCAAAATAAATAGCTGCACACAACCCCTAACTCACAGGCTGGACCTTTACCGATACGGACAGCTCAAGATGTGAACAGTTCGATTATCCCTCATCGCTTTTTGACTTGTTTTGGTTTCCGTTTTTCCCTCAGCAGGAAAACAGAAGCAACGTATTTTTCTAGCTTGCTTATGACACTCACAGGGTCAGTGTGTGACTCTAGTTTCCCAGCTTCACTGGGGTTCATTTATGAAATTAGAGCAGATGAAGGATCATCACAAGAATTCATTTAGTTTTATTTAATTTAAATATGAACCTCTTTTTCTCTCTTAAGCCCGCCAGTACCCTCCTATCACACAGGATCCAACCTCCTCCAATCAAATTGCAGGAGTTACAACAGGCTGGGCGGGGCTACCACCTGGAGAGACAATGGCGTGAAGCAGCAGGTGAGATGAAGGGCGAAGGAAATGGCCAGACAGCCCAGAACCCTTTGGGTGCGTGTTGTGTCATCATGGCCGACTGTTAGTCATTTAGCACCAGCGAAGAGGCAAGAAAATGGGGTCTCTGATGGAAGTTTGCAGGCGCAAAGCAAATGGAATGTGAGTAAGGGGAAATGCAGTTTTTAGTGCAATTTTTTCCTGTCATGTGATGTCCCAGTTCTCTAATCTACACAAGCTTTGACCAAATGGTATCTGTTGACGGTTTAACCTCTCTGGTGAAATAAAATGATGAATTTAAGTAGCATAAAGAGGTTTTGAAAGGCAGATATTAGTCCCATCTAAAGACCAAAACCTAAAGTAAATGTGTGTGTGGGAATACATTTGCAGAAACCATTTGGTCCTTTCTTGGTGGCATTTCCTGGTTAACTGACACTCTTGTTGGAGAGGTGGTGTGGGCTTGTGCGTTTGAATGAAGCTTTTTAGAAGAAGGCCTCGAGTTCCTCCACAGGTAGCCCTGCTGCATCAGAATGTGTGTCTTGAGTTTCTATGAGAGCTTCTGGTTGGCGAAGAAGGATTTCGCCTCTCCGCAGGTGGGGTTGGTGCACAGCGGACAGCGCAGGGTCAGTTGACGGGAACATGGCTCGTTGGACTTCAAGTGGGACTGGACCAGGTCTGCCAAGGCCTGAACGAGATAAATGAATATCAGCAGTCAGACAAGTATGTTCAAACTGTGCCTCACAGATTAGGGCTCCATATAACCAGTAAACAGATGGCTGGAGTCAGCATTTTAATTTTAAAGGCTAAAAGAAAGTAGGCCATCTTAAGTATAACTTCTACATTGGGCACATATCTGCAAACCTTTCTGAAACCCTACGCTGTAACTAATGCTGTAACCCGGCAAAGCAAATATATATTAAGCTTTAAAAGGCATAAAGAACACAGCACTGAAGCAATGGTGGTGGTTACTATAATCAGAATTGAAACCTTTGTGGGTAAAAAGCCAATAAGAATCCTTTTCACTGTGTTTGTTTTAAACAGGATTGTACAGCATACATCTTTAATGTCTTAGAAAGACATTAAATAGAAAATAAATAGACAAACAAGAACTTTTAATCCTTTTCTTTAATCCACACAGGCTCAAATATACATGTACACTTAAATCTTTTAATGTTGTGCTATAGGTTCTGCAGTATTTCAAGTTGATAAGGTCAAGGCATATTAACTTCCCGTTAATAGGCCTGGAATAAAGAAGGAGGAGGACTACCTCCAAAATTGTCAAATCAGTAAGACAGTAGAACTTTGGACACAAGTGGTTGGTCCAATAAGACAATGATCAAAAACGCATATCAAAACTAGTTTTAAAATAGCAGGCAAACATTAAGCCTTTGGAATAGCCTTTCCGAATCCCCGACCTCAACCGTATTGAAAAATTTGTGGATTATGCTTAAAGCCAGATCTGCACCAGGAGACCAAGTTAAATAAGCTACCAATTCTGCCAAGACAAATGGTATCCATCAACAAGCCTCTGGCAGGATATGTGACCAAAAGCAACTGGCAGAGCTGCTACCTGCATACATAATTAATGTGTGTTTGAAACTGAGAAAAAACAATAAATGAATGAAGTTGTGTACCAACTTGTAGTGTTTTGTTTTGTTTTTTTTAATAAATAGTCATTAAAGATGTAGGCTGTACAATTATTCCACTCTGGAAAAAGAACCGCTCAAAGATATCATTAAAAGCACAGAATTACCACGACATTCATGCCCACGATGAGTGGATGTGTCTGACCACATCTGTGAGCAAATGATCATTTACTCAACAAGGTTACAAACACAGTGAACATGAACTACAACTTCAGCTAATGCACTAGACTGGAGCGAGTGCACCTATTGGTGGGTGTTACAATAGTCACATGATAGTTCATTCAACTGCTGAAGTGCAAATTTTGTCTTAAGATCCCCTTACACCAAACATACAGGATGACAGGAGCGCTCCAAAACTTTACCTGAACTGTTGTAATTTTAGTCTTACAGGTGACATTTTTTGCAACTCTGAAATTGCTTTAAAAAGTTGTTAGGTGTAGTAATTTTGAGGGGAACTTTTTTTTTTTTTTTTTTTTTTAAATGAAGCTTCAACACCAGCCAGAGTGTGCAGTAAAAATCCTGATGAATGCATTTTTCTGTATTTTCTAGCTGCTGCTACTTGCAGACGGCAGCAGCTCACTGAGAAACTAAAAACCACACCAAGGAAACCATCCTTCAGTAACTACCAACTAATCATCCTCTGGATATTGATTCACACACACACACACACACACACACACACACACACACACACACACACACACTTGGCAAGGGGTCTCTGAGCACGGCGGGCCTGACCAGCCAGCCAGCCGGGCGGTTCAGTTCTACTGTAGTCAGCTCTAAAGGTTCCCATTGATCTGCCCCTTTCCTTTAATAAACCCTGTGCACACGCACGCACAAACACACACGATACAGCTGGAGGAGTTGCCTGTTGTGAGAAAGGTTTCAGGGTTGAGGATGAAGGGAGAGAGGGAGGTGAGAGAGGAAAGGAAGGAGGGATGGAAGGAAAAATAGTGACAATGGAGAAGGAAAGAGATAAAGGATAGAACGAAGGACACAAGGAGGCATTCACTCATTCATTCACCATCTCATGGCTGCAGCTACTTCACAGGACCATCTCTTCTTTTGACCCCCTTACAGATTTCATACTTAAATATGGTTTTATGGGTCTTGCCTGCAAAGTCAAACGAAACAGCCACTTGTTTTATGTAAATGTATGAAATTTGGCTCACATGTGTGTCATCCCAAAAGGTATAAAAACACCTATGAGAGCCATACCCTGAACACAACAGGAAGGTCCCCATTTTAAATTTACAATGCAACTTTGGTCCAGTTTTAGCAATTTCCAGGCAGTGTACTTTAATGAATTCTTCTTTGCGTTTTTGCTAAAGAGCGTTTCCATGGTGCCAGGGCAAATTTCAATGATTCGTCATGAAACAGTAAAACACAAAAAGTTGCTGCAGCTCAAAACCTGGATCGCCCAATCTGCCCCAAAGTTCATAGATAGAAGTCCTGCCTTGGAACACATGTACATGATAATCTTTGCTTAGAGCGCCACCTAGTGGGAATGGAAATGACAGGTTTCATCATTTTATGCAGTTCGCCTAGAAGGTTAAATCACATCCACCTCATTCAGATTCAGAAGTTTTACTGTGAGAACTAACTTCTTATATATGTTATGTGGTAAAAAGCTCTATGGTGCCAACGAAAAGGTTTCACCTACGACAGGAAAGAAATGTCATATGACATGAACATGCCCCACGGGAACATTGCAGCATACCTCAACTTTATCTTTGCTCGTTTCTTCTTCTACTGTACATATACTGTTGTCATTTACTTTACTCGTCCTTTCTGCTGGCATTAATAGAGAAAAGGTTTGATGACAGAGCTGTAAGTTTGCAAGTTTGAAAAGAAATCTGAATATTTTACAGTCTGGGAACATGAGTGAAAATTTATCTACCAATTGAAAACTCACACTTATTCTTTTGTATTAAGGGGTTGAACATTTTTCCACATTTATTTGCACCTTTTAATAATTACCCGTTGTCAGTCTTCATATTGTTTTACGAATATATATGCAAGCTGGATCTGCATTCTTTCCAATGACCAGCAGAGGGCAACTCCTTTGGTTATAAAATAGAGCCGCAACTACATAGAAGTCTATGGGAAAAACGACCCTACTTCTCACTTGATCTGTGACCTCAGTGAAGAGTTTCTTGATGGGTTTATTGTCCAAGTTGCTCATTTTAACTGTTATTTGATTGATGATGATGCTCATTTTGTCAATTATGGTCATATTTGAAGTAAAAAGGACTGTATAAAGGGCAGTCGGTGGTTAACAACTCCGTTTCTGAGATATATGCAACACTTGCATATGACATTAGAGCCAAAATGCTCAACGCAAGGGATCAAAACACGACTTTAAAAACCAGCGTGGCACTTCATGTTAGGCATCTGCATTTCTTTTAAAGAAAATCTTTGTTCTGCAAACATGGGTCAGGTTAGTGTGTGACAGGTACCTTCATAAAGAGAGGGTTCCCATTCAATGACTCGGCCCTCCTGATGTTCTCCACCCCACACTGGAAAGAAAAATAACAACACATCACAAATGTTCATAACATCTTAGAAAACTGCAAAATTAGGGGACAAACCCTCCCCCCCCCCTTTCCTCATTCCTTTGCTCCTGTCTGAGTTTCTGTTCTGAACGTGGAGTCAGAACACCAAAGAGTCTCTTGATTGTGGACTTAAAAGGTCAGCATTTGCTGCTTTACTCCATTTTATAGCTTTATGCAGTCATTCGTTTGGCTTTTGAGCTTTAGAAACTCAATAGACCCAAAGAGAAAATGCAGTCACTGCCACAGCTCATATGTGATTCACGACCACAACACATCAGTTAAAATGACCGTCATGATATTCTCCAGCCCACTGGGAAAAACTGGAACTGCACATATCTACCAACAATTTAGACTCACACAGAAAAAAGGTAGTAAACGCTCAGTTAATGCGACAGTCTTGTTTTGGAGTAAATTAATCCAAACACGAGGAATTTAATACATCAGGTGTGTAGAGGTGTTACACATTTTTGGTGGAGTATGGTTGTTTTTTTTTTAGCATTTCAGACCTCAAAACTTGGGACTGGAAGACAGATGTGTTTCTTCAGGTTCAAGTTTAGAAACGATTTCGATGGTTCCTCATGGGTATAAGAATGTGTATCTTTATGGCACCAGTCACATTGATTGGTGGCCATTTTACTGGTGCCTTCAGACAGACAGAGGGCACTGGGCTGCTGGAAACAAACCTCACACACATACACACACTTTAGCTAACCAAAACAACCAGTACAAAGACCTTAGCCCTAATTGTAGATCACAAATGCATAAATACGTTTCCCCTATTTAATGAATCTTTCTAAGGACTTTAGAGAAAGAGCAGGTCTGGGTAATTGACTTTCTGCCTGCTTCAGTTTATTTCTCCAAAGGCTGCTGCAGATTTATTCTGTTCTTTTAAATCAGTATTTATGTACCGGTTAATTTTTACATAAAACTGAGGAAATGTATATAAACACTGCTTTTTTCCCCTCTCACCTCTTCTCCCAGCACTTGTCTGTACTCGATGTCCAGCTCGTGTAAGGTCTCTATGTGGTCCGAAGTGAAGGCAATGGGCACCAGCAGCAGGTTCTTCTTCCCTCGCTCACACAGACCTTTGATCACCTCGTCTGTCTGGGGACCGAGCCACGGCATGGGCCCCACCTGAGAGACCACACACAGGACATGGCTGACTTAAGTTCTATAGATGGATGACGTGTCCAAGGTGGTTTAAGGTGTTCCTGGTTCAGTGAGGACGTAAACGACCCTGTGACCTTTCTTGAAATCCCATTAAATATAAAATAAATAAAACTGATACCATGATCTTCTTGCAGGAAGGCTATCTCTGGTACCCTGTGTTACTGTATGTACCACATACTGTGCATTTTCACCCTGTTGGGTTATTCATTCTGCCCTACAGGTAGCCAGTGACAGCTCAGAGTCCTCTTCCACTGTGAAATTTTTATCATTTGTGAATTATGTAAGCTGCCAGGCCCTGTGACCTGAGCACTGAGGAGCTTTGAGGGCTTCTACTCTGAAATAGCAAAAGTATTAGTCAGACAAGTGGCTCCATCTTGTGGCAACACAAAACACAAAAGCAGGCCGGCCAGGTCTAAATAATATTAATAGTTTAGCTGCATGTAAGTATAATAAGAAGGTAAAGCTGGATTGGAAGAGTCTGTCTGCAGAACTAAAGAAAAACTGAACACATTTGCCAGGAATGTGAGCACTGCCCAAATCTATTCTTACCTACGGTGACCAGATGGGCTCCTGCTCATGTAGGAAGTAAAGCATTTTGTCACCGATGGTGACATAGGGGACAGTCTAGGCTCCGGTTGCCTAGGTGACATTGAGTATTTCCCATAGAAAATCCCAAGTTAAACTTTACTGAACTTTTAGGCGAATGGAGCGACTACCTATGAGAGCAAAGGATGCTCTTATCTGTATTTTGATGGTGTGGCAAATAAAATAGAGGGTTACCTAGGCAACTGGAGTCTGGAACGTCCCTTAGCAACAACCAGGCAGCTGCAAAGTTAAAAGTGATGAGCAAATTGTTTCTTGTGTTGATGCCCCCCTTACTTGGAACCTGCCCACTCTGCATCACTAGTGGTCACTTAATCCATCATTACTCAGTCGCTGAATGTCACAGACTTTCTTTGGCCTGTGGTGACCATGTCGCTATGTGCGTTTTTGTCTTTTTAAAGTCAGGCTCAGGGTGAAATAATGCCAAAAAGTAAATAAATAAACAAAACAAACAAACAAAAAAAGCATTTTGACAATGAAAGTTGTGTGAAAAACAGCAAAGCATACGCTCAGTGAATTTAAACCATATTGATAAGCATTACAAACTGATGTGTGATCAGTGTTGAGTATGCAGCGTTACCTGATTATTACAGCACACTGTCACCACTAGGTGGTGCTGCTGGTTTATTCAATTACGTAGCGAGTGATGTTTACTCACCCTGGACTGCCACACCAGTCTGTAGGGGTTACAGTGACCCAGTCTTTCAATGACCCTCTGAACTGTGGCTCCCACCTCCTGAGGATACGGGTCACCTCTGTTTACAACCTGCAGCACAGGGCACACAACAGCACGGCGCTAAGCAACATTAACACATTAAGCAGTTCCTGAATAATGTGCTGGAAGAAAGTACTTCAGCTGGACAAAAACCTTCTGTTACCTAATGGCATGGTTCAAAGAAAGCTAACAAGGCACGAGGAAATCAGATCTCTCATCTGAGAAGCTTGGCCTATCACAGAGTTTGGGACTTTCCTGGATTTAAAGTGTGAGTAGTTACACTGAACTGCTGGTGACATGTTGGATATAGATGCCAAAGATGTGCTGTCAAACTAACCAATTAAGCAGCAGAAAACAGTTTTATAGGCTTCCTAACAGCAAAGACAAACTGAATTTGCACTGATTTCTGTTGAGATATTTCAGGTTTTTCATCTGTTTTGATGAACCGTCAGGTAACAAATCGGAATAGTTTTTAAAGTGTACTTCTTTACACGAAAAGAAAATGAAGATGAAGTGGGTTTTGTTTTCTAGAGATAAATACTACTACTCCATTGTGAAAGGAAATGCCTATACTGAGAAATATCAGTAAATTTTAGTAGTAATTTGTGGAAAGCACATCAGTTTTTATAAGAGTGTCAGTGTCAGTACCATCTGATCAGTGTCATCAGTAATAAGGACCAGACCCCACTCTGGCTTCATTCGTTCCTTTCCAAGAGTCAGTCCCCAGAAACTGTGACAGCAAATGCCAAACTTTACAGTCTGGTGACAAAAACCTGTTCTCATTTTTATAATCCACCCCTTCAAATGTATTAAAGTTTAAAAGTTGGGGTGATGGGTGTGATACCGACAGCTGCTGCAAGCTGGAGTCACTTCACTCGATTTTATGACCCTTTTAAGCCTTTTACTTGAATTATCTGAGAAATATAATGAGTGTTATGCAGTACAGAGCTTAGAGAAGTCTGTGGTCCAGTTCTGGTGAGTGAAACTTGAGTATTTTATTAGCATGTTACTTTGAGGCTAGAGCAGTACTGATAGTAGTTTTTCATACTTACAGCCATGGGGAGTGAGTGTGCCGAGAACAGAATGACAACATCATCTCTCTTATCTTCTGGAAACTTCAGCAGTTCATTTCTGATATGTTCTGCAAAACACTGGACACAGACACACACACTTAGGGTGTATTATAAACACAGCTAGTGAAATTTACCTCAGCTGATAAAACACAGTCAGGACAAAAAGCTGCCATGATCACCCACCACAACTGCTTTCTGGTCATTTAGCTGCGTGGTGACTTACTGACTGACTCTGTTTTCTTACACACTATATTACCAAAAGCATTCACTCACCCAATCAAATATACCAATCTCTCCCACTGCCACAGGTGTATTTATTTATTTAAAAAAGAAAAAAAGAAAAAAAAAAAGGCACCCCTGGGCATGCAGACTGCTTCTACAAACATCTGTGAAAGAATGGGTCGCTCTCAGGAGCTCACTGAATTCCTTCCTGACCTCAAACCCTCTAGGATGAATTAGAGCAAAGACTCCAAGCCGGCCATCTCGCCCAACCCAACATCAGTGTCTGACCTCACATGTGCACATGTGGAAGACTGGTCAAAAACTCTCATGAACACTCCCAAACCTTATGGAAAGCTTTCCCAGGAGAGCTGAAGCCTTTACAAACGGTGGGTCAAAAATCATATTAAGCCCTATGGATTAAGAATGGGATGTTACTCAAGTTCATATGGATGTGAAGGCAGATGAGTGAATACTTTTGGCAGAATCGTGTACATCAGTACTAGTTTGTTTTACTTTGCATGTGTGTACACACATGTTTAGACATCTTTGTGAGGACAGAAATTGGCCTCCACTGTACCAAATGCCCGTCCCAACAAGTTTGAAGGCAGTTTTGCAGCATAAAATGTGGTTGTAGTGTCAGGGTTAGAATTAGCCTAATCATAAGGGTTAGGGTAAGCGGCTAAGGAAAGCATTATGCCAATTAGATGTCCTCACTAAGATATGAAAATGAGTGCGTGTGTCTCTAACCTCCACCAACAGAGGGTGTGTGGGCCAACGGTCGATGACACTCCAGCGCATTTTCGGCCTGTCAGCTCTGTTGCTGTAGTAACGGTAGATGGCGTTCAGACTGCTGCCTGTGAGCAAAAGAAAACACATTGAGAAATACTTCATTACACAGGAATAAAATCTCTCTGCTGCTGCCAATCACTAATCAATAAATTTCCTCAAAGTTTCTTCCTCAGATGCATATTTTGTAACCCAAAAACAGTCTGTGGGCACCGATTCATGGATGGATTGTGGGTTTGAAGAGTGTGCCTGCCTCACGTGTGAGCTGGGCGTTCTTGGAACAGTCTGAGAACATGCTGAGTGTGATTTAGTCTGGAGAGAACAGAGTGTATTTATCAGGAGCTCGCAGAGCAGACAGCACCCTGGGTGTGGCGGCATTAACGGACACAAACGTCTGAGTAATCTTCTGATTGTTCCTTTTACATGTTCTCTACATTTAACAGACATCATTTCCTGCTTGTGTCACCTGTGGTGGAGCAGCTGTACTGAGGATACTGCGTGAAGGCCACAGCTCTCTCCACTCCCTCTTTCTCCATCTCCTCAATGGCTTCCTCCGTCAGCGGGTGAACGTACCGGAAGCCGATGTAGAACTTGTGAGGAGCTGCGCAGAGAGAAGAAACAGCCAATGACCAGACAGCACGGGAGAAACTCACTGGCAACATTACAGTTTGAATATGCAGGATATGCAGTTTAATTGAAATCTTCAAATAAAAATAAAATTTCAGGAGCTTAAAGGGAGGTTTTTATGAAGATTATCGTGCTTTTAGACCAAATTCTAACAGATCTGGTCAGCTTTCAGATTGCTGCTGTGTTATCAGTGAGGTGTGCTGCAGGCGTGTGAGGAGACACTCCTTCGCTGTCTTACTATCTCCATTTCACACACACTTTGCCAACAACAGCCAAGCAAACCATAATCTCAATAAAAGCACACAAACTGCCTCCAAACATGACTTTAACTCCATGTAAGCTGTCAGATTTGAGGAGGAGCGGAGGCCTCTGTGAGGCATCCTCACCCGTCTCAGGGCTCATCTCGTCCAGCAGCTTCACCATGCCCTCCCCCTGCATGGACGTCCAGTGTTTGATGGGCGAGCCTCCTCCGATCTTGCTGTACTGCTCCTGGATCTTCGGTGTGCGCTGCTTGGCGATGAATGGGCCGAGTTTACTGCAGAGCGGGAGGCAGATCGCACAGCTGCAGTTACACAACTCACACTTAATGCATCACAGATTTAATACAGTGAATTATTGCGCAGCAACGAAGAAGAAGAAAAGCAAATGACCTGTAACAGCACTATAACGTGTGATTTCTGGAGCTTTAAAGGGTCAAGGTTCATTATTAACATTTTCAGTAAGATGTGCAGTTTCCATGGACACGGAGGTGAGATTCATGTCCACAAGCGTCACCAAACACCAGACAATAAATCTAGTTTAGAGTTTCCAGCATGGACTTTCTGCAGCGAGAAGCAAGAAGCACTAACGTTTGCACCGTTTTTGTGTTTCCCACTCCAGGGAAACCTGTCAGACAACTCTGCTCAAAATGGCCAGAAGCAGGAAAGGTAAAGTGACCACCAAGTACACAATGATGGCAGGAATTTATTATTTTAACATTTCTATTGTCAGGTCTAGTTGGATTCATCCTGTTACATCATGAAATGCTGTTGTAGTCCAACGAGCAGATGCTGCATGGATGAACAAACAGACCTTACTGAGCACTGGTGCAGGGTTACAAGGAGTTTGTGCCGTCATATTTGAGCATTTTAAAAGGCCAAACAATAAAACAGAAACACAAAACGGTCTAAAATTATACAAAACATGCACAACACGACCCCCTAGCAGGTCAGTATTATTCTGTCCAGCTTCTGAGGATGGTTTGTCTCAGTGCTGGACAACATGGAGACGGACACTCGTGTTGTTTTCTTACACAGAGCAGAGATTACAATCATGACACTTAAAAATAAATAAATAAATAAATAAATAAATAAAAGGAGATTCTTCACACAAAGAGCTTCACTTCTGGGTGAAATAGAAGTTAAAGGGAGGGAGCTCTGCTCTGTGAGGTTATACTTAGACACAGCTGTCATTTGACCCCCTGCTAATGTTAGCATGCTGAAATGCTCACCATCCTAACCCGGCATGTTAGCAGCAAACAAAGAGGAGCAGTGGCTGATGGGAATCTCTCTACTTTACAGTCAAACAGCTTCAAGTGTAAGAAAGGCTTAACCCCCGAGGTCCAACCGAGGTCAGCCGACTGACAGACAAACGCGTTTAGTCATTTGTGTTTCAGTTACAGTTCGACTTTGACATTTCTTCAATGTTTTAAAAATGTTCCAAAACTGTACAGAAAGTTGCATTATGTGCATTTATGTGCAGGGCAGCACGGTGGTGCAGTGGCCAACCCCATCACCTCACAGCATGGGTCCTTCTGTATGGGTACCCCAGCTTCCTCCCACAGCCCAAAACCATGCACGAGGCCCTTCAGCAGACTGGTGAGCTGTCCAGGGTGTACCCCGCATCTTATCCTGTGACAGCCCCACCCCAAGACCCTGAACTGGATGCATTAAGCGGGTCTTAATTTCTGGAAAGCTCTTCACAGAGTGAACTCAGTTCAGATCAAACTGCTGGTTTGGAATGACGTCCTTGGTTAAGTCACAGGACACATTTGCACCCAAATATCCAGACTTTCGCTATAGCGCTTCATTCCCTCGGGGTCGGGACCGCCCGAGGTCTAAATAAAGTCAATAAGTGGCTCATAAAACATTCATATTGAGGTGGAGCAATCTTTGAAGTCAAAGTGTGTGATCTTGGGTCAGTCACGCCTGCTTTAAAAAGGATCAGTGCTGCTAAAAACCACAAAGATTTTTCTTCTCAGTGGGACGTTATGAAATACGGACACAGCACAGAGCCGTCACCCAACAAACTTCCTCAAACCGCCCGCCCCCACTGTGTGTGCTTACATATGTGTAAACCCAAAAATAAAGCAGTTGCTTTTAATTCATCACATAATCTAAACAGAAAACATCTGGGGAGTTTCAGAAAAGCACGAGAGCATAACATAATCCACTAGATCCCCACAAAGCCCTGCTGAAATAATGATGACAGAGGACTGTTTGAAGGAAGGACCTCTTATCAGAGCTTTATATCCTGTTTACATCCTGTCCACCGGAGAGTTCACATTACGGGCTAAATGCATGGAGCGAGCGCTGGGAAACCGAGATCCCAGCTGTTAAACACCGACCACCTCAACTCTAAGGTCAGCTGTTTGCGTCACTATATTTTGTGTTCACATTTGCAAATAATTCCTTGCATTTAAGGCAGCGTGATCTCTGTGTGCGTACTTCTGTACTGGGAGTTTCATCAGGTCTGTGTCCATGAAGAGGCGTAACAAGAAGTCGTGAACATCTTCTAGCTTCTCGGGTCCTCCCATGTTCAGCATCAGGATCCCCGTCTTCGGCTTCCTGCAGACAGGAGAGAGTCACGATCAATAATTCACATCTAACACCCCTAAAAGATGTGACACTGTGTAGAAACTGTGCACTAGGCCAAATCTAGGTCAGAAAAATTATGGATGGAAGCCAGGGGGACTGGGAAGATATTTCAAGGGGGAGCTTCTGTTAGGTAAATTTAATCGTTTAAGAACAAAAGGCATAAATTATTGGAATAAATAATGAAAAGTTGAGCCAAACAGGATCTAAACCAGACTCAGTGCTTCAATGCGTTTACACCCCACAAAGTACAAAGTCAGGTCATTCAGCAGTCTGTATTTTAATGTTAATCAATTGCAAATTAACAAATCTGATCTAGAGTTTAGGGCTGTACTATATCATACCGTTCACGGTAATACCAGTGTAATTTTGGGCAACGATAGGAAAATGAAATATCGCGATAGAATATGGGTAAAACGCGCATGAGCAGTGCCTTTGTTTACATAAGCACATGGCGGCGACGCAGAATGAGAAGAGCGAAAACAGATCGTTGAATGAAACCGATGAATCAGAATTGGTTTGTAAAAATGCTCCAACTTCAGTGGTGTGGAACTGATTTAGCTTTCGTCCGTCAGATACACAACAAAGCACTATTTTTGGTAGAGCATGCTAGCGGGCCGTCGTTATTACCGTGTTGTTTGGAAAATACGGCACACTTAAAATCAATCCTTTGATTTTTCTGAAAATCAACAGGTCCCCTTATAATCCCGTGTGCCTTATGTATGAATTCTGGTTGTGTTTACTGACCTCGAAACGATTTTATGTACACGGCGCTCGAAAATCTGTCAAATGTTTCAGTACGACTTTGCTAAGCTACGAAGCCGCACCGCTTGATGGATTGTTGGAGCATTATGGCTATCGTAGGCAGGAGCCTCGCGGAGGGATACGTACTGTGCTTCAACATAATATTACCATATTGTGTGTGTATAACCTCTTCAAGTTTTGTGGATATTATACATGGTTATGCTGAGGATCTGTCGGCCAGTTTCCACTGGAAATGTCTTTTGGTTAAACTGTCAGCAAGGATTTTGCACTGTTACATTTTTATATAACTTTAATGCACAAAAAAAACAGCTGCTTGTTTAAGTGAAAATACATTGATGGGTTTTTGCACTGATAAAAGTTGTGGAGTTGTAAAGTATTTTGTCTAGTGTCAATTATGTCGTCAGTTATATCGTTATTGCAAATTTTCAAATGTATATCATGATAAATGTTTTTGGTCATATCGCCCTGCTCTACTAGAGTTAATAAAGGTCATTTATCTTTCTTTCCTCACATACAACAAGTTCTGATGTTTATGCCCACTTCTCATTAACAAAAATGCATTTTATGCTTTAATAAATGAAAGTCCAGTTATGAAAATTGGTAGTGAAGGGTAAACATTTCCCCTAACAGAAGAAAACCTGCTTGGAGGAGACGCCAATGTATTTATGCACAAAAAACTGCATAAAAGCATTTATGCTGTAGACCAATGTGGGCAAAGCTCAGCAGGAATTATCTGCCTGCTGCTTTTCCATCCTCTGACGCTACATCACTGCAGGCCTTACAGCCGTAGCAGCTCCGAGAAACATGTTTCACTGCTAAGGTTTTAAACCCTTCAGTGAGCTTTGAACTCCAATAATCTGCTGTCACATTCATAAATATAGCTTAACTGTCAGCTCGAGGAGGACAGAATTTTATAAAGAGGCGTGAGGCGGGTCCTGTGTGAGAAGATGTCGACAAACTGGTGAAAACAGTCCCTGTCATTTCTAATGAACCCCAGCAGGTCAGACCAGGAGAAACGATTTCACAGAAGATGAAAGGAAATCCACCATTATTTGTTCTTTAATCATTACAGGACGTCTTCTCCCCTCCTCACTCCTGACAGGCTTTCACCTTCTTTTAGACTCAAGATGCTTTGTGAAACGTGTTTTTTGTTTTTTTAGACAAGGTCAGGAATCTTTGTGTATACAGCCCTGCACACTGGTGTGGAGCGGTTTTATTAGACTTTGCTTCTGAAATAAAAGGAATAAATCAATCAATAGGAGAGCAGCTAAAGCAAACTTAACATAGATGATAGAAAGTACGAATCTATCGGGCTAGTATCGATCTAATACCAATACTTGGATTGATCCACCCACCTCTGGCACTGACTCTGTGTTTAGAGACCCCTTTAGCCATTTACACCTATTTCATATTTTGTGTGTGTGTGTGTGTGTGTGTGTGTGTGTGTTTGTGGACGCCGGGTATAAACATCTTTGTGGGGACCAAAAATTGGAAGTTTACTATACTTGTGGGTACTAGTGGTGTGCGGATCGATATTGAAATATCGATTCTTCTGATACCAGTCATTTATGTTCTAGAATCAATTCTCATATTAAAATATCGATATTTTAGTACTTTGGGGTAAATTTGTAGTTTTTCATTAACAGGAACAAAGTGGAAAGAAACTATATCATTCGGATTGTCTAAATTGGAAGGAACTATTTCCTCTTACGCCTTTCATAGTCATGTGCAAAACACAGCTGTATAAATGTGTCCAGCCCCTGGCGTGCGCACTCACAACAATGGCTGAGCATAAATGGAGTCATGTGTGCACGTATTTTACCTCCACAAACGGCCGAGGCGCAGTTTGCGATACATGTGGCAAGACAGTGACGTGTTGTGGCAACACCACTAACCTCGTCAAACACCTGAGAGTAAATCACATCACAGAATATGACGAGCTTATGTTGAGGCGAACTGAAGAGGAGGAGAGGGACAGGTGCTGCTAGGGCGAGACAGACGTCTCTCAGGACTCCCTGAGAGACGTCTGTCTCTCAACATGTTCAAATAGGGCACAACTTCAGGTTTTTTATTTCTACATGATAATTCTACATTATTAAGCAAAAAGAACAAGTAGTCTGATGTCCTGTAATCATTATGAAGCTATATTATTACAATTTCATAATACAATTATATATTGTATTATGAAATACAATGAAACATTACGTTTTTGTACAGAGTATCGGTATCGGATCAGTATCGTCGATACCACCCTGACTTTTACTTGGTATCGGATCAGAAAGGAAATCAGTGGTATCGCACATCACTAGTGGGGACCAACAGCCCTTGTGGTCCCGGTCCCCACAAGTTTGAAGGCATTTTTGAGACTCAAAATGTGGTTTTAGTGTCAGGGATACAATTAGGTTATGGTTAGGTTTAGGCAAAGGCTTAAGGGTAGGTATTCATTTTTGATATTTAGGGTAAGGATAAGCAGCTAGGGAAAGCATTATTTCAATTAGATGTCCTCGCTAAGACATGAAATCGAGTGTGGCGTGTGTGACCTGTTTTCCTGCGTCTCTGGAGTCTGGGCGTAGGCGGCGGCTGCAGCAGTGGAGCGTCGTCTCAAACTCAGACTCAAGCTGCTCCTGGCAACTGAAGAACAAGAAACAGTGCGATTCATCGGAACAACAATTAGATGATTTTATTAGCTCAAGAATCAGTGAGTGAGCGTAACGATCAGTTTGTAATGAGTGTAGAGTTCAACCATGGATCAGTTTTAAGGTGAAGAGAAGGCAAATCTGTTGTTACATTAAACTCAAAAGTCTCTCTTCCAGAAAAATCACAGAGGTAACACAGCCAATGCTACTCTCCAAAGAAGTACTGTGAAACTACAGTTATAGCTGTAATAACAATCTTAATTTCTATTTTGCTTATGGATTAAAATAGTACATAATAATAATAATAATAATAATAATAATAACAACAACAACAACAACATTTTACCGTTGCATTTTGGCTCCTTTTTAAATCTGTCATGGCTGCACTGGTTCAGGCTTTGTGCAGATAAATGGGCACTGATATGAGCATAGAAATGCAGATAAAATGTAAGCGCTCACACAAAATCACAGCTGGATTCAAGCTGACGATTTTTTGGTCTTTCTGGTCTTAACGTGTAATTTAATTGCCTTTTTTTAAATTTCATTGTCATTCTGGGCATTTTGGGGGTTTATTGAAAAACAAAATATTAAACACACAAAAAAAATAATGATAGATGTGTGCGTTTAAGTTATGGCCTTCATTCATTATCATCTGTGCACATGCATGGTCTGAATCAGTTATAAATCTGTTCATAGAGTATGAATGAGGCAATTTTGCCCCCACCTGGGATGAAACAGTCTATATAAATAAAGATTTGTTTGCTTCATCTCATCATGTTTGGACTGTTATAATTTCCTAACCCACTCAGGCCTCAAACCCCAGCTGCTGGGCAAGAGTGAACTTAACACCAGCTTCCTGGCAGATACAGAGTTTACTTTAAACTTTTTAAAAGTACCCATAAATCCTAAAGTGGTCTCAGATTAGTGGATCTGTTACAGATTTATTTATGGATTATGAAGCTGAAGTCATGAATGAGCTTTTAAACTGTTATTGCCGTTTTAACTGCGTGCATTCTCTTCTTTAGATCGTTGCCCTTTTTTTTCAAATATCCTGGGAAACACTTTGAAAGTACTTCTTGAAAGCTGTCGTGGAAATAAACTTTATTATTCTAATAATAATGATAATAACTATACAGTCTAACCGATGCGTTCAGCCGGCTTCACTTTCATAACCGCTCCCAGCAGTACCGCGCCGCACCGCCAGGGGGCTCGCTGAGGTTACGCAAGTTCACAGAGCTGCAATTGTGTAACTTCGAGTCTTTCTTTCTTCCTCCCGGCGCTAAAACGCGAAGTGTATGTGCACACTGGCGATAGTTTCAGGCCACCTGACGCTCACCAAATGCAGCCTAGGCATGGGATAAATCCCTTATGTAACGCTCACGTTCGCACAGCAACCTAAAGGGACGCAGCTCTGCCGCGTCAAGCTTGTGGAAATGAGCCGCAGAAACACCAACGTTTACAAAATAAGAGAGCAATCATGGTAACACATTCAGATAATTTTAGCCTTTCCGCCTAACCGCATGGGTATTATACACAAAACCTGGGTTCGATGTATTCCAAAAAAGACGACGGTGACGGTAAAAAAAAAAAAAGTCAGTAATATGGCAAAATAAAGGAGGTTGTTAAAAGCGAGGGGCACATCCGGCCAGGAAGTTGTTATGCTATCCCCTGAGCTAACTTTACATTTACAAAATATTGATGTCAATGTCAGAAGCGTGCTGTTGAGTTTCTGGCAAATAAAAATAAAATAATTCAGTGACTGTAAACTGTGTAAAATAAGCGCTGTGATGCTGTTTATGCCCTGACATTAAATCCTCAGAAAACCAGTAAAACTTGGAAGTTTTCTCTTCAGGCTAACTTGGCGGCGCAATCACACTCACACTGGATCGAACGACCGGCGCTGCCCAGGGCTGCCATCATGTTCGCTTTCACTGACGCAAAAAACGTCTCCGCGCCTGCTAAGATTAAGGCTGGATGCTGAGACTCTCTGCTGCTGGATCCACAGTAACTCACGGTACTATCCGACACCACAGCCAGATTCCTTCAGCTACCGCCGGCTGCCTGCAAGGACTTCCGTTAAGAGTTATAACAGCTAATGAAAAACAACTTCCGGTTTAGAGTTTCGAAACAAAATCTAACACGAGCTAAACGTTACAAAAACTGCATTGATGTAATGTCATCTTTTTCATTAGATTTCACCTGTATATCTTCTTAAAATATATTTAAACGCTTTAAAAACTAAAATATGTGTCCTGGATAATTTCCTCATAAGAGGATGTCACTATTATATTTTTTAATGATTACACTATGAAGGATATTTATCAGGCACTTCCGAACTGGAAGTGGTATTACAACATAGGACATTTAGGTTTTTTTGTCCCCTAAAGTCGGATTTTTATTTTTTACATTCCTATTCAAGCATGTAGTATTAGTCTTTGGTCAATGCATTTTATTATTTGTAATTAAATCTTCTCAGCAATATTTTTTCCCTCAACGTTCAACGAAAAAAAAAGCCAAAATAAATAATAAAAGACAATCTAGAATAAAGACAATGAAACACAACATAAAATAAAATCAATCAAAACTAAAACAAAACAACAAAAACAGTAAAACTGAAGCTTTTTTTATTGTAAGTAAATACATAAATAAATAACAACAAAATTTATAAAAGGAAGAAAAAAAGAAAAATACAAGGTCATACAAAAGATTACACAAATTATAGAAAACCATGTCAGTTCCAGAGATTAGTGAACTATTTTACTCTAATTACAACTATTTGGGATTTAAGAAGGTAAGTATACAAAAAATAATTGAATAAATTAAACTGAACATATATTTCACATTTCTCATTGTATTTATGACAGTAAAATTATATATAGAAACGGATTGTAAGCTGCATTGTACAAGCCCTTTGCTCGATATCTATTTTGTTTTTGCTTTAAACTGAGAAAAAGAAAAGAAAAAGAACACGTGCTTTTATTATAGAAATAGCTTGAGTCAATTTCCGGTCTGTTGCTTTGTTACCGTGGCGTGCTTAACGTAGAATCGTTATCTCAGTGTGGCGTCATCTTAACGTTAAAGGACCCCGCCCACGGCCGTGCTGGTCACGCCCACAGGCGGCGTGTTAAGAGACATGTGTTAGGAGATAAAGTATCAGAGTTTAATCAGAGCTGGAAACAAGAAGAGAAACGTTAATTTAAACAGAAAAAGCGAAACACACAATGTGCTCTATAATTGTGACACACCTGATCACCTGACACTGCAGCTGATCCAACCTGATCCCCACTATTACGCCCCTCTGCATTTAATTATGAGTTATTCATAATTAACATTTCACATGTTCATTGACCTGCTGTGTATTTTATGCTGCACTTTCTGGTGCAAAAGTGGCCAAAGGCTTACCATGCTGATCATAAACAGCCTGTTACGACTGCTTTGCTCTGTCAGAACATGTGTTTTGATGGGGTTTTTTTTAAAGCGTCTACAAACATTTGCCTAACAACCTCCCGGTAATCAAACTAATTAAATAAGGGATTAAAATGCTATAGAAGTGTGTTTTAAACAGCATCAGGCCTTACTAAAGAGCTCAAAAAACTATTTCCTTGAATCAGAATCTCGTTTGAATGGCCCACATTCCTATTAAATAATACCAGTTTCTCCAGTTTGCATAATGTTTCCTTCTTCCTTAAAAACATTTTTACAAGAAGAGGAAGTTAAATTAAGCAGAAACACAAAGAAAGAAACAAAAGCTGCCAGATGGGGAAGTTCTCACAGACGCAACCTGTCGCCATTTGGGTTCTTTCGCTTCAAAGTCTTTATAAGCAAGTGTTGGATTATCTCAGCCTCTAGTGGTCATAAGTGGAACTGCAGCGCTGCAATTTCCTTCTGTTTTGTGAGGAGCAGCCAATCAAAAGAAAGTTGGTGCAAAAACATCAGTCCTAAGGTTGACATAAGATAAATAGGGCCATGGACATGCCCTCCAACATGAACTCAAACGCTTTGCAATATAGCATCACTGTGATCTTTAGACTGATCCGACCAAAAACCAAGCTGATCTGATGAAATGTCTACGAGGATTTTGTCAAAGTATCCGGCCTGGAAGGAGCAAAAACGGCATCTTAAAGTGTTGCTTTGTTGGAACTTTGTAGGGGCGGTGTTGTAGCATGTGGAGCAGCAACAAAAGGCACAGATTTTCGCAAGATGATGAGCATGACATGGGGCCAGACGTTGTGTGAACTTAGTAAAAATAGTTAATATAAAATATCTTTCATTAAAATGTCCTGTAGTGTTTGTTAGGTTAAATAATTAAGGTTTTGTTACGGTTAAAAGGAGAAAAAAAAAAAGGACACAAGCCCAAAGCAGCCACGTCTGAATCACATTTTTATTTAACTTCAGTTGATCGAGTAAGAGTTTATTTATTTCAGATGAAGAGGCAGAACAGAAACACAATAAGACCCCCTGAGGCCAACACGTACAGTATGTCACACTTCTAAACCACCAATGACGAACAGTTTTGAGAAAATGTTCCCAGGACCACGTGCAGGAGAAGCAATGCTGAGGCTGTGAATTTCTCCTGAGTCCAGACTTCAGGAGGACGGACGCACCGATGAGTCTCAGGAATAAAGTGGATTTGTTTTATTCTTCGATTCATATTTTTCAGCTTTCTGTTCAGGAGCACCTGAAATATTCTTAAGGCTGACTTATTTTAGTAAATGTCGTGGCTGCAGGTTCAATGTTTAAAGCCAAATTTCCCGAAGAAAAACAAAGAATTTAAGGTGGACTGAGCTAATATTTTGCAACATTCAGAAGCAGATACTTACAGGAAACAACTGTTTATTTCTGGTTTAATAATCAGACACTGAACATGATCAGATGCACTTTTGAAGTCACAGGAGGAAGCTGTGAAGGTTAGAGGCGAAGCACAGCTGGCGTCCGACTTTGTTTCTGAGGAGTTGCATGGTGAAGTTTTAAACTCTTCAGATTTCAGAAATGAAAGCTACACGGGCAAACTATGGATTCGGTTTCATTTAATGTGCGCTGCCACATGCGGGTGTACTGACTGCATGTGTGTGTGTGTGTGTGTGGGCGTGTGAGTGCTCAGGGTCGGCAGCGCTGGATGAATCGCGGGTACAGGCAGACGTCTCTGATGTGGTGTCTGTTCAGCAGCCAGGTGAGGAAACGCTCCAGACCCAGACCATAACCGCCGTGAGGACACGTGCCATACTTCCTCTGAAACACACACAGAAGCCTGTTGAAACACACAGCTACCAACAACTACACACATGCAGTGATGCAATAAAGCCAAACGTTAGGGCTCATTCCAGGTGGGCCTTAAAATCTTGACTTCCTGTTTGGTGGTCCTCGGAGACAAAAAGTTTGGAAGCCACTGCATCAGCCATAAGAGAACCACTGTTATCTAATGATAAAGCTGAACAAGGATTTGGTCCCCAAGTCCTGAACTGTCTTTCTTCTGGCTAACGTCGACTAGCGCATGTTTGATAACCTTATTCAAGCTAACGTTACAAACTAACTGCCACGTGAGTCGTTTAACTGCACAAAGTAAAGATGTAGTGAGGTGCACAAAACATCTGAGGTCAAACCAGTGTTCATTTACCTGGTCTGTGTACCAGTAGTATGGAGTCGGGTCGATTCCCTCCCTCTTGTATCCCTCCAGCAGCTCTTCAGCGTCCCAGATACGCATCGACCCTCCCACGATCTCACCAACATTTGGCATCAACACGTCGACCTGCAGCACAGACAAACATACGATACTCGAGGGATCCAGGTAACTCACGTTTTTTGTTTTTGAGACAGACCACTGTGTGTTATACTTGTATAACTATGCATGTGACAAATAAAGAACTTTGAACCTTTACTGTGTTTAATGAATATATCAGATCATATCTTAATAAGGCCGCTGGTTGTTTCCTGACATGCCGCTGTATCACAACTGCCGTTCTGCTGTCCTGCCTTTATTTTTAAGATAAAACATTGTTTTTAGTCACAGATGACCTGCTTTAGTGAAGCTCTACACCTCGTCTCTCACACCACAGGTCACTCACACTCTCCTGCCGAGCCTTTAACTCACTCATCACCAACTTACTTATACTTTAAGTCTTTACCTTTTTACCTACTTAATGCTCAGGTTGAAGTGAAGAGCTCATGCTCCTCTTCACACAGAAACTGTACTTTTAGTGAAGGACATGACCTCCCCGCTCTCTAACCAGGCTTCAGCCACACCGCAGCTGGATCTGTGAGGTTCGTACCGACTCGGTGAGGCGTTTGTCCTCGGTGCAGCGCTGCATGTAGAAAGACTTGATCTCGGCCGGGAAACGACAGAGCAGGATGGTCTCGTTGATGGTGTCGGTCATCAGCCTCTCTGGAGCCTCGGGGATGTCCTGACAGAGGGAGAAATATCGACACAACAGGCAAGTCAAAGAGAGAGAGAATCAAAGAAAGACTTCATGAATATTCAAAATAAAAAACTCTTCAGGTAGGAGAAAACCGTATTTATAAATTGTAAATGATTGCAGAACATCTGAAAAGACCAAAGTTTGACAGCTGAGCTTTTTAACAAGTTGTACAACAGTGCCCTCTACAGGCGTCTCTGAAAACCGCAGCTCTCTGCTACTGACAGGATCTTTGAAGATCACTTTCCTGTTTGTCTGTCACAAGTGTAGGCCGGCTTAGACGTTCAGAGGAGCTGGTGTGAATAATACTTTAAGGAATGAAGATGTGGGTGTTTTTGGAAAATTTTTAACATTTTAATCGAGGGGACTGTTTTAAAACTTAATAAAACATTGATGAATGTTTAATGGATTGTATGCACTCATGAATTTGAATTGTTTGGAATATGTTTGATTAATTTTTTTTTTGATATCAGACGTTTTGGGGACTTTATAAGATGAGCTGAGCAGCTGAATGATGTGCTGTGTTCAACCGTCACCTCTCCGAACTCGTAGTAGGTGCCGTCGTCCTTCTTGACGTCATGCTCTCTGAGCCACTCGATGGCTTCGCTGTAGTTCATCCTCTTGAACGGCCTCTTCGGGGGTTTGAAGTTCTGGAAAAGCCATAGTCACCAAACAAAATATCAACTTTACTACCACACGTGAATGTTATGAGGTCAAATGCTCCAGAATAGTTAGAAAAATGATGCAGGAGCACAAAACTGTCGCTCGTCACGTACAGGGTTGATGTCGTAGAGCAGCTCTGCGGCGGGAGATTTGAGCACTCGGTCCACCACGTCACACACCAGGTCCTCAAGTCTGTTCAGCAGGTCCTCAAATGTAATGAAGGGACACTCCGCCTCGATGTGAGTGTATCTGACCATGGAGGACAATAATAAAAACACTGTAAGTAAATGATGGATCTTTGCAGAAAGGCTTTTAAGCTGTAACGTGGCGACTCACTCAGAAAGATGTCTGCGAGTGCGAGACTGCTCGGCCCGATACGACTGGGCGATACAGAAGGTGTCGCCCAGGGCAGGTATGCAGGTCTCCAGGTAGAGCTGAGAGGACTGCGTCAGGTACGCCTGCTCGCCAAAGTAATTGAGGTTAAAGAGCGTGGAGCCGCCCTCCACCTGAGTCTGCACCAGAGTCGGAGGAGTGATCTACACCGGAAAAATAAATTAACGATTATTGTAGAGCAAAGCGATCCTCAGTCTGATGCCGAGCTGTCTGCTCCTTTTCACACTCAACCCTCAAACTTACTGCTGCTGCATATTTTTCAGAATAAAGGAGAAACGGGCCAATCACAAAGCAGGATAAAATAAAACAACCATAACGGTTTGTAGTTATTACCGACTTTATTTCTGAGCGAGCAGCTGTCGAGTGAGACTTCTCTGTACTATTAAACTGCACTTTTATGACTAAAATATCTGTAATCAAATAAACAAACTGAAGAAGTGATTTGAATGCATTTGGATTTGATAAGAAGATGTAGTACCAGGCTCTTATCTGATAGAGGCTAAATCCTTCAATAGGTCCCAGATAAGACAATCAGCTAAAAACTACAAACTTAGGCCACAGACAGATATTTGCAGGTGGAATATGTGACCAGCTACACTCAAGCAGCTGCTTTAAGAAGACTGGAAAAAAGCTATTTAGCTTGCATCTGGCCAGCAGCATCGACTTGACGTGACTAAGGAGCTTTTCAGTTCAGGTGGATCTGATTCCTAATCTGCAAAACTACTCTCAACCTGTGACAGAGGCACAGAGTGTCACTGACTAAAAGTGAGGTCATCAGGTTTGGGGGTTTCTTTCCTTGTTAGAGGTGAAGAAGCAAAAACAAAACAAACCCAACCCCACCACATTTTGGCATCCACAATAAATCTGTGCTTCACCTCGTAGTACCCACAGCTGAAGAAGTGGTCCCTGAAGCACTGTGTGACTGTGGATCGGACTCGGAGGATCTTGGAGACGTTCTCTCCTCTGATCAGCATGTGTCGGTTGTTCAGCTGGACGTCCACGTCCGACTCCTCGTTCAGTAGGTTGTCGGCCCCGCCCGCCGGAGCTAAGCCAACCAGCTCCCAGTAGTCGCCGTGCAGCTCGTGGCCTCCGGGCGCCTGAGAAAAGAAGACGAGGAGAACTCACTGAACATCTCGTCCTGCATCTGCAGAGCATCTGTAACGGCTGAGGAGGCTCATCAGTGGAAACAGATGGTTTACTAGATTGTTCAGGTTGTTCCTCAGTCATGGTTCAGACTTTAGCAGAAGACAAAGTTTTCTGTTCTGTTCAACTATTAGTTTAACACAACATATTTACTGTACACTGATAAAAATAACAGAAACTCAAATCTCATTACTGAAATACACTTTCAGTCATGCGGTGATTTCTTGTTAGGATGATTCCAGGAAGAACTGTGGGGCATGTAAACATGTTGCTCTGGGTGACCTAGTTTCCTGTGAGCATGCACAGGCAGAGCAGGTTTCTGCAGCAGGTGAGTTTACCTGCTTTCCTTCAGGAACTGCAGTGACGGTCCCATAAATAGCCACCGTGCTCTCTGTGGACAAAACCAAGCCGTTGTAGCACTGGCACTAAAGACAAGAACAACAGAGAGTCGCACTCAGAATCAACTTCAGAAATTAAACAGCTTCTTTTTAAAGCACCAACTTCAAATGAATCACTCCCACCGATTTTGTTAAATCTTTGATTCTCTGCTTAGGCCTGGTGGTAGAGGATAAAAAGAAATGTCTTGAACTACATTCACGGCCAAATGTTTTAGGAGCGGCAGTTAAACGTTTATCCCCCCCAAAAAAACAAACAAACAACTTTTTAATCCCAGGGAGCTCTTTGCAGCTTGTGAATACGTTTCTGATCACTCTGCACAACAACACAGAAACACTGTGAATAAAGACAGAAGCAGCAAAGATTGTGAAAAACCACACCGGTGCCAAACTTTTGGCCGTGACAGGACATGAACATTTAATTTTTAACCATAACATGTAGCTCACAGTGTAGAAAGGTTAAAAATGGGGGTTTATGAAGCTTTACCAGCTGATCGGAGAGGACACACTGGAGGAAACCGGTGCCATCTCTCAGCACAAGGAACATCAGGTTCTTCCCTGGAGGAGACAAAATAAAAAGCAAAAAAACATAATAATACACATATGTTGACTCAAAGTAACATTTTAATTATTTCTATCCTCTTAAAAAACTTAATTTGGCTCAATCTTAAAAACTGAATCTTACTCATTTCTCTCTTTTCACAGTCAGTAAAGAATCTTAAACTTACAAATTAATCTTTTCATTTCAAGTTTGTCATTTTGACATTATTCTTAAATGCAAAATAATTCAGACATATCCTCGTTTAAGCCTTTAATGCAGCTGTCCGTATTATAAATGAATAACAAGCAACAAATCAGTTTTGAATTCTCTGACTTTGGAATCTTAAATTGAAATGAGAATGAGTAAATACTGAATGGATCGACTGTTTCCTCACCCTGCCTCCTGAGGCGGTGAACCCATCCAAACACTTTGACCCTCTGGCCTCTCTTTTCTTGGAGACGATGGATTTTAACCTGAAATAAAGACAACAATCATCTTTAAATCATCAACAGGAAGAAGAAGAATCAGTGAAATGATTCAGACTTTGGAGACATATTTATATTTCTATTGATTGTTCAGCTAGTTTGGGGTTTAAAACAAACTTCTGTGTTTCAGCTGCTCAATTCAAACAGCAGCAAACCAGCCAAAGCTTATCGCTCCACACAAACCATTCTGGTTCAGGAATGTCGTCTGTGAACTGTTTTCTATCTACACAAAGCCAGTTACTTTCAGCTTAATCTACTTTCTTTGTTTTTAAACTGTATGTGACTTTTATTCAGAAACGCTGCATCCGCTGCAAAATATTAAAAATGAATGTAAAGAACCAAAAAGTGAAACTTTAAGGAACAGGTTAAGAGGGCTGTTCTTATTTTTTCTCATATATATTATTTTACAACAATTAATTCTCATAAAACGGTTCCCAATAAGGAGGTTTATAAATCTGCAAGCAACCAAAAGCTCAGGCCTTATATTTCAAATTAAATGTAAACATAAATCAAGCATAATGCAGTCATTCAGTGATTTCAGATAGAAACGAAACAAGCTGTTTACTTTGAACTGTGAATCATGCAAAGCTACTCTGAGTCTAACACTAAAAAGATGGAGCTGGAAATGAGGCTGCATTCAGAGCTGCTGTTCTTTGGACTGTTTTTTGCTAACTTCTGTGTTCAAGTTCAATCAGACTTAAAACCAAACTTTATAACAGGAGCAGGAGCCAAAATACAGGTAAAATAAGAAAGACTGACTGCTTCAGCCTCAGGCAGACTGGGATCGTTCTTAATGACGATCTTCTTGGCTTCCTCCAGGTTCTTCTCTCTCCTCTCGTTGTCCTCGGCCTTTACGACAAACACAGCGGAGCCATAATGAAGAGAAAAGCACAAAACGGATGAATCTGTAGAATGTTTTGTGACCCACTGATTGTAGGAAACATCTCGAGGTTAGACACAAACCTCCTTCTTTTCTTTGGCATCGTTCTTTATCTGCTCGCGGTTAAAAGCCTTCTTTGCGTTCTTCATCTGTGTCTTAGAGATCACCGCCCAGCGCTGAGGGAGACGAGGAGGAAAATAAACTGAATCAGTCATTAATAACAGTTAGTAAAAACAGGTGCTGCAGCTGGTACTGGAATAAAACTTGCAAAGTTGGGTTCAAAATGGTAAAGATTGGATTTCTATCCTTGTTAAAGTGATCATCTATAAATATAACCAACCTCTCCCTCCTTCTGGGACTCTACAAAGATGGTGGGGAACGGCTCCTTTCCAGCAAACAACAGAGCCTGTGAAGATCCAAAGACACAGTGAGGTGCTGACAGACATCCCACAATCCATGCAGCCTGAAGCATTTTTACCCGTGCACATCTGAAGTAAACAAACAAGTTACCTTGAGAGGAGTTTTGAAGGGTTTCTGCTCCGTGCCATCTCCGTCTTGGTCGCTGCCACATTTATCTGACACATACAGCTCACCTGAGAAACACCAGCACAGTCGGCTCAGTATTTTCTCAATATGTGCAATCTCTTAGATTTTACCTGCGTTCAAGGCAGGGCTTACTCGTCACTCAAGAGAATTAAAATGCTGTGAGCAAAACACATTTAAAATACTTCCACACATCGGTACTAACAAGGACAAGAAGGAGACGTCACATTTCTCCCACGTTAGCGCCCTCTTATATGAGAATTGAATTTAAACTTCTGCCCCTCATATATAAAGTCTTGCAAAATCAGGCCCCACCATATCTCAGACCTCAAAGTACCAAATTATCCTAGTAGAGAACATTGTTCTCAGACTCAGAGTTTCCAAAAGAGGAATCAGAGACAGAGCCTTCAGCAACCGGCTCCTACACAGGAGATCTTCCTGATAGCTAAAGAATGTCAGACAAAGAGGCAGACACCCTCTGTACTTTTAAGTTCAGGCTTCAAACTTTACTTGTTCAAGCTTATGGGATCAGGTCATCTTGCACCATCCCTCATTTGTTCTGGTTCCTTTTAAAAGTGAGTACATCCTCATAAGTGACCGTGTGACCCTTGGGGTTCCCTCTTTAATATTGTAATATAAAGCTAATGAGGTGACTGGTGCAGTACTTTTCACACTTACTACATACCACTGAGCAATGTGATCAGCAAGATTGCATCATGTGTTCAAATATCTGACATGTAAAATAGTCAGCCTCCGGGTAACAACAGGCAATGGTAAAGACTAAGACTGTCACGCTTATTATCGTTACACGAACTTTACATGTAATGTGTAAAAATCTGCTGTATATTTACACCACATATGTGTGAATTCTATCATAGTGACACCCTAAAATGAAACCGAAAGTACCTTCAGTTTCCTGCTTGATTAAAACAGACTGAAATACAGTCACGGGTTAGATATTGGTTTGATCAATTAAATAAAAGACGGTGAGATATTCAAATCCAGGTCTGCCGCAGCCTCCTTTTGCTTCTCCACTGCAAACTGACAGCTGCCGTGGCTAAATGTTAGCATATCCTTGCTAATGTTTTCGTTTGTATAATGACTTTCATTGGTTCTGCAGCGGTAAGAAGGGCCGATCGATGCGTGATCATGCCACATATTAGCTCATATCATTCCAGAGACCTGACAGAATCAGAAATCGGCGTTACACAGCAGGCTAACTGCTAACATCTCTGCAACTGATGCAATATTAAAGCCACACATGTCTGTGGGAGCTAGCTAACCAGCTAGCTCACTCTCCTTCCTTACCTACTGAGATCTGTTCCACATCTTTCGTTATCTCCGTCGCCATTTCGGCTCTGTTACTGCAGCAGCAGCCCGCTAAAACGCGCTAGTTTTATATTTAAAGAATACGGAATTTAACCTCCAAAGCCGACGACCGGTATTCACTGCTAACCGGTTACATGCAACTTTGCATCAGCCCTGCTACAGCCTGCTCTCACACACACTGAAGGGAAGAGGGAGGAGACTCAAGTGTGTTTTCATTTCCCAGGCGCTGATTGGCGAGAGTGGAGACGTCAAGCAAATCCAATTGGTGGAATACCGCGTCAGTCAACTCATGTGCCATAACAATGCGACCAATCAGCAACGGGGACTGAAATCAAAGAAGACTCTTGTGGGGGCATTGGGGGCAAAGATGCTTCCGCATTTGATGCTATAATTTTTTTTAATTATTTAATGCTACCATGTGCCCATGGTTCCACATTCATAAATGTAATTTTATGAACAGAAAGCCAGATTTTCAGTCAGTGAATCTGTCTGGGTGATCTTGATACCTTTCACCTTAAGTAGAACTATTTTCTACTTTTAAGCTCTGGACACATTCAGTACGCTGGTGTGTTGTGTTTAGATTGAATGTGTTCTGACATTTATAATTTAAGAATTCATCTCTGGTCATGGGCTCTGTCTGTGACAGTAAGACATCCCATTCAGTTCCTCTCAGAGAGGTTTTTGTCCATTCCTCACTGGGGATGTCCTGTAGTTTGTCTCTGGTCTCTGACACAGCTGCCGTCACATCCTTGGTGTACCTCTCAGGATGAATATTGATGCTGGCTGAGTCGGGAGCTTCACTGAGACTTGACAGCAAGGTGTAGTTGTGTAGAAACTGGGTGGGGTCCTCTGTGTGAGAGAGCTGCTCCAGCTCAGTGTTTCTCCTCCTCAGCTCAGAGATTTCCTAATGCAAGTTACCCTTAAAGGAAGAAACCTATGACAGAACCAGGCTCTAGAGGGGGCAGTCAACTGTTGGGACTGGTTGGGGGGTGACTGTGAAGAGAGGGGAGGGAGATGGGGGAGATGGGAGAGGTGTTAGTAGTTAAGGGGGGAATTAAGCTGAAATAGAGGTGGGGGAAGAAGAGGTGACATTGGAAGTAGTGAAAGAAGGAGTCACATATTAAAACTGGAGAATATGTTGTACTTGTTGTAGTGTTTCATCATGGGTCCAGTTTTTACCCAGGTGCTTAAAGCCCTTCTTTACCCTCATGTAACACCAACAGTAATTTCCAACCACTATTTCCTGTTCCTGTCAGTCAAACAAACAGACGACAAACATCTTCTATAAACAGGAATAATGTCATTTTATCGGATTAGAAAACATCTAATCTAGCGTTGATATTACACTGCTGTTTAGTGTCTGGCTAATCTCAGTGTCACCAAAATATCTGCCCTACATGTCAAACAATGAGAGGACTTGAAACAGTAACATCACCTAGCAGCTTATTTTAATTAGTGCTAACGTTGTGTTTGCTGGCTAACATTGCTATTATTATAGTCACAGTTAATTGACTTTGAATAGCTTTATTTCAAAAGTAATTTTACAATTTCACAGCCATTTAGCTGTGTTAACTGTACATGCTGTAGGTCATAAGGCGTGCATGGATCATTTTTATCATCAGCCTCTTATCTTTTGTCCACCACAGGCTTTGCCATGATAAATTGGTCAGTTGACAACCAGGAGCCGTACACCTTAACCTCAGAGGCCAGGACATCCAGGGGCAGTGTGAACACGCACTTGTTTAAATGGGACGCAAGACGGACTATAGAGGGCCACCCCCTTGCCAGACAACCAAGTGCTGTCCCTGTCCACGGCCAGTGTGAGAAGGACTCTCACTAAAGTCAACCCACACAAAGCTGCTGGACCAGACAATATACCTGGACGCGTGCTCAGAGCCCGTGCTGACCAGCTGACTGATGTCCTAGCAGGCATCTTTAACATCTCCCTGAGTCAAGCGGTTGTGCCACAGTGCTTTAAAACCACCACCATCATACCTGTCCCCAGACCTTCCCAAAGCCTAATTACACAATGATTGCCTGAGCCTATTCTTGTTAAATGATGAAAAACTCAAAGGCACGTTTGGGCAGTGGATCTGTGTGAAATCAGCAGCTTGCAAAACTAAATCAAAATGTGTGCTATTGATTCTAAAAATAGAAATCACAATAAAGTTCAACATTTACTAAAACCGCCATTCAGTCATCTGAGAATCTTTCCTCATGAAATTATAACGGTTAGATGAATGTATATGCAGTGATTTACTGATCAATGATAAAAGGGGAGATTTATGCAATAACGAAGACTGTCATGAAAAGTATTTGGCATCTGATCTCCTGTAACCTGCGGAGCTAAGCTGTTTTACCAGCTCTGCTCTCTGATTTTTCTTTTATGAAAAAACACAAGTTGTCAAAGTTATTTGTTTGCAAATGTATTTCAGAAATATCGACATACTTTTTTTTAATCAGCAGAAACTTTATGTCAGTAGTGCAAAAACCTGCACTGATCTGACCTCATTTCTTCCTCATCCTGATTCCTGACCTGGGAAGGGAGAGAAATATTTGTTTTTGTTTGTCTTCTTGTTTTATTTAATTCCTTGTGGGATTTGGATCCAACACGTAAAGTATGCATATTATGCACACACACAAACACACATGCAGCTATTACCCATTTCTTGTATTCTTGAATAAAGACATTGATTTGACACATTTAATTAGCGGCCAATTGTTTTTATTGTTCAATTATTAAGAAAAAAGAAAAGGTGGGGGTGGGTGGGATGTAAAGGGAGAGAGGAGAGAAAACCCCAACAATCCCCTCTGAGCAAGCACGAGGCGACAGTGGATAGGAAAAACTCCCTTTAAAGGAAGAAACCTATGACAGAACCAGGCTCTAGAGGGGGCAGTCAACTGTCGGGACTGGTTGGGGGGTGACTGTGAAGAGAGGGGAGGGAGATGGGGGAGATGGGAGAGGTGTTAGTAGTTAAGGGGGGGGGGGGGAATTAAGCTGGAATAGAGGTGGGGGAAGAAGAGGTGACATTGGCAGTAGTGAAAGAAGGAGTGTTCTTCCTCCAGAAGAAGCGTTTTTTCTTTTTCTGCTTTTTCTCGAGGATGAGGATCAGCTCCTCGATTTTTTCAGTGTTTTGCTTCTGCAGCTTGTTGCATTTTTTCACCACTTCTTCTTTTTCGGCTTGTTTTTCTTCCAACCTTTCTTTCAGCACTTTAGATGTTGCCTCCTGTTTTTGTAGTTTTTCATTTTCTCCTTCCAGCTCAGATGCTTTGAACTTCATTTTGTTGTAAAGTTCTTGCAGGTTTTGTTTTTTCTTCTCAAACTCCTGGAGAAGAAGTTTTTCTTCTCTCTGCTTACTGACCAGCTGTTCTCTCTCTTGAAGCAGGTCTTGATATTTGTGCAGTGTCTCATCCAACTTTACCTGCAGCATCCTGTCGTTTCCCTCCATGAGCTGGAGTTGGCACTCCATGTCTCCCTGCTTTCTGTCCAGCTGCTCTTTCTCTTGCAGGATTTCTTTATTTTGTAGCAGAGCTTCATCAAGCTTTCCTTGCAAGCTTTCATTTTGTTGCTTGATGCTCTGCAGATTGGAATCCATTTCTTTTTGTTTGATTTCTTGTTCCCTTTTCTCTTCGAGGAGCTTCTCATTTGCTTGCTCTGTGCGATCAAGCCTTTTTTTGTCAACACTGTACATTAGCTCCATGTCTCGGAGATTGGAGTGCAGCCCTCTCTTCTTCATGCCATCTTCTTTCTTCTCTTGGAGGAGTTTTCTATTTTGTTGCAGAGCTTCATGAAGCTTTCCTTGCAAGCTTTCATTGTGTTGCTTGATACTCTGAAGCTTGGAATGCATTTCTCTCTCTTTTAACTCCTGTTGCCTTTTCTCTTGCAGAAGCTTTTCATTTTCTTGCAGTGTGTGATCAAGCTTTTTTTTGTATACACTGTACATTAGCTCCATTTCTTGGAGATTGCTGTGCAGCCCTCTCTTCTTCGTGGCGTCTTGTTTCTTCTCTTGGACAAGTTTTTTATTTTGTTGCAGGGCTTCATCAAGCTTTCCTTGGAGCTCCTGGTTCTTTTTGTCCATGTCATGGAGATCTTGTTGTTTCTCCTCAATAATAGCTTCCTTTTCTTGAAGCTGGCATGACAACTTTTTTAGTTGAGCGCTCTTTTGCTCATTTTCCTCCATCAAGAACTTCATCTTCTCTGTGTTTCTGAGCGCTTCAGCCTCCATTTCTTCCAAACGCTTTTCCTCTAGTTCCACTTGGTCACACCAAGGAAGGGAGGAAAGGGAAGAGTCTAGTGGCTCATCCCAGGGAAGAGTGTAGGGGTCAACTTCTTGTCCCTTTAGATTTGTTTGAGACATGTTGGGTCTGGATACAGTTAGAATTGCAAAGGATCCAAATATTTCAAAAGGCTTTTTTGGCGAACGGTTCAATGCTGCACACATCAATGCTGCGAGAAACGGACTAAAAGTCGTTGCTCTTCACCGCTATTTATAGATTTTTGGATCAAAGGATCAAAGGATCAGAATGGTGGTAAGATTCTACATGTGTGTGACGTCATAATTCTGTAAGGCAATGAGGTTGTCACATGATATTTTTGGAGGAGGGCATTTTTCAACTTGGACAAATTATCAATAAAGTTTCAATCTCTGTTATTTTCCCCAAAAACGTGTTGTCGCAATAATGTTTTCTATTGTAATTTGTGCCAACAGATGGCGCAGTTTAAAGTTGGCTGTTACTCTGCCCAGGCTGCTACCATAGAAGAAGAATGTAGACCAATAGTACTTTAACGATGTCCGCTGATCGTTTCCGTGGAAATCTTAGCATTGCTTTAGCCGTCAAGCTAAAGGTTTAGCTTCATACTGCCATATTTTCAGAGTAACAAAATATTTAAACGGTCTCAGATCATGGTGAGTATTTGAAAAATGTTTATTTAATGTGAAGCCTGTGATGTGGAAAGGTTAGCAAGCGTAATTTTGCCTATTGTGTTATACACGGGTGCTTACATCCGAGTAGTGTTGATCTTTTCTAAGGTCCATGGGTTTATCCAACGAGCAGCTAAATCACCGTTATATCTGTAATTTTGTGGGCAACGTCTTAATGCAAAAAAAAAAAAAAAAAAAAAAATCCCAAAGCAACGAAGCAAAGACTAAAAAACCCCACAATGCGTTTTTAAGCTCTCTCTGTGTTCACTGCCTCTGCAAGTGTCAAACTTCCTCGCTTTAGCTGATGCTAACCAACATTAGCGCTTACGGTTCGTATATAAACACAACTGTCAGCCCTTCACTTTTGGTGCCGACAACATTTTGAGCATTTTCGACAGTTTGTGAAATGGTCGTCATTGGCATTACATGCCAGTAGTGTTCGCTAACTGACTTTACCGGTGATTATATTTATTATTGTTGTCATTATTATTATTATTATTATTATAATTATTATGTATTATGATTAGTTTCCCCACCGGAAGAATGCGACGTTCTTGCCAGAACATTCCCAAATAATTGACCACGTTTATTAACAGATCAATTTTCTCCACAGTTTTAGGGTGAGCTAGAATAGATATATGGTTTCAGTAATACGAATAAGAGCGCAACAGCATAGAGACAATGACGATCACTCTCATAATTTCATTACGTTAGTGCACCCATCGCTCCGCATCCTTAACGCTACATTGATGTCGAGAGTCTCTGACACAGCTGTGCTCTGCAGCACAGACACCCTGCTTATCTGTGATTCGGCCAGTCTGGTGTTGAACTCCAAAGACATGCGCGGGGTTAGGTTAGTTGGCTGTTGGTGTGAGTGGTTGTCTGAGTCTCTCTAATAACCCTCCAACAGACTGGCGACCTGTCCAGGGTGTACTTTTGCCCTATGACAGCTGGAATACAACCTGAATAAAATAAGTAGGAGAAAATGAATGATGTTTATGAACTGTAGTTAATGTAGTCAGACAATAAGTTACCGAGCAACAGGCCACAAGTCTTGGTGCAGAATCATACTAAGATTTAAAAAATAAAATGTTGGCACTGGTGTTTGAAACAGTATACTGTCAGTAAGACTGGAGCAACTGCACACATCTGGAAACTAATAACTAGAGTAGTTAAGTAACATTTTGTTACTGCATCCATTTAGCCAGGTATAATTAGCATGTCTACATACATGTCATTTCTAATGTGGTCCTATGTGGTATGTTGTAGGACAGTGAAGTGTCTGACACTGACCATGTACCAGTGCCTGAGAACACTGGTATGGAGGGGGAGAACGCACCTCTTTACTGTATTTGTCAGAAACAAGACATCAACTGCTTCATGATGTAAGTATATATCAGTTTTATATTTGCAGTACGTGCAGTAGGGGTGGGCGCTAGCTTCAGCAATGTTATCAGAGATTTTTTTTTTTTTTAAATGAAGATCTTCTATTTCGAGAAAACTACCAATAAGGATATATGCACAGATATAGAAAACAATACTGTAACATTTTATTGATGCTTGCAGTTTGGAGGAAGCAGTATTTGCAAGTGTAACTAAATTCCAGGCATTTTCCATCCTTCTTTTCCTATCAGCTTTTTTCTAATTGTCAGTGTGAACCAAGGTGTCAGCAGCAGCATTATAGTGCAAAAGTAGTGACCCAGCATAGATCAAATGTAAGCACAAAAGTAGCCAAGGTAGTGTTTTTCCTGGAAATTTTAAGTGAAAGGATAAAGTAACTGCTTACCACTTTAGTTTAACAATGATTAATGAAATGTAACCGTGTAACTCATCAGCAGTCTGCACAGTATGGTCACATATTAAAACTGGAGAATATGTTGTACTTGTTGTAGTGTTTCATCATGGGTCCAGTTTTTACCCAGGTGCTTAAAGCCCTTCTTTACCCTCATGTAACACCAACAGTAATTTCCAACCACTATTTCCTGTTCCTGTCAGTCAAACAAACAGACGACAAACATCTTCTATAAACAGGAATAATGTCATTTTATCGGATTAGAAAACATCTAATCTAGCGTTGATATTACACTGCTGTTTAGTGTCTGGCTAATCTCAGTGTCACCAAAATATCTGCCCTACATGTCAAACAATGAGAGAACTTGAAACAGTAACATCACCTAGCAGCTTATTTTAATTAGTGCTAACGTTGTGTTTGCTGGCTAACATTGCTATTATTATAGTCACAGTTAATTGACTTTGAATAGCTTTATTTCAAAAGTAATTTTACAATTTCACAGCCATTTAGCTGTGTTAACTGTACATGCTGTAGGTCATAAGGCGTGCATGGATCATTTTTATCATCAGCCTCTTATCTTTTGTCCACCACAGGCTTTGCCATGATAAATTGGTCAGTTGACAACCAGGAGCCGTACACCTTAACCTCAGAGGCCAGGACATCCAGGGGCAGTGTGAACACGCACTTGTTTAAATGGGACGCAAGACGGACTATAGAGGGCCACCCCCTTGCCAGACAACCAAGTGCTGTCCCTGTCCACGGCCAGTGTGAGAAGGACTCTCACTAAAGTCAACCCACACAAAGCTGCTGGACCAGACAATATACCTGGACGCGTGCTCAGAGCCCGTGCTGACCAGCTGACTGATGTCCTAGCAGGCATCTTTAACATCTCCCTGAGTCAAGCGGTTGTGCCACAGTGCTTTAAAACCACCACCATCATACCTGTCCCCAGACCTTCCCAAAGCCTAATTACACAATGATTGCCTGAGCCTATTCTTGTTAAATGATGAAAAACTCAAAGGCACGTTTGGGCAGTGGATCTGTGTGAAATCAGCAGCTTGCAAAACTAAATCAAAATGTGTGCTATTGATTCTAAAAATAGAAATCACAATAAAGTTCAACATTTACTAAAACCGCCATTCAGTCATCTGAGAATCTTTCCTCATGAAATTATAACGGTTAGATGAATGTATATGCAGTGATTTACTGATCAATGATAAAAGGGGAGATTTATGCAATAACGAAGACTGTCATGAAAAGTATTTGGCATCTGATCTCCTGTAACCTGCGGAGCTAAGCTGTTTTACCAGCTCTGCTCTCTGATTTTTCTTTTATGAAAAAACACAAGTTGTCAAAGTTATTTGTTTGCAAATGTATTTCAGAAATATCGACATACTTTTTTTTAATCAGCAGAAACTTTATGTCAGTAGTGCAAAAACCTGCACTGATCTGACCTCATTTCTTCCTCATCCTGATTCCTGACCTGGGAAGGGAGAGAAATATTTGTTTTTGTTTGTCTTCTTGTTTTATTTAATTCCTTGTGGGATTTGGATCCAACACGTAAAGTATGCATATTATGCACACACACAAACACACATGCAGCTATTACCCATTTCTTGTATTCTTGAATAAAGACATTGATTTGACACATTTAATTAGCGGCCAATTGTTTTTATTGTTCAATTATTAAGAAAAAAGAAAAGGTGGGGGTGGGTGGGATGTAAAGGGAGAGAGGAGAGAAAACCCCAACAATCCCCTCTGAGCAAGCACGAGGCGACAGTGGATAGGAAAAACTCCCTTTAAAGGAAGAAACCTATGACAGAACCAGGCTCTAGAGGGGGCAGTCAACTGTCGGGACTGGTTGGGGGGTGACTGTGAAGAGAGGGGAGGGAGATGGGGGAGATGGGAGAGGTGTTAGTAGTTAAGGGGGGGGGGGGGGGGGGAATTAAGCTGGAATAGAGGTGGGGGAAGAAGAGGTGACATTGGCAGTAGTGAAAGAAGGAGTGTTCTTCCTCCAGAAGAAGCGTTTTTTCTTTTTCTGCTTTTTCTCGAGGATGAGGATCAGCTCCTCGATTTTTTCAGTGTTTTGCTTCTGCAGCTTGTTGCATTTTTTCACCACTTCTTCTTTTTCGGCTTGTTTTTCTTCCAACCTTTCTTTCAGCACTTTAGATGTTGCCTCCTGTTTTTGTAGTTTTTCATTTTCTCCTTCCAGCTCAGATGCTTTGAACTTCATTTTGTTGTAAAGTTCTTGCAGGTTTTGTTTTTTCTTCTCAAACTCCTGGAGAAGAAGTTTTTCTTCTCTCTGCTTACTGACCAGCTGTTCTCTCTCTTGAAGCAGGTCTTGATATTTGTGCAGTGTCTCATCCAACTTTACCTGCAGCATCCTGTCGTTTCCCTCCATGAGCTGGAGTTGGCACTCCATGTCTCCCTGCTTTCTGTCCAGCTGCTCTTTCTCTTGCAGGATTTCTTTATTTTGTAGCAGAGCTTCATCAAGCTTTCCTTGCAAGCTTTCATTTTGTTGCTTGATGCTCTGCAGATTGGAATCCATTTCTTTTTGTTTGATTTCTTGTTCCCTTTTCTCTTCGAGGAGCTTCTCATTTGCTTGCTCTGTGCGATCAAGCCTTTTTTTGTCAACACTGTACATTAGCTCCATGTCTCGGAGATTGGAGTGCAGCCCTCTCTTCTTCATGCCATCTTCTTTCTTCTCTTGGAGGAGTTTTCTATTTTGTTGCAGAGCTTCATGAAGCTTTCCTTGCAAGCTTTCATTGTGTTGCTTGATACTCTGAAGCTTGGAATGCATTTCTCTCTCTTTTAACTCCTGTTGCCTTTTCTCTTGCAGAAGCTTTTCATTTTCTTGCAGTGTGTGATCAAGCTTTTTTTTGTATACACTGTACATTAGCTCCATTTCTTGGAGATTGCTGTGCAGCCCTCTCTTCTTCGTGGCGTCTTGTTTCTTCTCTTGGACAAGTTTTTTATTTTGTTGCAGGGCTTCATCAAGCTTTCCTTGGAGCTCCTGGTTCTTTTTGTCCATGTCATGGAGATCTTGTTGTTTCTCCTCAATAATAGCTTCCTTTTCTTGAAGCTGGCATGACAACTTTTTTAGTTGAGCGCTCTTTTGCTCATTTTCCTCCATCAAGAACTTCATCTTCTCTGTGTTTCTGAGCGCTTCAGCCTCCATTTCTTCCAAACGCTTTTCCTCTAGTTCCACTTGGTCACACCAAGGAAGGGAGGAAAGGGAAGAGTCTAGTGGCTCATCCCAGGGAAGAGTGTAGGGGTCAACTTCTTGTCCCTTTAGATTTGTTTGAGACATGTTGGGTCTGGATACAGTTAGAATTGCAAAGGATCCAAATATTTCAAAAGGCTTTTTTGGCGAACGGTTCAATGCTGCACACATCAATGCTGCGAGAAACGGACTAAAAGTCGTTGCTCTTCACCGCTATTTATAGATTTTTGGATCAAAGGATCAAAGGATCAGAATGGTGGTAAGATTCTACATGTGTGTGACGTCATAATTCTGTAAGGCAATGAGGTTGTCACATGATATTTTTGGAGGAGGGCATTTTTCAACTTGGACAAATTATCAATAAAGTTTCAATCTCTGTTATTTTCCCCAAAAACGTGTTGTCGCAATAATGTTTTCTATTGTAATTTGTGCCAACAGATGGCGCAGTTTAAAGTTGGCTGTTACTCTGCCCAGGCTGCTACCATAGAAGAAGAATGTAGACCAATAGTACTTTAACGATGTCCGCTGATCGTTTCCGTGGAAATCTTAGCATTGCTTTAGCCGTCAAGCTAAAGGTTTAGCTTCATACTGCCATATTTTCAGAGTAACAAAATATTTAAACGGTCTCAGATCATGGTGAGTATTTGAAAAATGTTTATTTAATGTGAAGCCTGTGATGTGGAAAGGTTAGCAAGCGTAATTTTGCCTATTGTGTTATACACGGGTGCTTACATCCGAGTAGTGTTGATCTTTTCTAAGGTCCATGGGTTTATCCAACGAGCAGCTAAATCACCGTTATATCTGTAATTTTGTGGGCAACGTCTTAATGCAAAAAAAAAAAAAAAAAAAAAAAAAAAAAAAAAATCCCAAAGCAACGAAGCAAAGACTAAAAAACCCCACAATGCGTTTTTAAGCTCTCTCTGTGTTCACTGCCTCTGCAAGTGTCAAACTTCCTCGCTTTAGCTGATGCTAACCAACATTAGCGCTTACGGTTCGTATATAAACACAACTGTCAGCCCTTCACTTTTGGTGCCGACAACATTTTGAGCATTTTCGACAGTTTGTGAAATGGTCGTCATTGGCATTACATGCCAGTAGTGTTCGCTAACTGACTTTACCGGTGATTATATTTATTATTGTTGTCATTATTATTATTATTATTATTATAATTATTATGTATTATGATTAGTTTCCCCACCGGAAGAATGCGACGTTCTTGCCAGAACATTCCCAAATAATTGACCACGTTTATTAACAGATCAATTTTCTCCACAGTTTTAGGGTGAGCTAGAATAGATATATGGTTTCAGTAATACGAATAAGAGCGCAACAGCATAGAGACAATGACGATCACTCTCATAATTTCATTACGTTAGTGCACCCATCGCTCCGCATCCTTAACGCTACATTGATGTCGAGAGTCTCTGACACAGCTGTGCTCTGCAGCACAGACACCCTGCTTATCTGTGATTCGGCCAGTCTGGTGTTGAACTCCAAAGACATGCGCGGGGTTAGGTTAGTTGGCTGTTGGTGTGAGTGGTTGTCTGAGTCTCTCTAATAACCCTCCAACAGACTGGCGACCTGTCCAGGGTGTACTTTTGCCCTATGACAGCTGGAATACAACCTGAATAAAATAAGTAGGAGAAAATGAATGATGTTTATGAACTGTAGTTAATGTAGTCAGACAATAAGTTACCGAGCAACAGGCCACAAGTCTTGGTGCAGAATCATACTAAGATTTAAAAAATAAAATGTTGGCACTGGTGTTTGAAACAGTATACTGTCAGTAAGACTGGAGCAACTGCACACATCTGGAAACTAATAACTAGAGTAGTTAAGTAACATTTTGTTACTGCATCCATTTAGCCAGGTATAATTAGCATGTCTACATACATGTCATTTCTAATGTGGTCCTATGTGGTATGTTGTAGGACAGTGAAGTGTCTGACACTGACCATGTACCAGTGCCTGAGAACACTGGTATGGAGGGGGAGAACGCACCTCTTTACTGTATTTGTCAGAAACAAGACATCAACTGCTTCATGATGTAAGTATATATCAGTTTTATATTTGCAGTACGTGCAGTAGGGGTGGGCGCTAGCTTCAGCAATGTTATCAGAGATTTTTTTTTTTTTTAAATGAAGATCTTCTATTTCGAGAAAACTACCAATAAGGATATATGCACAGATATAGAAAACAATACTGTAACATTTTATTGATGCTTGCAGTTTGGAGGAAGCAGTATTTGCAAGTGTAACTAAATTCCAGGCATTTTCCATCCTTCTTTTCCTATCAGCTTTTTTCTAATTGTCAGTGTGAACCAAGGTGTCAGCAGCAGCATTATAGTGCAAAAGTAGTGACCCAGCATAGATCAAATGTAAGCACAAAAGTAGCCAAGGTAGTGTTTTTCCTGGAAATTTTAAGTGAAAGGATAAAGTAACTGCTTACCACTTTAGTTTAACAATGATTAATGAAATGTAACCGTGTAACTCATCAGCAGTCTGCACAGTATGGTCACATATTAAAACTGGAGAATATGTTGTACTTGTTGTAGTGTTTCATCATGGGTCCAGTTTTTACCCAGGTGCTTAAAGCCCTTCTTTACCCTCATGTAACACCAACAGTAATTTCCAACCACTATTTCCTGTTCCTGTCAGTCAAACAAACAGACGACAAACATCTTCTATAAACAGGAATAATGTCATTTTATCGGATTAGAAAACATCTAATCTAGCGTTGATATTACACTGCTGTTTAGTGTCTGGCTAATCTCAGTGTCACCAAAATATCTGCCCTACATGTCAAACAATGAGAGAACTTGAAACAGTAACATCACCTAGCAGCTTATTTTAATTAGTGCTAACGTTGTGTTTGCTGGCTAACATTGCTATTATTATAGTCACAGTTAATTGACTTTGAATAGCTTTATTTCAAAAGTAATTTTACAATTTCACAGCCATTTAGCTGTGTTAACTGTACATGCTGTAGGTCATAAGGCGTGCATGGATCATTTTTATCATCAGCCTCTTATCTTTTGTCCACCACAGGCTTTGCCATGATAAATTGGTCAGTTGACAACCAGGAGCCGTACACCTTAACCTCAGAGGCCAGGACATCCAGGGGCAGTGTGAACACGCACTTGTTTAAATGGGACGCAAGACGGACTATAGAGGGCCACCCCCTTGCCAGACAACCAAGTGCTGTCCCTGTCCACGGCCAGTGTGAGAAGGACTCTCACTAAAGTCAACCCACACAAAGCTGCTGGACCAGACAATATACCTGGACGCGTGCTCAGAGCCCGTGCTGACCAGCTGACTGATGTCCTAGCAGGCATCTTTAACATCTCCCTGAGTCAAGCGGTTGTGCCACAGTGCTGTAAAACCACCACCATCATACCTGTCCCCAGACCTTCCCAAAGCCTAATTACACAATGATTGCCTGAGCCTATTCTTGTTAAATGATGAAAAACTCAAAGGCACGTTTGGGCAGTGGATCTGTGTGAAATCAGCAGCTTGCAAAACTAAATCAAAATGTGTGCTATTGATTCTAAAAATAGAAATCACAATAAAGTTCAACATTTACTAAAACCGCCATTCAGTCATCTGAGAATCTTTCCTCATGAAATTATAACGGTTAGATGAATGTATATGCAGTGATTTACTGATCAATGATAAAAGGGGAGATTTATGCAATAACGAAGACTGTCATGAAAAGTATTTGGCATCTGATCTCCTGTAACCTGCGGAGCTAAGCTGTTTTACCAGCTCTGCTCTCTGATTTTTCTTTTATGAAAAAACACAAGTTGTCAAAGTTATTTGTTTGCAAATGTATTTCAGAAATATCGACATACTTTTTTTAATCAGCAGAAACTTTATGTCAGTAGTGCAAAAACCTGCACTGATCTGACCTCATTTCTTCCTCATCCTGATTCCTGACCTGGGAAGGGAGAGAAATATTTGTTTTTGTTTGTCTTCTTGTTTTATTTAATTCCTTGTGGGATTTGGATCCAACACGTAAAGTATGCATATTATGCACACACACAAACACACATGCAGCTATTACCCATTTCTTGTATTCTTGAATAAAGACATTGATTTGACACATTTAATTAGCGGCCAATTGTTTTTATTGTTCAATTATTAAGAAAAAAGAAAAGGTGGGGGTGGGTGGGATGTAAAGGGAGAGAGGAGAGAAAACCCCAACAATCCCCTCTGAGCAAGCACGAGGCGACAGTGGATAGGAAAAACTCCCTTTAAAGGAAGAAACCTATGACAGAACCAGGCTCTAGAGGGGGCAGTCAACTGTCGGGACTGGTTGGGGGGTGACTGTGAAGAGAGGGGAGGGAGATGGGGGAGATGGGAGAGGTGTTAGTAGTTAAGGGGGGGGGGAATTAAGCTGGAATAGAGGTGGGGGAAGAAGAGGTGACATTGGCAGTAGTGAAAGAAGGAGTGTTCTTCCTCCAGAAGAAGCGTTTTTTCTTTTTCTGCTTTTTCTCGAGGATGAGGATCAGCTCCTCGATTTTTTCAGTGTTTTGCTTCTGCAGCTTGTTGCATTTTTTCACCACTTCTTCTTTTTCGGCTTGTTTTTCTTCCAACCTTTCTGTCAGCACTTTAGATGTTGCCTCCTGTTTTTGTAGTTTTTCATTTTCTCCTTCCAGCTCAGATGCTTTGAACTTCATTTTGTTGTAAAGTTCTTGCAGGTTTAGGTTTTTCTTCTCAAACTCCTGGAGAAGAAGTTTTTCTTCTCGCTGCTTACTGACCAGCTGTTCTCTTTCTTGAAGCAGGTCTTGATATTTGTGCAGTGTCTCATCCAACTTTACCTGCAGCATCCTGTCGTTTCCCTCCATGAGCTGGAGTTGGCACTCCATGTCTCCCTGCTTTCTGTCCAGCTGCTCTTTCTCTTGAAGGATTGCTTTATTTTGTCGCAGAGCTTCATCGAGCTTTCCTTGCAAGCTTTCATTTTGTTGCTTGATGCTCTGCAGATTGGAATCCATTTCTTTTTGTTTGATTTCTTGTTCCCTTTTCTCTTCGAGGAGCTTCTCATTTGCTTGCTCTGTGCGATCAAGCCTTTTTTTGTCAACACTGTACATTAGCTCCATGTCTCGGAGATTGGAGTGCAGCCCTCTCTTCTTCATGCCATCTTCTTTCTTCTCTTGGAGGAGTTTTCTATTTTGTTGCAGAGCTTCATGAAGCTTTCCTTGCAAGCTTTCATTGTGTTGCTTGATACTCTGAAGCTTGGAATGCATTTCTCTCTCTTTTAACTCCTGTTGCCTTTTCTCTTGCAGAAGCTTTTCATTTTCTTGCAGTGTGTGATCAAGCTTTTTTTTGTATACACTGTACATTAGCTCCATTTCTTGGAGATTGCTGTGCAGCCCTCTCTTCTTCGTGGCGTCTTGTTTCTTCTCTTGGACAAGTTTTTTATTTTGTTGCAGGGCTTCATCAAGCTTTCCTTGGAGCTCCTGGTTCTTTTTGTCCATGTCATGGAGATCTTGTTGTTTCTCCTCAATAATAGCTTCCTTTTCTTGAAGCTGGCATGACAACTTTTTTAGTTGAGCGCTCTTTTGCTCATTTTCCTCCATCAAGAACTTCATCTTCTCTGTGTTTCTGAGCGCTTCATCCTCCATTTCTTCCAAACGCTTTTCCTCTAGTTCCACTTGGTCACACCAAGGAAGAGAGGAAAGGGAAGAGTCTAGTGGCTCATCCCAGGGAAGAGTGTAGGGGTCAACTTCTTGTCCCTTTGGATTTGTTTGAGACATGTTGGGTCTGGATACAGTTAGAATTGCAAAGGATCCAAATATTTCAAAAGGCTTTTCTGGCGAACGGTTCAATGCTGCACACATCAATGCTGCGAGAAACGGACTAAAAGTCGTTGCTCTTCACCGCTATTTATAGATTTTTGGATCAAAGGATCAAAGGATCAGAATGGTGGTAAAATTCTACATGTGTGTGACGTCATAATTCTGTAAGGCAATGAGGTTGTCACATGATATTTTTGGAGGAGGGCATTTTTCAACTTGGACAAATTATCAATAAAGTTTCAATCTCTGTTATTTTCCCCAAAAAACGTGTTGTCGCAATAATGTTTTCTATTGTAATTTGTGCCAACAGATGGCGCAGTTTAAAGTTGGCTGTTACTCTGCCCAGGCTGCTACCATAGAAGAAGAATGTAGACCAATAGTACTTTAACGATGTCCGCTGATCGTTTCCGTGTAAATCTTAGCATTGCTTTAGCCGTGAAGCTAAAGGTTTAGCTTCATACTGCCATATTTTCAGAGTAACAAAATATTTAAACGGTCGACCTCCCAGCCCTTTGTTCCTTCAGTGGGCTGGTTTCAGTCATTATGCAAATGTACTGTTTATAAGATTGGGGAAACCTGCAGTCAGCTGAGACCGAAGAAGTCACTTGGATGAGTGACGAAACGTTTCTCCCACAAAACGCTACGTCCAGATGAACAGAATCAACTTTTGGAGATTTGCATAATGACTGAAACCAGCCCACTGAAGGAACAATGGGCTGAGAAGTCAGTTTATTCATCATAATTATGCAAATTCTCATGCCCATTGATCAGCAACCACTCTCATTCAAAAAGGCATCTCTAAAATGTAAAAGTGAGGACAAGTGAAGCTTTGTAAAGTACAATTAGATTTCCAGACATTTGGTGATACAGTCACGTTGCACTAACTCTTAGATAAGTGGCTAGGGGTTCTCCAGAAACTTTGTGGGATCTTCTTGAATTTAAACAAATCTGCTATTCTGACCAGACAGTCAGCAGGGAAAGGTTCGCAATCAAGAGATAAGCTGAGAGCTCAGTGTCAACATTAGTGGATTGAGGTGAATTGAGGAGAAAAGATCTATTCCAATAGAAGGAAATCAAACACTTAAACACTTGGAACAGTTTTCAAATACATTAATAGTAATGCAACACTGTCCTCTTCCCCCAGATAGGCAACTGAGCCTGTTGAACTGTTTGGAATGGAACTTATGGGTAAATTAACCTTAACTGGTATATTTGTCATGGTTGTTTATTCTACTATATGGACCCACTGTGGTGGGGTGTGGTTTGTAGCTCAGCTCTAGGGGAAGGGGTGGAGCAGCTAGTTCAGGGTGTGGTGTTAGAGCAGGCTGACCCACACAGCTGTTCTCCATTACCTGGTCACGCCTTCCCTGCTTCAGTAGGATGCTGGGGTCTAACAGGAGAGCAGTGTGCTGTAATGGGACAAGGCAGCTGCACAAGAAAATATTGTAAATAAAATCATCCACGTGCTTACAACGCGGTGTGCCTTCTTATTGTGATTTATTGCATTTGATGTTGGATAAATGGACACTGTACCCATGTCCTTTTACATATACTTTTTATTTTACTCCAGCAATTGATCCTCCAGTTCTAACCATAGCCTCTTTTTCGTTTATTTTTTGATAACGCTCATTCTTATATTAAAACTTATGTTAAACTTCTTCAAATTAAATCTTGGATGATTACTCACTTATTTCCTGATCGATTAGTCTTTATCTTGATTTTTAATCTGTCATTACCCCACTCTTTATCTGGAAATAAAGAAATTCAAAGGTCATGTGTAAAAAAAGCATAGATTAGGACTCTAACATCAGCCACAGAGCTGCATTTAGGCATGTTGCAGTTCAAATTGAGCATCAGAATAGGCAAAAAAGGTGATTTAAGTGACTCTGAACATGGAATAGTTGTTGCTGCCAGACCAGCTGGTCTGAATATTACAGAAACTGCTGATCTACTGGGATTTTCCTCACATATCAATCTCAGAATAGGTTTTACGGACGGCTTTGACCTCATAGGAATACAACAGTAGCTCAAATAACCACTTGTTATAACCAAGGTATGCAGAAGAGCATCTCTAAATGCACATCACACTGAACCTTGAAGCAGGTGGCTACAGCAGCAGAAGAGAGTCACAATTTGGTGTAAACAACTTGTATCAACAGTTCAGCTTGTTGATAATAATAATAATAATGGATTGGATTTATATAGCGCTTTTCTAGGCACCGAAAGCGCTTTACAATACCACTATTCATTCACTCTCACATTCACACACTGGTGGAGGCAGCTACAGTTGTAGCCACAGCTGCCCTGGGGCAGACTGACAGAAGCGAGGCTGCCATATCGCGCCATCGGCCCCTCTGGCCAACACCAGTAGGTAAGTAGGGTAAAGTGTCTTGCCCAAGGACACAATGACCAGGACAGAGAGCCCAGGGATCGAACCGGCGACCTTCCAGTTACAGATGCGATTCCCAACCCCCTGAGCCACGGTCACCCTGTAATGGTGGTGGGGAACACTTTGGGCCTCTTCATACCAACTGAGCATCATTTAAGCACCACAGCCCGCCTGAGTATTGTTACAGACCACAGTGCACTGTGGTCATAAAGTACTGTGTACTGTCTGATGGCTGCTTCAACCAGGATTACACTATGTCATAAAGGTCAGATCATTTGTAACTATTTTTTTTGAACATGACAGCAAACTGACAGGGTGGCTGTAGCTCAGGTGGTAGAGCAGGTCATCTACTGATTGGAAGGTTGGTGGTTCGATTCCTGGCTTCCCCTAGTCTGCATGCCAAATATCCTTGGGCAAGATACTAACCCGACATTGCTCTCCGATGCATTCATCGGAGTATGAATGTGTGTGAATGTCAGTTAGAAAGCACCTAGGAAAAATGTGCTTGTGCGAATGGGTGAATGCACAAGTTGTGTAAAGTGCTTTGAGTGCTCAGAAGAGTAGAAAAGCGCTATATAAGAACCAGACCATTTACTCATTGTACTCAAGTGGTCTCCACAGTAACCATCGCAGTCCACTGAGCACCCTCGGGATGGTGTGAAATGGGAGATTTGCATTAGTGGTTGCTATGATGTTAATATGGAGCAAAATCTCTAAGGAATGTTTCAAGCAACTTCATCTATGCCATTGAGAATCATACTGCACAGCTAAGCTCAGGAGCCAAAATTTAATGCTTTAAATAGGATGCAGGGTATGCAAATTATCACATGATCAGGCTCCTCAGGTGCTTAGTTACCCTTAAGATGACTGTACTCAGAAACATGATGAGCAACCAGTGAGGAGTATAAAGGGCTCTATGTAAATCCCCATTTCGGCAAACCGCTGTTTGTCTGGATTTTGACTGAGATCATTTACACCTGAAACTCTGAGCAATGCAATTATGGATGATCTGCTGCTCTCTATTCAATGGTTTTCTTGTGACTTGCCAACTTTGCTGTTGTTCAGTTGTGAGCTGTATTGTGCAGACTGTGTGTTGTACTACCTCTGTGTTTGTGGTTGAGTTTCATGTATTTTAAAGGCCACGGGCCTTTGCAAATAAGCTAAGACTATAAATTCTGTGGTGTGTTTCTGGCACACGCTTATACTGATACACAATAAAACAACAAAATGAATCCACTTTCTTTCTTTCTTTCTCTTTTAAAACCTTATATTAAAAGCAAAATATTTCCATCCATATCAGTGGGCTGACAACTTCATTAACATTACCATGTAAGTCCACTTTTTCATTGATTATTAAATCTTATTTTCACTTCTCTCCTTTTAAACTTAACACCAGTTATTTCCACATGCTCACACAGACAAACAGGATTTAGGCTGGCTAAAGTTCATATTAAACCAGTTTGACACGATGTAGTGCTGCCCCCTTCTGGATTAAAGGGTCACTTAACCAAGCTGTATTTTTCCAGCACCACAGGCAATAGAGAAGGATAGGTACATTGTGTTCTCATTTCTCCATCACCCCGGTATTTATCACCAGGAGGAGATAAGCACAGCGTGAACATCAGTACAAAAAACACACAATGCATAGCAACAAGACGTGAATAAATCCTAATAATACAACAGACGATTCTGTCGGAGAGAAGAGGATGAAGTGCACAGCCATTTCTGAGCATCCAGTGCTGTTGTGCTTGTAACTATCCTCAGCAAAGCCAGAACCACACACACATACAAAAAGTTACTATGCTGTTGCAGTGGGTATCATTTTACAGTCGCTCGTTATTGTTTTTTTTTGTTTGTTTGTTTTTGTCCCGTTTGGATCTTTAGCCATCAGAATTGTTGTCTTAAGGCCAAGAAAGATGCCAAGCGGATTTATTTTACCAAGTGGATCATCATGGCCTTGCCATATTGGTCCATTTGATTGACCTTTATTATAATTATGAATTTATTTTATTTTCAGTTGCTACAAACGGGACAGACATGACTGTGGGATAGGACAGGGAGAAAGAATGAAAGAAAGAGAGGGAGAGAAAGAAAGAAAACCAAAGGGGAGAAGAGACGGTGAGAAGGGGGGGAAGAGAGAAAAAAACAAACAAACAAACAAAAAAACACCTGGGTCACCTGTATGGAGAAAAAAAAAACAGAAGAGAAAGCAAACAACAAAGAGCAACATAATAAAAAAAACAGCACCATCACAATAAACTAGCTAGCAGTAGATATCAATAGTTACTAAGTAATAAACGATATTGTGCAGCACGCAAGATAGACAGCGCACAGTGTGCTTTGAGGCAGAGGCCAAGAAAGCTGTAGTCCGCGTCTGTGAATACCCATGTGTACACCTGTGTGCATACCTGTGTGGATCAGAATGCTTGCATTCCAAAGGTTTCTCCATGTAATGATCTGCTAGGGAGTGTGGGGAGCCACAGCCCTGTCCTTTATGGTATCAAGCAGGTATGGAGGAGATCAAAACTCCAGACATCCAGAGGCCCCCAGAACACAAGAGACCAAGGAAGACCCACAGAGGGGCAGCTGCGCCACTGTCCCAGTAAGAGCTAAGGAGAGTCCCAGATGAGGGCTCATTCAGCAGCCGCGGAGCAGAAGCCAGGGGGAGTTGCAGTGACGCGCCCGTGAGCTCCGCCGGCAGCCAGCTGTGCCTGAGTGACCCCACCTCCGAAGTGGCCCGAGCGAACCCCAGGCTCCAGGCCCCGATAAGCGGCCGCCAAGGAGTGAGCCGGTGTGTACCTGGACGCCCACCCCCAGACACAAAGAACCACCAACGCACCGATGTCTGAGGGAGTCCGCCACTGGCAGGGAAAGTGGTGGGGGGGGGGGGCGTAATGTTGTAACAAATAATATTTCTATTAAATAAGCTTTACTTTGCATTTTAATTAACGTGGGATTATTTTTTGTATTTAGAAATAATAGTACCAATTTTTTTTTCAACATTTGTGGCACTGGCGTGGCGCCCCCTGATGGACGGCGCCCATAGCATTTGCCTATACGGCCTATGGCACGGGCCGGGGCCCTGGCTGGACCCAGTAATAAAACAGTTTCTGACGTTCTGATCCATAGTCCATCGCAAGAATCGTTGCATCTCCGCCATTATGACATTTTCTGTTCCCAAATCAGAGCGAATCCTAGCAGGTGTTCCCATCCTCTTTTCAACTTCTGCTATGAAATAGCCAGCAATGACCTTGGGATCATTGTTTGTTGAATAGGCATGAAGCCAAATCATAACTCTTGATTAGGCCATCAATAGCTCCATTTATACACTGTAAACCCGAACAAGTTGACTGAACTTAAAACTTTTGTGGAAACTGATTACCTCAAAAGATTTAAGTACAAAAACTCATATCTTCTAAGTATGGGGTACTCAAAATTTGTATTTATTGTTAACCTAAAAATTTTAAATTATATTTTATATTTTATTAATTGAGCTTTACTCAAAGACTGTATACTTTAATTTCAATATTTTTGTGTTTCTTGTAGTTTATTATTTTGATGCAACACAATGCAATTATATTAGGCAAGGCAAGGCAAGGCAAGTTTATTTGTATAGCACAATTCAACAACAAGGTGATTCAAAGTGCTTTACAGAGACATTAGAAACAAGAACAAATAAAAAGCATGATTTAAAATTGATTAAAACAAGCAAATAAACTAACTAACTAATTAACAAACAAACAAACAAACAACAGTATATAAAATCAAAACAGATAAAATCAGAACAGTAGATAAAATCAGTAGTTAAATGTAAGTTTTGAAATTTAAGCTTAAAGTGTGGATTTGGTGCTTTATTCAAATGCAGCTGAGAACAGGTGAGTCTTCAACCTGGATTTAAATAAACTGAGTGTTTCAGCTGATCTGAGGCTTTCTGGGAGTTTGTTCCAGATATAAGGAGCATAAAAGCTGAATGCAGCTTCTCCGTGTCTGGTTCTGACTCTGGGAACTGATAAAAGACCGGATCCAGATGACCTGAGGGATCTGGATGGTTCATACTGGGTCAGGAGGTCATTGATGTATTTTGGTCCTAAACCATTCAGAGCTTTATAGGCCAGCATCAGAACTTTAAAGTCTATCCTCTGACGGACAGGCAGCCAGTGTAAAGACCTCAGAGCTGGACTGATGTGGTCCACTTTTTTGGTCTTAGTGAGGACTCGAGCAGCAGAGTTCTGAATGAGCTGTAGTTGTCTGACTGATTTTTTAGGTAGACCTGTAAAGATGCTGTTACAGTAATCAAGCCTACTAAAGATGAATGCATGGACTAGTTTTTCCAGGTCCTGTTGAGACATCAGATCTTTTATCCTTGATATATTCTTGAGGTGATAGTAAGCTGACTTTGTTATTGTCTTAATGTGTTTTTCTAAGTTTAGGTCTGCATCCATCACTACACCCAAATTTCTCGCCTGGTTTGTGGTTTTTAGATGTATAGATTGAAGTTCTCTGGTGACCTGTAATCGTTTTTCTTTGGCGCCAAAGACTATTACCTCAGTTTTGTTTTTGTTTAGCTGGAGAAAATTGTGGCACAACCAGTCATTGATTTCCTCAATGCATTTACCAAGAGCCTGTACAGGGCCTCGGTCTCCTGGTGACATTGTGATATATATTTGTGTGTCATCTGCATAGCTGTGATAGTTTATTTTGTTGTTGTTTATAATCTGTGCCAGTGGGAGCATGTAGATGTTAAACAGAAGGGGTCCCAAGATGGAACCTTGGGGAACTCCACATGTGATACTTGTCTGCTCAGATGTGAAGTTACCTATTGATACAAAGTATTTCCTGTTTTCTACGTATGTTTTGAACCAGTTTAGTACAGTTCCTGAAAGACCTGTCCAGTTCTCCAGTCGTTTGAGTAATATGTTGTGGTCAACTGTATCAAATGCTGCACTGAGATCCAGTAAAACTAGGACTGACATTTTTCCACTGTCTGTATTCAGACATATGTCATTAAACACTTTGGTCAGAGCGGTTTCAGTGCTGTGGTTCTGTCTAAAACCTGACTGGAAGGCATCGTAGCAATTATTCTGTTTTAAGAAGTAACTGAGCTGTTGAGAAACTGCTTTTTCAATGATCTTACTTAAAAACGGGAGATTTGAGATCGGCCTGTAGTTGTTCATTTGTGTCTTGTCAAGATTGTCCTTTTTCAGTATAGGTTTGATTACAGCAGTTTTTAGTGATTCTGGAAACACACCTGATAATAAAGAAAAGTTGACGATCTGTAACAGGTCTGACTCTAAAGTCTTTGAGACCTTTTTGAAAAAACTTGTTGGCAGGACATCTAAACAGCAGGAGGAGGAGTTCAGTTGACCTAAGATGTCCTCCAGGTCTTTGCTGTTAATAGGTTGAAACTGTTTCATGGTGTTTAAACAGTTTTTTGGTGGACACAGTACATATCCTGGATCTGCTGTTGATGTACCAATTGCTTGTCTAATTTTTTGGATTTTTTCAGTGAAGAATTTGGCAAAGTCATTGCAGGCCATGGTCGAATGAAGTTCAGCTGCCACTGACACAGGGGGGTTTGTTAGCCTGTCAACTGTAGAAAATAAGACTCGAGCATTATGGCTGTTTTTAGTGATGATGTCAGAGAAGTAGGACCTCCTTGCATTCCTCAGTTGTAAATTATAATTGTGAAGTTTCTCTTTACAACCTAAACTCAAATTATCTGATTATTAATTAAAAGATATTTATGTTGTGAGTGTAGACTACTAAAAAAAAAAAAAGTACGGAAATTCAGTTACTTTACATTTTGTTTATTTAACATTTTTTCATGAAAATTTAAAAACATCACAAATGTTTTTATGAAACAACTAACATGGACATCGGCACCATAAAGTGAGCATTATAAATTCTGTGTAGAACATTTATCTTTTTATAAACTCACAAAGGACGACATCAGTCCTAATTGCATCTTTCTCAAAATACACAAAAATGCAAAACAAAAAGTCAAATACTAATCACTTTTTTTTAAATAGAAATGAAAAACAATTTTTTAAAATGGGTACAAAGATGATCAGCTTCCAAATAACCAGATAAGGCAGTCAAGTATAGGAAAATTAGGTAAACTGATGGAGTTAAATCCACCCAAAGCCTGTAGTAAACTTAAAGTGCTTAAAGTGCTTCAAACAAAGTGCTCAGTAACAGAGTGCGTGTCCTAACAAACATTGCCTTATATTCCTTAAGAGCATGTAGGCAGGGGTTTCAGGGGTTTGCCGTCATCAAGCCCCATGAAGATATTTTGGACTAAGGCAAATGTGTGAACCAGCTTCCTGGGGTAGTCTAAATGCAGAGCATAGATCAAGCCAAACAATAAAGCAAATGCATTTGCAAATCTGGGAATATCACGCATCACCTAGTCGCCTTTCACCAAAACAGCCATGCTTGAGGAAGTAAAATGGACTGGACTGGGAAGCGCCATCGGTAACCACTGTGAGAAGGGCAACTGGAGTGTCAATGAGGGTCGACTCATCCAATGCGTCCGCCTGGAATAGACACAGTATCAATGGTAAATGGCCTGTATTTGTATAGCGCTTTACACATTCAGTCATCCAGACATTCACACCCATTCACACACTGGTGATGGCAGCTACATTGTAGCCACAGCCACCCTGGGGCGCACTGACAGAGGCGAGGCTGCCGGACACTGGCACCAGCGGGCCCTCTGACCACCACCAGTAGGCAACAGGTGAAGTGTCTTGCCCAAGGACACAACGACCGAGACTGTCGGAGCCAGGGCTCGAACCGGCAACCTTCTGATTACAAGGCGAACTCCCAACTCTTGAGCCACGATCGCACCAATTAAATAAGTAAGGTTGGTTTGAGAGAATGTGACAAGCATGACCTGTAATCTAGCAAAACATTCAGCAGTGTAGTGGGTTACTTTGTAACGAGTTAGGGTACTCTACTTTTTTTGAAAAATGTACATTAACGTGTTAGCTTCTTGCATTACATAATTTGTATTTTTATTATTTTTCTAAAAAAAAAAGTAATTTTTTATTTCATAACTTTATCTCAAAAAGAAACTAAATCTTGACTTCAGCCTGGTTTTTGGGCCACCTGCAGCATAGCCATAGTGCTGTGATACGCCTGTGCCCTGCTCCTGACCTGTGTGTGTGTGGGTTTTCTACAGAGAGGGTATTTTGTTTGTACAATTTGGTAGCTGCTAGGGTATTAAATTGTATTTAAAAAAATCCATAGCATTTTATCTTACTGGCAGAATTTAAGTAATGCAAAAATACACTTACATTACATGTCTAAAAGAATTCTGGGTCCTCCTCCCGCAGGTATACAGGAAGGGCACGAAGTACTGCAGTGCGTTTCACGTTGATATCAGGCGCCTCCTAAAAAGGGAAAAGAAAAGTTCATTTAACGCAAAGTTTTCAGGTGTCATTCTTTGGGGAGAATACATGTTTATGAAACTGCATGACATCAGACTCTACTAAATTTTGGAGACTTTTCTTTTAAGATACAACCTTTCTGTCTCTTGTGACAGAGAGTATGTTTCTTAATCATTTGACAAAAACCCTACACAGTATTTTAAAATAGTGTTCTCCAGATCAGAGCTGTGATCTATATAGAACATGGGGTTCAAAGCAAGGAAAAATTGTGTGTTTATCAGTGAAACCTTTAATTTGTGTTAATTTTATCATTATCAATATATGAAATCTTCACCTTAAGGGACTTAATGAATGGTTTCTTCAATAGATCTTTCAACTCACCTGTGTTTACTGTCTCCACCTGAAATTAATTGCAGTCTGAATTTTTTTTTCTTCTGTCTTTTTGTCTTTGGCCTTCAGCCTTGGAAGAAAAAATAAAAATATTGAAAACCTTATCAGCACACTAAATATACAACACCTTGCTATATTTCAATTGTTTTAGATAGAAGTTGCCACTGCTAGCTAAGTCACTTTTGAATGATGCTAATGAGAAGAAAAAAAAAACAAAAACCTGCCGAACAATGAGGCTGCTGTTGTAAAAACGCCAACTTTCTTGCGTTGGCAAGGGGTCGTTAAAATATCACTAAGACCCTTTCTTTATGTGTGATTCTTCGTAAAAGTGTGTTTTAATCGGTTAAAACTGTAAAACTGACGACATAATCTATGTTTGAAAAAGAGCGCGAACAACCGCGAACAACTATTCACCACCTGGGTCTGTGCTTTTTAACACAACAGCGCATTCTAAAACAAGTTATTGGCTGCAACATATTAATATACTTGCTTTTTTACGGAAAAATAAACATAACGAAGGTTCCGTTTTACTTACAAGTTTCTCCAAATGTGTTCTCCAGTCGCTCGAGAAGGGCAGCCATATTGAACAGAATTTTCTGTCAACGTCGTTCAGGTTAGAGAGAAGACGTCATGACGTCATGACGTCCACATGCGGAGCTCGGAAAAAAACATTTACTCAAAAATCATAATTAAGAAAGCAGTATTTACTCTTAACTTCTAAGCCATGTACAATTATAACTGTTTGAATCGTTAACCGAACAGAAAAGTTTTAAGTTGTTTCAACTTTGTGAGGAATTTTAATTGTTATATCCACAAACTTTATAAGTCAGGTAGACTGTTGGGGTTTACAGTGTACAGATTCCAAAAGGCTTCAGTTTGTCATAGGAGTCAATATGCCACATAAAATTTGGTCCAGGATTTACATACGTGTTACATACATCGCATTAGGCGATTTCTGCGTCGTTGCTCAACACCGTAAGGGCCAAGATATTTCAGTAAATGTCTCACAGTACTCTGCGTGACAACATAACCTGCCTGAATGTGGTGTAGTTTGTATCCATGGAGCCTCCCGTGTTCCTCCAGTTGATCAATAAGAAATCCTGCCACCTCAATCGGACTCATTCTTTCTCCTGTACAGTCCCATGCGTTTTAGGTTTCTTCTAAGTGTCCGCATGCTTATCACAATACTGTCCAAACTGCCCAATAACAGCCAAATCTCCCCATGCCTCAATCCAAGCATAAAATAGAACTTAATTAATTCCAATAAACGAGCCATTTTCTCACACTCTGATCTGCACTGTCACCCACTTCACGATGTTTTACGGCAATATATCATGCTCGAACAATAAAAGATATGTTATAACGTGAAAACTTTTGTTCAAACAATGTAATTATCACGTTCGCACAATATAATATTTATATTGTATGAACGTGATAATTATGTATATTGTAATAACGTGATATTATGTTATTCAAACGTGAAAAGTATCTTGTTAGAACAATAAACTTTTCACGTTACAACGTGATACACTTGTATTTTTCTTTTGCCTGGGTGGCAGCTCTACGCTTCCGTACTTCTGTACCTTCTTCATGCTCACATAAAGAGGAGGAACTTAGCGCTTCCTCGGCGTAAAAAGGCCTTTGTACCTTTGTGTTAACCACGTACTGTTGCTTTAAGAGACCAACCCTCGCTGGATTACTTAAGCTAACTTTCAGATTTCCAGACAGTCAAACTTCTCCAGTTTTATATCATCCAGCAAGAAGACTTGTGAGTTTGACCTGCTTATTATCCTCGCAGAATAAAGGAATAAAGCTTTCCTGTGTTCTTCCAACCGACATCGAGTGTTTGAAATTAGTTGGATTATTGAGGCGACAACGAGCTAAATTCCGGAAATGGCGCAGCAAGAAAACCAGGTAAACCGAGACAAACTCTGCTGCTCGATCTGTTTGGATCTCCTGAAGGATCCGGTGACTATTCCCTGTGGACACAGCTACTGTATGAAGTGTGTTAAAAGCTACTGGGATGAAGAGGATCAGAAGGAAACCCACAGCTGTCCTCAGTGCAGACAGACCTTCACACCGAGGCCTGCTCTGGTGAGAAACACCGTGATAGCAGATTTAGTGGAGGAAACAAAGAAGACTGGACTCCAAGCTGCTAAAGCTGATCTCTGTCATGCTGAACATGAAGATGTGAGCTGTGATTTCTGCACTGAGACAAAGCTGAAAGCTGTCAAGTCCTGTCTGCAGTGTCTGGTCTCTTACTGTGAGCAGCACCTCCAGCCTCACTATGAATCCTCCGCCTTTAAGAAACACAAGCTGGTGGACCCCTCCCAGAAGCTCCAGGAGATCATGTGCCCTCGCCACAATGAGGTGATGAAGATCTTCTGCCGCACTGATCAGCAGTGTATCTGCATTCTTTGCACAATGGATGAACATAAAGGCCACGACACAGTTTCAACTGCAGCAGAAATGAGCGAGAAGCAGAGAGAGCTCAAAGAGAGAGAGATGGACATCGAGAGGAAAATTAAAGAGAAAGAGAAAAGCTTGAAGGTCCTGCAGCAGGAGATCTCTGAGCTGAGGAGGAGAAAAGCTGAGCTGGAGCAGCTCTCTCACACAGAGGACCCCACCCAGTTTCTACACAACTACACCTTGCTGTCACGTCTCAGTGAAGCTCCAGACTCAGCCAGCATCAATATTCATCCTGAGAGCTACACCGAGGATGTGGCAGCAGCTGTGTCAGAGACCAGAGAGAAACTGCAGGACAATGTTGAATGGACCATAACTGCTGTGAAAGAAACTCAGGGTAATGTTTCAAACTTTGAGTCAGAGCCCAAGACCAGAGCTGAATTCCTAAAATATAAATGTGAAATCACATTTAACCCAAACACAGCACACCAGCGTGTTGTGCTTGGGCCTGGCTTAAAAGCAAAATATAGTCATACTCAGACAATCAGGCGCTATGATCACGCCGACAGATTCACTGACTGGCCTCAGGTGTTGAGCAGAGAGATTTTCACAGGACCTTCTTACTGGGAGGTGGAGTGGAGCGGGGACGATGTCTTTATAGCATTAGCTTACAAAAACATAAGCAGATCAGGAAGAGAGAGTCTTTTTGGAAACAATAACAGTTCATGGGCATTGGAGTGTTTCAGTGGTGGTTATGAATTTAGAAAAGGCAACAGCAGCACTTTCATTAAAGGTCCACAGTCCTCGAGAATTGGAGTGTTCCTGAATCATTTTAAAAAGAGTTCATATAGTTACACTTATCTGTCCTTCTACAGCGTCTCTGAAAGCACTCGAACCATGACTCTCCTCCACAGAGTCTCTACCGGTAACACTTGCTCATTCCTTGTTGGGCTCGGTGTATACGGTGGTAGCGCTGAAATCTGTGAGCTTTTATGTTAAAACGATAAAATTCATAAAATCATTATCTTATGCAACAAAAAGTAAAGAAGCTTCATAAACAAGATACTCACTTATTTGAAGGTAAAATGTCTTTGTTTTATACATTTTCATGTTCTAAGTTGTAAGTAGTAAAAACTGGCAAGTTCAATCTTAGAAAATAGCACATTTTGTACAATAAAGCTTCATTTCTCTAAACATACTAAAGCATATTTTTAAATCTTTTCTGATTTGTGACAGACTTCTGATAATTGAAGATGATCACAAAATTCCTGGATATTTTTGTTTGCATTTCATTTCAATATTCAATTCATTTCTATATTGTATGTGTAACAGATTTGATTGTAAAACATCTCAAAAATAAAACTTAATGTCATGTGATGCCAAAACAGCTTCCTGTCTGCTGATGTTGTTTAGTGTGGATTATGTTTTGGGGGGAATATTTCATCCATGGAGCGTGAGGTAAATTGTTTCAAAGCAGTATTTTAGTTTAAATAACTTTTATTTGATTGTCTCGTGAAACTATTCATGCTCTATTTTCAGTGAGCGTGAATAGTTTCCTGTTCTTAGCTGACAGCATCATTCTCTGTAAATCCTGGAGATGGTTGTGTTTAAAGTCCCACGAGATCCCATCAGTTTATCTGGCACTGGTGGTGGATTTTGCTGTGATAAACTGACATTTGGACCAGTCTTCTACTAAATATTGCAGTGTGGAGGCTTCCCATTACATTTCTTCATAGGTTAGTCTACAGCAGGAAATATTAAAGCTAACAGTGTGTTCACGCTAACCTTGTGTTTGGTTGATTTTACTGACAGGTCAGCAGAAGGATGACACGATCGATTTGAGGGACTAAGAACCTTCTACAAATCTTGACCTCTCTGTCCTGCCTTAGACTACATCTTACAATGATGTGTAATGTAATATAATGTAATAACTGTAGGAGCCATTCTTGGGTTAATACCTTATGTGGTCACTAGAGGTCACCTTTTTCTGTTTTGATTATGTAATGTAAAGGTATTTAAGGTAGACGCACGTAATCGGCGTCAGGTGTGTCATTGAGAAGGCAAACAGTTTGTGACCGTTGCGCTGTTATGCTAAGTCGATACGGAATAAAGACCAAAAAGGACAAGATACATACTGCTGGATTTATTGGACTGAACTTAATTCATGCATACCAGTGACATCGCGTCACCCCCGTTAACGACCACCTCAGTGGCTTCAAGCGTAGGCTTAGCCTCTACAATAGAATATAATGAACTATATAACTATAACTGAAACAACCCAAATATAAATGAATAAATAACAGGACATGATAAAGAAGAAAAAATACACAAAATAAGATGATCTTTAATAAAATGATGATTAAAAAAGGCATGTAGGATTTGACTGGCTTGCTCACATTTAAATATTACACAAGCCCAACAGTATGCTCTCAATGTTACACATCCCCACAAACCTGCAGTAAAGGACAATTTGCTCACACAACATGAATGATAAATAATCTTTGTAGCTTCTAAAGACATAAAGTCTGTCTGATACCAGCTGAGTGACAAAGACAAAGTCAACACAGGAATGGAGTACCAAAAACATCCTGACCAAAATGTGAAGAACAGCCAGGCAGTCAATGAAGACTATAAACACTCTGGTTATACCAGAGGCCACCTCGCCCCCAGTGGTCACCAACAGACAGAAGAAGACAAAGAGGCTACCTTCACCCTGACAAATATTGCTCCTCAAATGGAAAAGTTCAATAATGGCCCCTGGAGTCTACAGGACGAGAAGATGTTAGAAAGGTTTAATGTCTGCATGCCAAAAATGTATGTTATCACTGGAGTCATGCCTTATGAGAAAGATGAACCCAAGATCAATAACAGGGTGACTGTTCCTGAGTACTTTTGGACTGCTTACTGCTGCCCAACGTTCAGTGCCACAGCTAATCACAAGTGCTGCAATACAGACGGAATCATGGAAAAAAATACCAATGATGGCTATGCTGTCAGGAAGATGTCCCTGAAAACCTGAGAACAACTTGAAACAAAGTGTAAAGATGCCTGAAATTAGTCTCTTTAAAAATAAATGTAAGGAGGACGTCTTTTTCTCATTTGGCTGAACAAAAATCAAATACTTGCCACTGAAATGTGTTAAGATGAATCCCAATAAATGAAATGAAATTCAGTTGTCAATTGTAATGTTTTTATCTTTAAGTTAAAACCGATTACATTTTAGAAACATAACAAGAAATTTTCATCATTAACCCGAACACTATTTGTGCACACAAACGAGAAACTAAAACTAAAATTACATGTCTGAGTCTGACATCGAGTTTCACCAACATCGCACAGCTGAGTTCATAAAAACTTGGCTTTGTTCTGGCAGGGCTGTATTAAATAATCCATTTCTAAATGGGTGCCTATTTCCTTTATTTTCACATAGTATAATATTTTATCATATTTTTCATATTATATTCATACTCAACAAATATTCAAAAGGATAATTTAATGAGATGATGATACTTACATCCATAGATGTCTAAAGGTCATTCCTGTTCAGGAATGAATATAATCTACAACCTGGCTGGCTGTTTGAGGCACGCAGACACAAATAAGTAACTGCTAATCACATCACTGTGCCTGTATGCTTTATTGTTAGCTTTACTGCTCTAACCTTAGTGTACAACACAAAGAAACAATAAAGAGACCTGAAACAGAAAAATGTAGAAACTATTAAACAGAAACTGTCAGCATGAAAAGTCTGATGTAAAGAAGAAAAAACCTGAAAGACTGAGATTATGCATTACATCAGAGTTTTAAAAAAATGTGAAATTGAAAATAAGATGTTGTAAGATTGTTCATCAGCTATGAACTGACAAAGCTCTTTTTATGTCTTTATTTCCTTCATGTTGAAATAATCTAAATATTCTACTGTGAAACAGAAGCACTAAACATTTAACATTATGTTGAGTGAAGGATCTTTGTGCAATGAAAAAGCAGTCGAAGATTAATAATGACTGTTAAGCACATGTGTAAGTGTTGGTCACACATGTTCCCATGGGATCCTAAGTGGCCAAAAGAACTGATTCATTAAAATGGGCACAAAACAGATCATTTAAAAGTCTCTTGAACCAATTTCTTTTAATCTTTCTTCAAGAAAGGAACAGAACAACAGCAAAAGCTCAGTCCCCCCCAGTGTTTCAGTCTCGACATGGGGACAGCAAGGAGTGACTGCTCAGTTGACCTGAGAGACCTTTGTGGAGTGTATCGGTGTAGAAGGTGTGACAGGTAAGAAGGAGCCAGGCCATTTAAAACTTTAAAAGCAAACTAACATTTTGAAATGAATTCTAAAGAATGTATTTATCCATCTTGGTAATTATGTTCCTAGCAGAATAAAAATACAGCAGATGCACACACTCATTAAACTCAAAGTGATCTGTGTTAGCATTTAAACAGGGCTATTCATGAATGATGGTGTTGCATTTTGTGTTATACACCAGGAACATGTGAGTGGTTTGAAGACCATCACAGATTACAAGGGGAAACAGCGTCAGATTGAGGGAGGTAACTGCTTCTCTACCTGATGGAGCTGAACACCTTCACATCACATCCTTACTCCCTGCCTCACTTGATCCGCTCCAGTTTGCCTACATGCCAAACAGATGTACAGACGATGCAATAGAAATTGCACTTCACACTCCCCTCTGCCACCTGGACCAGAAAAACACATATGTGCGGATGCTGTTCATAGACTATAGCTCCGCCTTCAGCACCATCATATCATCCAGAATGAAACTCCGTGATCTGAACATCAGCTCCTCCCTGTGCAGCTGGATCCTGGACTTCCTGACAGACAGACCTCAGGTGGTTAGGATCGGCAGCATCACCTCATCCACACTCAGCACAGGTGGCCCACAGGGATGTGTGCTCAGCCCTGTTCACCCATGACTGTAAAGCAACACACAGCTCCAACACCATCATTACATTTGCAGATGACACCACCACCATCAGCTGCATTGTGATGAAGATGTGGTGGCATACAGGGCAGAGGTGAGAACCCTGACATCATGGTGCTGCGATAACAACCTGCTGCTTAACGTCAGCAAAAACAAGGAGCTCATCGTGGATTACAAGAGACTGCAGATAGGAGGCCGCACCCCCATCCACATCGATGGAGCAGAGGTGGAGAGAGTCAGCTGCTTCAGATTCCTGGGCATCAACATCAGCGACCATCTGCGTTGGTCACACAAAAGCAGCAAGACAGCAGCTCTTCGTCTTGCGGCGCCTGAGAAGATTCAGCATGAACTCCAGAATACTTACAAACTTCCACCGATGCACCATTAAAAGTATTCTTACTGGCTGCATCACAACCAGGTATGGCAGATGTAACGCTCTGGACCGCAAAGCTTTGCACAGGGTGGTGAGATCACACCCCCTGTGAGATCCTAGGGCATCACCAGGACTGAACTGCCAGCCGTGCAGGATCAATATGGACAGCACTAGCAGACACAGAGACAGTTTCTACTCACAAGCCATCAGGCTTTGGAACTGTTTACATTCTATACACACCATTACACACTCACTACAACTACTGGACTCTACACACTGCCACTTTAAATCACTTTAAATCCTCACTGCACAGGTTTTTGCACAACTGTAAAACCCCCCGAAAAAAACGAAACTGTAAATATTAAACAATTGTCTTAAATTCTCTTAATATTTAATACTTTATGATTTTATTATTATTATTGTTATCTTCTTTAATATAACTGCATACTTCTACATGTTCATGTAAAGCTGAGGAGCACGAGTTTCATTACGGGTAAATGTGGCTACACTGTTTATCTGTACATGACAATAAAACTTTACTGCATTGGCAGTGTTCCTAGTTTGGATTCTCATGACATCACTAAGAAACACAGAATTATGATGCTGGTTACTATTTAACAATAGTGGATTTTTTTTCTCACATTAAAGCTCCTTGGTTTCTCAATTACTGCTTCATATAAAAAAGATTTTATTTAAAAATGCCTTTCAAGACACCCAAGGACACTTAATAATGGAGTACAGAGAACAATAATTTAAAAAACACGAGATAAAATAAACAATCGGTTCACAGTGAATATGCAGCATTGAACAGATGGGTTTTGAGTTGAGATTTAAACTGGGGGAGAGAACCAGTGTTTCTTATATCTGGCGGTAGAGAGTTCCCCAGCCTGGGAGCAGAGCAACTGAAAGCTCTGCTTCCCATGGTGCTGAGGCCAAAACAAGGCACAACAAGTTGGATAGAAGAAGAGGCTCGAAGTGAGCGGGCAGAAGAGGCAGTGCTTAACAGGTCAGGAGGAGCAAGCTTATAAAGGGCCTTGAAGAGGTGAACAGACAGACCTCAGGTGGTTAGAATGGGCAGCATCACCTCATTCACACTCACACTCAGTACAGCTGAACAGAAGAAGCTTGTATACTGTTTGGAATTTCACAGGGAGCCAGTGAAGTCCCTGAAGAAGAGGGGTGCAAAAAAGAAAATGTCTTTTTGTGTTTTTGCAAAGCGCCCAGAGCTGCAATGAAAGTTAAATGCCAAATGAAATCCAGTCAAGGTCAGGGAAATACACCTTTTACACAGTCCAGATGTGATCCACTGCACCGACAGGCCACCACTTTCTTCATGGTTACAACCTTAACACAACAGTTTCTCCTCTGTGGGAGCGAGCACGTTTCAACGTTTCGTCATACCGGTTGTTGGTGCTTTATAGTCCGTTATTGTCCTTAGTCCCCGCCACAGGCTCCTAGAGTCACTCTGTTGGAGTTATGACTCTAGTTTCCTCCCGTAGCGCTGCTTCGCCTCTTTCACCGCCCTCCGCACGTTATATGACGCGGCTTTGTACGGGTCCATGTCCCCCGTCATGAGTCCCGTGTTGTAGGCAGCGGTGCGGGATCTCAGAGCGTCGCGGATGGTTTTATCCACCCACGGCTTCTGGTTGGGAAACGTTGTGATAGTCTTTGTCTCCACGGTATCATCCGCTAGTTTCCCGATGAATCCCACAACCGCTTCCGTAAACACGTTGACGTCATCGTCGGAGCTGTTTCTGAACATGCCCCAGTCTGCGTCATCGAGTGCGTCCTGTAACGCGGCCACCGATTGATCCGTCCAGCGCGCGACCTTCCTCTGAACCGGAACTTCCTATTTCAGCCTTTGTTTGTATTTTGGCATGAGGAAGATGGCGGCGTGATCAGATTTGCCAAGCGGAGGGCGGGATTGTGCCTTGTAGCCGTCCTTGACCGTAGTGTAGCAGTGGTCCAGTGTCCTTTCACCTCTGGTGGGGCAGGTGATGTGTTGATAAAAGTTCGGCGCTGCGCGTTTGAGGTTGGCGCTATTAAAGTCCCCCGTCACAATAAGCGCAGCGTCCCGGTGTTGTGTCTGGTGCTGTGTGAGTGCCTCATGCAGCTCGCATAAGGCGGTGACCGTGTCCGCTTGTGGTGGAATATAAACGGCACTTACAATGACCGATGTAAATTCCCGGGGTAGATAAAAAGGACGACACATGATGGACAGCAGTTCCAGATTTGGTGTGCAGGAGCGTGTGAGAGGAACAACGTTCGCACTGTTGCACCAGTTGTTGTTCACCATTAAACACACGCCGCCTCCCCTTGACTTCCCCCGAGTCCCGTGTCCTGTCCATGCGGTGGACCGAGAAGAACTCGGCCGGCTGGATGGCGTGGTCCGGCACCGCTGGGTTCAGCCATGTCTCGGTGAAGCAGAGGAGATTGCAGTCCCGAATGTCTCTCTGGAACTTTATCCTGGCCCTGAGGTCGTCAAGCTTGTTCTCCAGTGACTGGACGTTGGCGAGCAGGATGCTAGGCAGAGGTGTGCGGTGTGCACGAGCTCTCAGCCTGTTCCTGACGCCGGAAACATTGGAAATCAGTTTTTGGCAGACAATCACTTTTTGGCACAACACCGGCTCGCTTCCCTCTAGGCCGCCGCCGCTTCCCTTTGTTCTCCCTCAAGATCTCACTCGGCCAGCTCGGATCCGGAGTTAAAAACTTCGAATTGTGAGTACATTGTAAACCAATAGAAACAAGAGTGTCACTGTCATACCTAATGTACCCGATGGTGATGATTTTGCCGATTTAGAAACGCTGAAAACTAACTTAAAAAACAAAGACAAAGAAAAAGTGGTCGGAGCAGTCGTGACGGCAGCCGACCTCACCGGCGCCATCTTAGTGTGAAATATAAGAATATTCTACAGAATGGTAATATTTATCACTTATATTGCTTTTAGTCTCTTGAAAAGAGACCCTGAAATAATCTGTTTGTTTGTTTGTTTGTTTGTTTGTTTGTTTATAACAGCAACCAAGAAAAGGGCAGAGCAAAAAAAACCAGGTGGTGGTCCTGCACCCCCTCGTCAACAAGTTGGTTAAGTAAATAATACCCTCTCGGGAAAATCGATATCTCTCTATGAGCACACTGTCGCGCTGAGCTAAAGGATCCTGTCTATCCCGCAATATACGCTGAATTCTGAGGACTCTCCTTATCAATCTTGCACCTTCCGCAGTGGGTGGCTCGCGTAAACGGACAGGACATGGCTGCGACAGACTTCCCAAATCCACCTTCGCTTTTATAGCCGTGGTCTCTCATCTTGATTACACGAAGTAATTTACAATTACTACTCTGAAATATGAATTACATCTGTAATAATCACATGGAATAGAATGATTAATAGTACATTTCCCTTTTTTTAGGAAATGACCTGTATGTATCTGTATGGAATCAATAAAGGGATCAAGTACTGCATTATCTTTAGTTACATTGATAATATTTATTTATGGTAAAACAGTGGTAAAATATCGCTGTTGCTTTCGTATGAATGACGCGGACATACCTGCGTGGCCGCGATCTAATCCTGTTTACATAAAGTAAACCTGCTCCCGAGCAGGTTTACGCTTACGGCTCTGTTGCTATGACAGCCAGTCCCGGATGAGCTTCGGAGAACCGACTGATCCAGGATCACGCGAAATCGTCAACAATCAAATCCAGCTAACTTACTTAGCGAGGTACGAAGAACGGGCCCCAGAGCAGGAGAAATGAAGTGCAGAAAACAAAGCTTGAAGAAAAAATGAAAAATATTTAACAGTGCCAAAGAGAAAGGAGGAGAGAGACGGAGTTAATGAGACAAACAAAAGTCTCCCGAAAGCTAAAAAGGGGAAATATGACCAGTGTATGTAGCGCTTGGCTTCACTGTGACTACATGCACTTTAAATCTTTTCAGTTACAGACTAAAAATACAATATCAATAAAGTTATTCTTTTTTTGTGTAATCTACATTTCTTTTCATCCATTCGCTTCCGCTTATCCTTTTTCAGGGTCGCGGGGGGCGCTGGAGCCTATCCCAGCTGTCATAGGGCGAAAGGCGGGGTACACCCTGGACAGGTCGCCAGTCTGTCGCAGGGCTAACACATAGGGACAGACAACCATTCACACCTAGTGGCAATTTGGATTATCCAATTAACCTATCCCCACAAGCTGCATGTCTTTGGACGGTGGGAGGAAGCCGGAGTACCTAGAGAGAACCCACGCAAACACGGGGAGAACATGCAAACTCCACACAGAAAGACCCCGGCCTGATGGTGGAATTGAACTCAGGAGCTTCTTGCTGTGAGGCAACAGTGCTAACCACCGTGCCACCGTGCTGCCCCTTTTTTGTAGTTTTATCCACAGTAACACAACCAGGGGACACAATAATTCAGATAATACAGGAATTTAACTCCATCCCAGGACACCTGGACTGGCTTTATGTGTTGTTCAGGTCCGTCACCATACCAGATTTTCTTGACATGATGAAAAGAATTCACTTTAATTAAATTACTGGATTTTTTTTTATGGATATTAAGGCCGAAACTTGTTCACTGTGTTTACAGATTAAAGCAGTGTGGCTCATGGATTCAGGCTGATGCAGAAATTCATCTCTGTTTAATCAAAATGAAGATCAATCAAGATACCGACATTTCGTAATTAGTTCCTTTAAAAGGAAGTAATTACCAAGTTACTCTAAATATGTTACGAATTATCTCCACTACATAAAAACATACTTGAGAATATCTACAATTTTTTGTTATTCATTAAATCTTTGTTGTTTAAAACTATTTTGGAGCCGTGGGAGCGGCCATGTTTTTCCCACACAATGAATTCTGGGACAATGACATGTATTGGTTGTCATAGGGGCTTTCATTCAGCTAGCCTGTTTTTTATAGTGTAGCAACGGTATTAATTAACTTGCCTAGTGACCTGGTTATGACTTGGTAGACCAGCACTATACCAGAGAACATCTGGATTAAGACATACGACTTCAAGGTTTTGGTGCACTGTGTTGCATGGAGAATCTGTAAAAATAACAATATCGTAATTTCACTGTATAATAAAAATTCGAATTCTATTAATGTACTTATTGTGCGGTTATGCGATACCATGGATAGATGCTGCCATAAAATTGAGCTCTTTACAACAAACGCTCTCAGTAGCCGCATAGACACCGGTAGTTTTCCCTCACTCTCGCGTCCTCGTGTGACGGACTGTTTTCATCTTCATCTAAAATAAGTACTGGTTGATTATTTTCATCCTCGCTCTCGGTTTGCTCTGGTTCAAACTGGAAAGGTTGAACAGAAGCCATTTCCAGGGCGCTGCTAACTGTGAACTCGATGCGGTGCAACCGTATGACGTCACTACCCAGAGTGCATTGAGAAGTAAATAACAATGGTGACCTACTGGTAATTGGTTTTATATAAAATGTGCTTGAAAGGAAAACATTTTGCCGTATTTTAATACCACATATATATTATTAAAAGCACAGTGCATATTTTAGCGCAAACATGTCTTAACAGCCGGGGTACCTTTTAACATATTTTGATCTCCTTCTTCACGCTCACAAAAAGAGGAGGAGGAACTTTCTAACCTTTTTGCGCCTCCTCGGTACCTTTGTGTTAATTGTGTGCTGTTGCTTTAAGAGACAGACTGGTCTGGATTACTTAAGCTAACTTTTCAGATTTCCAGAGAGACAAACTTTTCCAGTTTGACCTGCTTATTATCCTCGCAGAATAAAGGAATAAAGCTTTCCTGTGTTCTTCCAACCAACGTTGAGTGTTTGAAACGAGTTGGACAGGTGAGGGGACAACGAGCTGAGTTACATTTATCATCCCGAAAATGGCGCAGCGAGAAAACCAGGTGAACCGAGACAAACTCTGCTGCTCGATCTGTTTGGATCTCCTGAAGGATCCGGTGACTATTCCCTGTGGACACAGCTACTGTATGAACTGTGTTAAAATCTACTGGGATGAAGAGGATCAGAAGGAAACCCACAGCTGTCCTCAGTGCAGACAGACCTTCACACCGAGGCCTGCTCTGGTGAGAAACACCGTGATAGCAGATTTAGTGGAGGAAACAAAGAAGACTGGACTCCAAGCTGCTAAAGCTGATCTCTGTCATGCTGAACATGAAGATGTGAGCTGTGATTTCTGCACTGAGACAAAGCTGAAAGCTGTCAAGTCCTGTCTGCAGTGTCTGGTCTCTTACTGTGAGCAGCACCTCCAGCCTCACTATGAATCCTCCGCCTTTAAGAAACACAAGCTGGTGGACCCCTCCCAGAAGCTCCAGGAGATCATGTGCCCTCGCCACAATGAGGTGATGAAGATCTTCTGCCGCACTGATCAGCAGTGTATCTGCATTCTTTGCACAATGGATGAACATAAAGGCCACGACACAGTTTCAGCTGCAGCAGAGATGAACGAGAAGCAGAGAGAGCTCAAAGAGAGACAGCAGAACATCGAGAGGAAAATTAAAGAGAAAGAGAAAAGCTTGAAGGTCCTGCAGCAGGAGATCTCTGAGCTGAGGAGGAGAAAAGCTGAGTTGGAGCAGCTCTCTCACACAGAGGACCCCACCCAGTTTCTACACAACTACACCTTGCTGTCACGTCTCAGTGAAGCTCCAGACTCAGCCAGCATCAATATTCATCCTGAGAGCTACACCGAGGATGTGGCAGCAGCTGTGTCAGAGACCAGAGAGAAACTGCAGGACAATGTTGAATGGACCATAACTGCTGTGAAAGAAACTCAGGGTAATGTTTCAAACTTTGAGTCAGAGCCCAAGACCAGAGCTGAATTCCTAAAATATAAATGTGAAATCACATTTAACCCAAACACAGCACACCAGCATGTTGTGCTTGGGCCTGGCTTAAAAGCAAAATATAGTCATACTCAGACAATCAGGCGCTATGATCACGCCGACAGATTCACTGACTGGCCTCAGGTGTTGAGCAGAGAGATTTTCACAGGACCTTGTTACTGGGAGGTGGAGTGGAGCGGGGACGATGTCTTTATAGCATTAGCTGACAGCAGTGTAAGCAGATCAGGAAGAGAGAGTGCTTTTGGAAACAATAACAGTTCATGGGCATTGGAGTGTTTCAGTGGCGGTTATACATTCAGAAATTCAGGCAGCAACACTTTCATTAAAGGTCCACAGTCCTCGAGAATTGGAGTGTTCCTGAATCATTTTAATAGTTACACTTATCTGTCCTTCTACAGCGTCTCTGAAAGCACTCGAACCATGACTCTCCTCCACAGAGTCCAGACTAGGTGCCCACTCCTGGTTGGGCTCGGTGTATACGGCGGTAGCGCTGAAATCTGTGAGATTTCAAGTTAAAAATGATAAAAGTCATAAAATCGTTATCTTATGCAACAAAAAGTAAAGAAGCTCCATAAACCAAGATACTCACTTGAAGGTAAAATGTCTTTGTTTTATACTTTTTATTATAAGAAGTGGCCTAGGAAAAACAGACAAGTGATTGTTCATCAGTTCATTGTTAGAAGATAGCACAGACATTTTATACAATAAAAACTCAGTTTTTATTGAAATCTTCATTTCTCTAAAGATAATAAATATTATTTTTAAATCTTTTCTTGATTTGTGACAGACTTCTGATATTGTTTGCAATAACTGACTAAATAGAAACTGAAAATTTATCTTTCTGATTGTGTCAAGTTTTTGGGTTTATTTTCACAATTTATTTATCAGAATGTTTATTAAACAAAATAATATTTCATGGAAATATTCAATTCATTTCTATATTGTATGTGTAACAGATTTGATTGTAAAACATCTCAAAATTAAAACTTAATGTCATGTGACGCCATAACAGCTTCTTATCTGCTGATGTTTTTATTGGGAATATTTCATCCATGGAGAGTAAGGTAAAGTGCTTCGAAACAGTGTTTTAGTTTAAATAACTTTTATTTGATTGTCTCGTATGGCCAGTGTTTTATTGTCTAGCAAATCGTTAACAAAGGCAGTGTTTCTAAAACATCTAGAAATTTATGAGACGTATTTATCATAAAATCCAGTAAATGAGAGAAAATGACCAGGACCTTTGGAGCGTGTTTTTCTTTCCTACCTGATACAGTGCTTGCTGATTTTACTCAAAATTATTTAGTTTCCAGTTTCAATCAAGTTTTCTCCATTTGTCCAGCGCTGTGCTGGAAACATGCTTCAGAGATTTTGGTCCAGATTGGCATGATGGTGTCACAGAGTTGTTTCAGATTTGTCAGCTGCACAACTCTGATGTGAATCTCCCTTTTACCACATCATAAAGGTCAGAGATCTGGTGCTTGTGGAGTCCATGTGAGTGCAGTCAGTTCATTGCCATGTTTGAGAAACTAGTTTGAGTTTTTTTGACATGGCGCGTTATCTTGGTGGAAGCAATCATCAAACGGTGGGTGCAGTGTGGCCATACTGGGATGGAGATGGGCAGCAACAATACTCAGGTAGGCTGTGATATTTAAATGATGCTCAGTTCATAAAAAAAATGTGCCAAGAAAATATTTCCCACACCATCACCTGCAGCCAGAGCTGTGGATACAAGGCAGGATGGATAATAATAATAATAATGGATTGGATTTATATAGCGCTTTTCAAGGCACCCAAAGCGCTTTACAATACCACTATTCATTCACTCTCACATTCACACACTGGTGGAGGCAGCTACAGTTGTAGCCACAGCTGCCCTGGGGCAGACTGACAGAAGCCAGGCTGCCATATCGCGCCATCCAGAGGGGCCGATAGGGTAAAGGGTAGGGTAAAGTGCCTTGCCCAAGGTAACAACGACCAGGACAAAGAGCCCGGGGATCGAACCGACGACAGATGCACGGTCGCCCCGTGAGCCACGGTTGCCCCGTAGATCACACAGACAAACACTGTGTTGTCCAGAGGGATCCATGCCTTCATCTTGTTTATATCATATTGCTACCCCCAGAAATCTGGACTTGTCAGACCAGGCAACATTCAGCTGTTCAGTTTCAGTGAGCCTGTGTGAACGGTAGTTTCCTGTTCTTAGCTGACAGCATCATTCTCTGCAAATCCTGGAAAACCCTATGAGATCAAATCAGCTCGTCTGGAACCAACAGACATGTTCAAAGTCACTTCAAACACCTTTCATCCCCATTCTGATGCTCGGTTTGAGTTTCAGGAGGCTTCCTTGACTATGTCTAGATGCCTAAATACATTGAGTTGCTGCCATGTGGTAGATATTTGCATTAATGAGCAGCTGATCAGGTGTGCCTAAAAAAGTTGTAGGTGAGTGTACATACACTAGGAAATCATTAACTTATTTACAGATTAAGTTGCATTATTAGCAGGGCTTTAAAAATAAACTGGATAATGCTGAAGTCTGCCAGATTAAATGATATACACAATACACTAAAAATAAATAATAATGTTAAGCAACCAAAACCTTTCATGGAAAGTCAGTCAGTCAGTGTGTTTCTATCCAGTCTCATCGGGCAGTAATATTGTAATCTGTAATGTCTGATTCTGAGCTTTTCCTTTGGAGTTAAAAATCCAAATCAGTGTTTGTCTGTGTGATCTGGATTTATTTATCACTAAAACTGTCCCACACTTAACCAAGAGCTGACACTGGAGGGTGACTGGCCTGAGTTTGGGTGTCACACAGGGGCAAGCAAGTATAGATATTACAAAACAAACAGAACTTTTAGAAAGCAATTGACTCGCAGTCCGTTAGACATTAACGTCTCACCAAATTAACAAATACCAGAACTAAGGATCTTTTCTCTATTTTTATTTTATTTTATTTTTTCACATCCACTTTTGAATTGAATTGAAATTTTTATTTCAGTCAACAACAACAACAACAGATTATAATTTTACATAAAAGTACTCAAACAGTAACCGAAAAAGGAATAGGCTGAAGCCTTATGGCTTATACTTATCCTATCCCTTACCCCCATAGAAATAATCAAATCCTTAACCAAGAAAATAAATAGCATTGATAAATAAGTTGTATAACAGTTTGAAAAGAAATCAATGATAAATCAAGAAATTAAATCAACACAAAAAAATTTTAACAAACCAAATTTCTATAACCTTGTATAATACTAATCTTTAAAATCTTTTAGTTAACTGTTATTTCCTTGTTTCTTACTGCCATGTTGTACCAGAGCAAACACACATCATTCCAGCTTTAGATCAGCATCAGGAACAACAGCGAGCTCCTGCAGTCAGAGGTCGTGGGACGAACACATTTATGTAACTTCATGCTATAAACTCTCATCTTCTTCAGCTTGGCTGCCACAAGCCCAAACAGATTTAGCCTCATTAAAGTAACGACGAAACAACTGTATTGTCTGCAAGCATGAATCACAGGTCCTCACAGACTGATGAGTCACTGTATCAAACAAGCACACTCATGTCCTACAACTCCTTGTCTCACAGTGAACCCACTTTTCGTGCCCTGCTCCTGTCACTCGATAAACAGACCTTTTTAAAATTATTTACAATAATTTATAGTAAAATAATATAAATGTCAGACACTGTCCACGACCTAAAGGTTGAAGTCAGGTGTGTTAGTCTGTATTTCACAGAATGATGTAAAATAAGCAATCAGTGAAGTTTGACTTCTTCAACTTTGTCAAACCTCTTATTTTGTCTTTATTTGAAGCAGCTGTATAAAGCCATGATGTCAATGAAGCAGTCATATGCAAGCTGGTATGTTGTATAATGGTGACAGTTTTAGTTCCCACACTGGGTTCACATCTCCAGACTGCAGCAGATTGACGAGATACCAAAAGAGCAGGAAAGCTGAAGAAGAGGTGAGCATCGAACATACCACAGAGAGGTGACACAGTTTAAAAACTGAGTTTACACGATCAACATTTAAATGTATAATGTCAACATCAATGTTTTGTTTTTTCATGTGTGTGAAAGCTTACAGTCAGGGTTGGTGTGGTTAAGGCTCCTTTTTTCTCTTTTCTTTTCCCTTCAAACCTGAACCACTTCCAGCAGGTGGCAGCACCTCCCTGATCCTGATGCCAAGGAGGCCTCTTCCTGTTAAAAAGGAATTCTTCCTTTTCCTGTTAACATTATAGTCTGAGCATTGGAGGTCTCTCTCTAATAGTTTTGGGGTCTTTGCCATTGAGATGGCAGTTGTTGTTAACTGGTTTGAATGAATTATTCCTCAGCTCTGTATTCCCTTTATACACATGGGTTTAGGTTGAGGCAATCACAATATTCTGCTTGATATTTGAACGCAGACTAACGAATATAGGAGCTGCATTCAAAGAACTCCACAGCTGCTCAGCCTGTGTGGGGCAGAAGTGTGTGCTGTGAAAGTGGCTTTGTTCTGAAGAAGGGGGGGACTTCAAAATCAGGTTTTGGAAGACAACTTCAGGAAAGGCTGGTGGAGAGGCATTTTATCTCCAACCTTTTTAATAATTGGAGGATGTGACAATGGCTGTGGCTACTGCCAAAGTACATAACACAGGAAATCCCTTATGAGAGATTGGCAGAGATGCCACCCACAGGGACTGAACCAGACATGTTGCACACATGCAGAGTCAGTCGAGCTGGTTCAAGTATTTGTAAAAATTTTACGCTGGAATTAAAAACAACATGGTTTTCTTTCCTCATGAGAAACAGAAGGTTACACCAACTAAACCAGCAATACACTTACCTGGTAAGTGTTGTCTGGCTGATATTGTATGGTAAGTCTTACCATACAATATCAGCCAGACAACATAATAACACAGGAGTTACCAGGAGACGGAGCGTTGTTGGAAAGATTCACTTAGTATCTTAAATCTTAACCTCCGCCCACTAAATCAGGGCCTCATTGGGATCACAGCGCAGCCAATCAGAAACAGACTGTACTCACAGACCCGAGTGTATGAATCAAATGTGGATGTGTTAATAGTGAAAAACATTCTAAGCACCAAGGAAAACGCATGTGGATCAAGCTGAGTGGATCAGACAGGAGCAGCCGAACACAAAGAACATAAAGCCCTGCTGAGCCTGATTCTACATGCACTGAAAGAGTCAGGAGACAAGAGAGGCTGCATTCATTTATTTATTTCAACGTTCAAGGTCAACAAAACTGTAAGTGCTTCAGGAAGAGTTAGTCAAGTTCCACTGTCAAACGTCATCATACTGTACAGTGAGGTTTAGTGCCACAGCATTGATATACATGTACAAAAGCAAATACAAGTGCAATAACAAACAGTCTTAGAATATAAAACATGAATCTAATGCAATGAAGTTTTTCCCCACACACATTTAGTATGGCCGGGTGTTTTGGCATTCTGGTATGACTACAATCTTATTTATTTATTTTAAATTAAAAAAAAAAAAAAAAAAAAAAGGTTCATGATACCCAGCTAACATCAACTATCTGCAGTCCAAGAAGCTGGAGTTGGAGTTTCTCGTCCTGATTTCAGGACCAGAATCTGTCAGGACAAACAGATGTATGACATTTCAGGAAAAAAAAAAAAGCACCAAAATGTGCGCTGCTTTTCGGTCTGGTTACTACCGTTTATGTCAGAACCGGTGCAATACCATACCCATCCCTATTTAGCAGTGATCGAACTTTCAAAATAAGAGCACAGAGATCATGAAGTCATGGAGTGTGAACTTGTCTCAGATGGATAAAAAACTAAAACAAAAGAGAAATCAAAAATGAGCTGCCAAATATACTGTGGGAACCACTAATAAACCTGCAAACTAAAGTGTGTGAGTGGGGAACACTGAAATACATGAATAAAGTACATTAAGATAAAATTAAGCAGTGTATTAAATAGTTGTAGTAGTTTTTAAAAGAATTTAAAGTATTTTAAAGACGGTATTTCTATTTTCTATTTTCTTCAGTACAGCTGAAGAACAGATAGAAAAGATTTGTGGGTTTCCTGCCTTCCCGTGCAGACTCTTTCTTCTACTGAAGAAATACATTTGTTCCCCATGCTGACAGATAAACTCTGTTTAACATTTAGATCTACCTTCAAACATGACTGTGGAGGTGGTGTGAACATGTAACTCAGTGGGTCTGGGGAGGCACGAGTTTCGTTTAAGAAAGGACTCTGAACGTCCTGCCGTCGAGGGGTGACACCATTAGCCGTGCTGAGCCCGGGGAGTGGAGGGGGCGCCACTTGTTCCTCCAGAGCACCGTGAAGAATCTGGACACGAAAAGGATGCACGCCACGACCAACAGCACAACTGCAGAGAGAAAACAAGCAGGGCAGCTAGTGGTTAGGTCGGCCAAGGCTGGACATTAAATTAACTGAACTCCTCTCTGCCTCTGTTCACTGAATAAACTGATGATTCTTGTGACACAAGTTTATTATATTTGTGTTTCAGGGGTGACAAAAACAGATTCACTATTTTATAAAGTTTACACATTTCTAGTAGTTCATAAGCAGCATTTCAGTGGAGAAAGCAGCTTTTCCATGCATGAAACACCCGTATAATATTCAAATAGAACAGAAACCCCAAACCAAACCAAACAAAAAAATACTAGCTCATTAATAATCATTATTGATAAATAAGTATTGCTGAACTCACCCATAAAGATGGCGTTTGGAGTGGGATCAGCTGGGTTGAAGTGCTTGTAGACGTTTCCGACCAGAGCCACGATCACCACCGGGTAGATTGTGAGGATGTTGCGCACCCAGCGGTCCAGCACCCAGTTCTCCAGAATGAACCTGCCATCATCAAACAGTGTTTCTGTTTACTGTTGAAACAAACTGTTTGGAGATTCTCTCACAGACTTTTATTCAGTTATGCGTGTCGTTCTTACACCATCAGTGTTTTGGGGTTTTTAGAGTCACAAAAGATGGAGGGAGATCACATAATTTAAGTGGCTTCTTAAGGGTGAATTTTAGGGCAAAGCAAACCTTTGCTTTCGTTTATATAAAAAAAAAAATCAGATTTAACTGGTGAATCTATATTTGACTTTCTTCTGTCTCCCTGATCATAGAAATTATCTTCAAGGTAATTTCTTGTTAGCTCCCACATCCCTGTGCCTGAACCTCATCCAATCAGAGCTTACCATGCCACCACCTCTGCAAACAGGATGCACAGTGACGCAGTTGCTGCCGTGCTCTTATCCACACCCCACAGGTGGAGAACTACAGAGAAATTGATCAGAGAGGCGATAGAAGTCCATGTAGCATAGACAGCCAAACCATTTTGGACCTGAAAAAAAGAAAATGAGACAAACAGTTTCTTACTATTGCCTTTTGGGGACAGAGCTGACACTCATCTAACAAGTATTTGCCCCCTTCCTAATTTCTTTTTTTTAAAAACATATTTGCCATGGGTATTTTAATATAAACATTTGTCTGATGATCTGAAACACTAAAGTGTGACGAATATGCAAAAATCAAAGAAATTTTCACACTGGCTGTGTCCTACCAGTACTCTGAGAAAGGTCAGGTCTTTGCGATGGTATGTCTGTAACCAGAGTCCATAGTAATCTGTGGCAAAGCAACAGAAGAACAGAGCGCTGTAGCCGGAAACCGCTATCAGGATTAAAACGACCAAAGACGCCAGCATCATCCTGGAAGACAGAGAAACAGAAAGAAACAATGAATGCAATAAATAGGGGGCAGAAACAGCTCTGTAGGTAGAGCGGTGACCCCATGATCAGAAGGTTGGGAGTTCAAGTCCACTGAACGGCTACCCTGAGCAAGGTGCTGTCCCTACACACTGCTCCCCAGGCACTGGATTGGTGGCTGCCCACTGCTTAACTGAGTGAATGTGATTAATAAAGTACAGATTATTAAGTTACAAGGTCAGACATCAGAGAGACAGAGCTGACAAAGGGGCAACAATTCCTTTTGTTATTAACTGAATGGTGTGTCCGCATTGTAGTAACTGAACATAATTTACCACAGTGACTTTCAGGCAAACTGAGCTTTCAGTACATAATTGCATGTTCATTATTTGCATATTCATATTATTTATACTACATTTTGGTCATTCTTATTTCATGCACTACTCATTATTCACAAACTAACATAAATGCTTCCATTCACAAAGATCTCAAAGGATATTTATTTGCCTTTCTGCAGATATGCATAGTCATAGGGCTGCTCGATTATGGCAAAAATGATAATCACGATTATTTTCACTGAAATTGAGATCTCGATTATTTGACGATATTTATTTAACCCTTTAAGACCTACTATAGAACCAAATCCGCCAGAGCTCATATTATTTTTTTACATGTTGTAGTGCCATTTGTGGGAGCATTTCAATTTGCTATGCAACTGTTATAGCCCATATTTTAATAATATGTATGCATTAAGTCCATAGTAAATACATTAATTGCAAAAAAGTGCAATAAACTACAAAAAAATTGAAAATCGTTTTTTTTTTTTTTTTTTTACATATTTGTAAAATATCTACTTGGAGAAATTTAAGAGGTTTATCCCTCCAAACTTTAAATACAAAAAAGTTGCAAAAAATAGTTTACAACAACAGGAAATTTATTTTGAGTGTCTTCATAGTTTTATTTTGGAGATACACCAGTTTTTATATACTGCAGGAAAAACGAAAAAACAATCCTATGATGCAAATTTGCAAAGAAAACAGCAGGTGCATCAAAATAAACTATTTCCAGCAGTGCAATTCGAGTTCTAAGCATCCCAGAAACTATTCAGAAAAGTCAAACATGACCAGTATAGGTTTTTAAGGCCTACGAGTAAAAAACTACAATTTCCGCGAAAATGACGTCACTTCCAGTTTCGAGCAGGAAATGGCGGACATGCGACAGTTCGCGCTGACATCTGTTTCAATGTGGGAAGTGTTACGAACAGCTGATCGGATCGGCAAAGCGTGTTTCTGGAATATTATGTTTTTGTTGCTGCAAGAGCTTTTTATGCAATTTTTGCAAAGCTTTATGTGGAAGGAAACCGTGACCGAGGACAAGCTGATGGCATCAGATGTAAGTACAACTCCTCCGGTTTCATATGCAAAACAAATTATTGCGCTAGCTTACACGGTTCCGGTTCTACAGGGATTTAAAAATAGTTGCACAAAACGGAGCGTGCTGCTCTGACCGGCTTTAAAGGGTTAACAATGACTTTAAAAAAATAATATAAAATAGTGTGCAACACCACTGAAGTTGTTTTTTACCTCTCTTTTCAACCAACGGCAGTCACTCTCCTCTCCAAATAACTTCTGCTTAGCTTTCCGAGCTTCCCTCGGGTCCTCTTAATCAGCGGTCTCCAACCTTTTTTGCGCCACGGACCGGTTTATGCCCGACAATATTTTCACGGACCGGCCTTTAAGGTGTCGCGGATAAATGAGGGAGGGGCTAATAATCGGCTCCGTCATTTTTAATGATCGTTGAAAGCCCAGATCGTAATCGTGATTAAAATTCGATTAATTGAGCAGCCCTACATAGTCACCTTGATATTTACAGTGGGGCAAAAAAGTATTTAGTCAGCCACCGATTGTGCAAGTTCCCCCACTTAAAATGATGACAGAGGTCAGTAATTTGCACCAGAGGTACACTTCAACTGTGAGAGACAGAATGTGAAAAAAAAATCCATGAATTCACATGGTGGGATTTGTAAAGAATTTATTCGTAAATTAGGGTGGAAAATAAGTATTTGGTCACCTCAAACAAGGAAAATCTCTGGCTCTCACAGACCTGTAACGTCTTCTGTAAGAAGCTTTTCTGTCCCCCACTCGTTACCTGTATGAATGGCACCTGTTTGAACTCATCATCTGTATAAAAGACACCTGTCCACAGCCTCAAACAGTCAGACTCCAAACTCCGCCATGGCCAAGACCAAAGAGCTTTTGAAGGACACCAGGAAAAGTATTGTAGACCTGCACCAGACTGGGAAGAGTGAATCTACAATAGGCAAGCAGCTTGGTGTGAAAAAATCAACTGTGGGAGCAATCATCAGAAAATGGAAGACATACAAGACCACTGATAATCTCCCTCGATCTGGGGCTCCACGCAAGATCTCATCCCGTGGGGTCAAAATGATCATGAGAACGGTGAGCAAAGATCCCAGAACCACACGGGGGGACCTGGTGAATGACCTGCAGAGAGCTGGGACCAAAGTAACAAAGGTCACCATCAGTAACACACTACAACGGCAGGGAATCAAATCCCGCAGTGCCAGACGTGTTCCGCTGCTGAAGCCAGTGCATGTCCAGGCCCGTCTGAAGTTTGCCAGAGAGCACATGGATGATACAGCAGAGGATTGGGAGAATGTCATGTGGTCAGATGAAACCAAAGTAGAACTTTTTGGTATAAACTCAACTCGTCGTGTTTGGAGGAAGAAGAATACTGAGTTGCATCCCAAGAACACCATACCTACTGTGAAGCATGGGGGTGGAAACATCATGCTATGGGGCTGTTTTTCTGCCAAGGGGACAGGACGACTGATCCGTGTTAAGGACAGAATGAATGGGGCCATGTATCGTGAGATTGTGAGCCAAAACCTCCTTCCATCAGTGAGAACTTTGAAGATGAAACGAGGCTGGGTCTTCCAACATGACAATGATCCAAAACACACCGCCCGGGCAACAAAGGAGTGGCTCCGTAAGAAGCATTTGAAAGTCCTGGAGTGGCCTAGCCAGTCTCCAGACCTCAACCCCATAGAAAATCTGTGGCGGGAGTTGAAAGTCCGTGTTGCTCGGCGACAGCCCCAAAACATCACTGCTCTCGAGAAGATCTGCATGGAGGAATGGGCCAAAATAGCAGCTACTGTGTGTGCAAACCTGGTAAAGACCTATAGTAAACGTTTGACCTCTGTTATTGCCAACAAAGGTTATGTTACAAAGTATTGAGTTGTATTTTTGTTATTGACCAAATACTTATTTTCCACCCTGATTTACGAATAAATTCTTTACAAATCCTACCATGTGGATTCATGGATTTTTTTTCACATTCTGTCTCTCACAGTTGAAGTGTACCTCTGGTGCAAATTACTGACCTCTGTCATCATTTTAGGTGGGGGAACTTGCACAATCGGTGGCCGACTAAATACTTTTTTGCCCCACTGTAGCATACTTTGGCACAGCTATCAGTATGATTCTTTGCACATCCATAATAAATCTTTATCACTAAGTATGGTGATTTATTGAAACGTGCATGCATACAGTCTGTACATTTCTAATGAGCCTTAAAGGCAATGCCTGTTATGGCCATTGGCCATCTTTAATCTTCATGTTTAAGGACACTTAAATCTTTTTGGATGTTTCTGCCTTTTGTTCTGTTCTCTGTCCAAATGATTCCACACTGCTTCAGTAATGTTGACATCCAGGCTCTAGGCAGGCCAATCTGTGTGTTTTTCCTGTTCAGGTATGTTTTTAATCTACTGGGAGTGTGTTTCAGATTCTTTCCATGATGAAAAATCAAGTCGTTGCCAATGACATGATTTTTTTGGATGGTATTACTTGATGGATCAAAATCTGCACATTGTGAACACATTTCTACGTTCACAATTCCATCAATTTGGAAAAGATTCCCAGCAACACCGGCTTAAATGGAGCCCCAAACCATAATAGAGATTACAGGTGGCTGTACACACTCATTGTTATACCTCTCTCCTGTCCTCCTCCATACATATTGATAATGAGCTGAACCAAAAACTTGGATACAAGTTTGGATTTGGATTCACCACTCCATCAGACCAGTTCAGTTTAGTTCTTGTGAAATCTCTCTTCCTTTCATAAGAATGGCTTCTTGGCAGCCACTTTTCCACTGAGACCATTTCTGATGAGGCTTCAGCAAACAGTGGATGAGTCAACTGAAGGGGTAGATGCATGTGTACTGTGCAAAAGGCTTTTGTCAGTACTGTATGTTTACTGCAAGTACCGCTGTGCCACATGAGAACTAAGAAACGTGAGAACTATTTATTATGTTTTCTTCTCCATGGTGGCTGGAACGGCACATCATTTCATGCTGCACTGCACTGACTATTGTTTTTTTAGTATTCACAGTATAGGATGATCATCCTAAATTGTCCTGTCTGAATTTTTGTTTGGTCGCCAAGTGTTACAAAGTCCGATACAGAGGAACCACTGTTTTGGAGCCATCATCAAAGATATAACTTCAGTTCTGGCTCAAACGAGTTCCAGTTATTTGCATGACTCAGTCTGGATGAACAGCTCGTCCTACAAGTGCTCGTGCTCTGCTAGTAACACATGTGGAATTTATTCCAGTCTTCACAGACACACCTGGTCTGGAACCATCATTTGTTTTTCCAAGAGCACAACGAGCCAAAACACACCTGCGAGGTCTAACCCACCAGCAGGGTGATGAGAGTGTATCAGATGAACTTGAGTGCAGAGAGACGCACAAGTGAGAAAAAACAAGTGTTCAGCATATGTGAGAACTACTTCAGGAATGTTGAAAAAGCTCCAGTTTACGACCTCATGAAGCTCGTGGAACAATTTAAACCATGTGCTGCTCTTGCTAAACCTTTTTCTCTTTAACTAAACTTTAACTCCAGGGTCCATTCCTTCTTATTATGTCTCTGATACGACCACATGTATAATTTAACAGTCTTGAAGTTTTCAATTTTGTACTGTGCTGCAGAAAAATAGTAAAAACAAATTAAACTCCTAGTAAGCAGAACCCAGCCAGGGTGGAGCCAAAAGCCACAAATGGATAACTGCTGAGGTACATTAGGAAAGACATGCAGTGCTAAATCAAATATGTAGAATAAGATATTCATACTGGATGGGCTGGAGCTCTTGTAAACAGCAGATAATGTATCAGCTGATATTAGCCATCCAACAATAAATCAGTAATGGCATATATGAGCATCTTAAAAGTAAAGGCGAGACAAGAGACACAAAAGTTCAACTACATTATGAGTGTTATGAGTTTGTTCACCACACTCTGCAACTTCCCTGTTAGGAATGCCACAAACACAACAGCTAGCTGCTCCAAGCAGACTCAGGCAGTGTGGAAATGAGTAATCTATGAGTGCAGCGACAACACAAGATCACACCTGTATTGTCATCATATTAAGGTAAGGACTCATTGGGTTTTTAAAAATCACAAAATATTGATATTTGCCTAACAAAAAAATCCTAGATCAATCTGGTTATAGCAGATATACGGTGTGTGCAAGAGACAAATTGAAAGAGAAGCAAAGACAAGAGCACAGGAGACTCTGAGCGGTAACCTGCTGCACATCCTTTCCAGCTCAATCTCTGACTAGGGTGATTAAGAATAGAGATGGAAATGTACTAATGAGTGAAGTGAATGTTGTGAGAAGATGGAAAAGTACTCTGAGGAGTGCATAAATGAAGAAAATAAGAGAGAGAGAAGAGAACAGATGGAAAGTTAGTGATTCATGAATGCATATTTAGTAGGGAGGAAGTGAAGGCAGCTATGTAGAGGGTGAAGAGTGAATAGGCAGTCAGGCACTTTGGAGACAAATATAGAGAGACAAGGACATTTATAGAAGAAGGATTATAGATATGTTGGATAAAGGATATTGAATATGGATCTAGGGACTCTGGCGACAGGGTGAGATAAGAGGTCGATGTGGTGACCCGTAAAGGGAGCAGCCAAAAGAAGCATAAGAACAGGTAGTAGTAAATAAAATGAAGACATACTCTGCGTCCCACAGCAGGAGCCATATAATGTTCAGCACCATGTTGGAGAGCCAGCAAATATGGAAGCCGTAGGGCAGCAGACACTGAGCCCAGGATCTATTAACAGAGAGAGAAATATCAGTTTCATCCTGTGTGTTTAGATTTAGTCCAGGTGTTTTGATGCTAGCTTACCCTCTGCATGTGTATGAAGTGATATAAATCACCATCAGGGTGAGCCAGGTATAGATAACACCCCAGATGGAGAAGGTCCAGCCAGCTGGAGTGATGCCTGTCTCATAGCGGGCTGATACATTTCCTGTAGAAGTATGAAAGGGACCTGGAAAACAGACAGAGAGAATAAACAAATGTGCACTGGTGGAGTTTGCATTCCAGTTCCAGCTGGTTTGTTTACAGGGGCAACAAAGCAGCAAACACAAAGATGGAAGAAAACGGATGTGATGTGACTAGATGTTACAGGGGGAAATGCAGAAAAACAGAACTACTTCAGCTGGATTAAAGAGAAATGTCTCAGATCAGCAGGGTTACTGCTTACTGACTGATGAACGTCTTCTACCCATCTTTACATCTGAGAAACCCAGTCATGTTACAGACTTGTTTCCAATCAAATGCTTAGTTGCAAAATGTTCCTCCAGTATTTTTTGGTACCACTTACTTTTCCAAACTTTTATTTACCTGTTCCAACTTTTTGGGACTGTTTGTTAAATTAGCAACATCTTAAATGCGAAGTAAACTAAAGAAAGTCCTCATTTTGTTTGTAGATGTTCCCTTTGAGCCTTTATAACTACTCAAACATAAAGACCTTTATTAAGTAGTAAAATCACTGATAAACAATAAGCTACAACAGAAAAAAACTGACCCTTACTTTGTCATTTTGAAAGCATTACAGAATTCTGAGAACGGCTCTCCTACTCTTTAAAAAGTACCTCACAGGAAAAGATCTTAGGTTAACAGGGAGACAATGTTCAGGTTTATACAACTTCCTAAGTCTTAGTCTTAACTTAAAGCAGATGCAGAGCTGCTGCCACAGTGAGGCTCGAGAGCAGAACAAGGAGTAGAGGCCTGCTGCAGTCCAAGATGGAGGAGATTCACTTCAGGAGCAGCTGATTATTATGTTCAGTTATGCGTCAGTCACAAAAAGGCTTGGCAAACACAATAGTCATTCAATTCATATAACAAAGTGTGTGTTCCTCCTTTTGATGCGTGCACACATAACAACCTCCTGCCATAAAAAAATCTAAATCTATCCTAAACACTGTGACTTCTGGGTGCTCCACTTTCCTCCCACGGTCCAAAGACGTGACTGTAAGAGGCAAGGCTGTGGGTGTCAACATGAATGTGGACGATCGTTTCTCTGTGACGGACTGGTGACCTATGCAGGATCACCTCTCGTAGGTATAAACATCAATGTGTCCTAATTATAAGGACTTCTTTTCGTTTCCATTAATGTAATGCACTTCTATTTTAGAAGGCAGGCTTAAATTTAACGTGTGCGTTTTAGACTACCTCTTTGTCTCAAGCTCACAGTTTCTCTGCTGCAGAGTAGCTCTTACACTTTTTACATGAATCACAGTGCCTGCTGCTCCTAAAAGATCTCTAAAATAATGACTTAATATCTATCATTACATAAAACAAATTGATCACAGTAAAAACTGTGATTAAAATAGAAAAAAAGTGGATACACTGTTACTATTTGCCAGCTCACTGAGGAAGGAAATGAGTCTTATCCATGTGGGAGCGGAGCATTTTCTCGGCCACACCCTGAATATATATATAAAAATAAATAAATCACTGTTGGATCTTTCCCGTCCAGCAGAACCAGTGGGCGGAGGGATACCACAGTCACTATTCCTACACTTCACTTAGACTATTTATTAGGATAAAAATAATATAAACTTCGTACTAATAACTGGTTAATTTGAGCCCCCTCTCATAACTATAACAAACTCTGGGAAGTTTGTGAGCTGTTATTGTTACTCCTGCCAGTTAGCAGTACCAGCTATGTAAATACGCAGTCCTGGAAATGACGGCTCACTGGTTGGTGTAACATGCTTTGGTGACATAACAGCTGCAGTAAACAGTTAACAAAACTTCTGAAAATACAGCTTTTGTGAAGGAAGAAAACTAAAACCAGAAATAAAACACCGAGAATGTACCACCGTGTGCAGTTTTAACAGTCTTGCAGTTATGTTTTTAATCTTTTTCGAGCTCTGTGAAACTCACTTCTTGAACAGCGATATTTCACCTACCTTTGCCCGCTCCGGCCAAAGCGTTAAAGACTAAAACGGCAACAAAAACCACCGCACACAGGATTATGACGAGAATCCGCAGAATATTGACGTCCTTCATTTTGTCTTTCTCGCTGCTTCGTGCCTCGGTGTGTCCTCTTCAACTGTCAGGGAGCAGCGGACGGAGCTAAACGGACCCGAACGTGACGCCTTCACGTGCTCCACGTAAACGCCCACAGAGGGGAAAAGGAGAAGAAGAAATGCAAATGTGTTGTGCTCACGTTTCAACACAGGTAAACCTTGAGTTATATATTCATGTAAATGTTATCGATAAGTTAAACTAAAGTAACTGCATCGTAGTATAATATATAATTACATATATAAGAACTTGCAGTGTAATGGCGTCCTCTTCAGGCAGACCGTGAACATAATACAGCTTATTTAATGCAGTCTGTTGAGCATGTTTCACAACTTAATTGAAGTTTAAAAGTTGTTCAACAACATTTTTAGATACATAGTGTGACACATAGTGTCCGTTGAACTGGTTGAAAATAGCGAGTTTCCCCCCTCATATTTACATCCCATCATACAACAAATAACGTTTATTGGTTTTGTTCTAATACGCTTCAAAGGCATGGTGCAAGGTTGCGCATCTGCTCACATCATTCACAATCTGCCTAACCTGAACAGTATTTCCATCAGCACGTCCGAGGAAACAGTAACAAAACAGTGGGATCTGCACATATTAGTAATTACATTAAACAGCGAAAACAATAAGTAAACAACTGCAAACTTCTAAATATAAATCTGTTTAAAAGAACACTTCCTGGCATTAGCATTAGTTGAGAACAGATTTGTAATAGGATTTGAATATAAATTAAAAGATATAAATGAACTTAAGAGCTTTTTTAAGAATGAATAGATGGTAAATCGATGTGATGTTTGAGTCTACCCCTCTGTCTGTCTCTAGCCCACTGTAGCTCTGCTGAACAGAGCCGCTCTTACTCACCACACTAAATGTTTGGCAGGGAGCAGTTCTAGAAAAAGCTGCAGGTTTATAATCGGTCCTTTTGAGTCCCCTTTTATAACCGAGCACCACGGGGAAGTTAGTGTCTCACGCCAGTTACCAGAAGCAGCTACGTAACAAATGCGTAGTCCTGGAAATGACAGCTCATTGCTTTGTGTAACATAGCTAGGTGACATAACAGCTGCAGTACGCGGTTATAAAAGCTATGAAAATACAGTTTTTGTGAAAATGCATCTTTTAGTGATGTTCGCCACATTCCCACTGAGTTCCTGTTAAGGGCTCGAGCCCCTAGTGTCCAGTCATTCCAGTATCCATGTGTGTGGGCACCGAGTCGTGTTGTCATGAACTATCCCACTACTGCTAGCGTCGCCCTGAGGCAACAAACCACATTTCCATGCCTCACACTGGCCCTTCAAAATAAACAAACTTTTTTTTCTTCAAATAATGCTACGAGGCACATCTCTTTCCAATAAAATGATGAGTTGAAGGTGGTGACTTTAAGTTGGGGGGGCTTTCTGCAAGATGAGACATCTCCATTAGGAGGTAAGATAAAGATCACTATTTTACATGTTTATAGTGAAATAAATGTATATAAAATACTTTGTGCATTAATATGTTAAGAAGTATATTTGATTGTTTGTTCTACTTTTTGAAATTTATTTATACAGTAAAACTGTTAATTTTCACTTGTTGCCTCAAGGCAACACTGTGTAGTTAGCCTAACTTTTTTTCAGGCAAAATAATGCATTAGCATATGTGTGTAGAGATGTGTTTGTGTGCATGTATATGATCATAGTCAATGTTTTTTACTTTTACTTTACTTTTTTTTGAGGGACACTTAGGCAGTCAGGGGTCAGTTGGTAAAGTAATTGTGTGTGTGTGACGTGTATTACTTATCGTTGTGGGGACACAAATCTGTTTACACACTCACATTGTGAGGTCTCGCTTACTTTATGGGGACAAATTGCAAGGTAAATCATTACATTTTAGGGTGAAGGCTTGATTCAGGGTTAGGTTCAGGCAGGGACTTGTGATGGGTAGAATAAGTCTCCAGGAAATGAATGTAAGTTAATGTAATGTCCCCAAAAGTGATGGAAACACATCATGTGTGTGTGTGTGTGCATGGGGTTAGGGTCAAATGTTGGATGTACTTTGGTGTTTTATTGTTCTGTGAAATGTTTACATTGTTTATTTATTGTTTATTTGTTCATCCTTGTTGTACTAATAAAACATATTATAGAATAACTTGTTTGACTACCCTTGTCACACAGTGTTGCCTTGAAGCAACAAACCAAAATAAGTAAAAAAATTACATATAAAAACACAAGGAAACATCAGAAATCAGTTTCTAGCAGATGATCAGCAACTGGTTCATTTGTGCTGCCATGTGCAGTTAGCTTCTTCAGCCAGTAGGTGTGAATCATGTCTGGCTCTGGTGCTGTCCAACTCTTCATACTTAATACGATCTGTCTGTCTGCACTGAGGACACCTGTAGGTTTCAGTCTGATCCTTTTCATCCCAGTAGCTTTTAATACAGTTCATACAGTAGTTGTGTCCACAGGGAATAATCACCGGGTCCTTCAGGAGAAACACTCAAACACATTGAACATCAGAATTTGTTCTGATCCAAACAAATAGTTAGCGCTGACATTTAACCTCTCAGAAACACGGAGTGCAAGAAACTTTACCACCGAGAGGAAAGAGCAAGTGGATTTTCAGGTCATGGCTGATACCTGTGAGAGGAATAGTTTGAGTGGTGATAAAACTGAAAGCACGTTTTGTTTTCCATTTTTCAGGTTGCAGCTTGTCATGCATCAGTAAACCAATACCATTTGTTCTGACTCAATAATAGTGAATAATAGTATAACCTTCCAGCAGCCATGTCTTCGTGGTGCTACTACTAAAAGAAATCAAGACTGACGCACGTGCCTTTGAAAAAGGATCGTGTTTTATTTACAGAGGTTCCATCAGAATTAAAATACAAATGATTTATAGACTCCACAGGTGGAGCATTCATTCAGAGCTCGAGGAGGACAGTTGGAGGCCCTGTGTGTTTGTGTGTGTTTGTATGTGAGCATCATGTGTGTGACAGCTTTGGCAGAGAGGGGGAAAGTCCTTGGATGCATCTTCAGCCTCCTCCTCATCCTCCCCTTTGTTCTCCTGCTCAGTGACTCTCGCCTTTCTTCCCTACGACCTGCGTGGGGACAAAACATGGGTGAGTGTCAAACACTGCTCTACACAAATGAGCACAGGCTGCTGCAGCTGCTCCTCACCCTTTTGAAATCGTTCATGTTAGTGGCCTGCACCGGAGTGCCTATGAATGTCAGGTAGTTGATTTTTGTCGTCTCCTCGCCTCCTTGGTTTGACTTAATGAACAACTGAAGGGGAAAAAAAACAAGAAAATGCATTTAACAATTCAACAAAAACACACAAAAAATGTTTTTCTTTAACTGTTCGTTGATTCTGCCAGCGTGCAATGTGTCCATAGGGCAACCCTTCCCAAGCTACTTCTCCAAATTCCTCCAAGAGGGAAGTCTTTTTCCTATAACTCACAATTTTGGTGACCATCCCACAAATAAACCTCTAAAAGCTTTTCCCCCCACCTACAGGATTTACTTCTATTGTATATACTTGAGCATTTTTGCCGTTTGCATCACGGCCTCTTCTGCTGCTCATTAACAACCTTCTTAAAATACATTTCTAATGCATTAAGATCTAACCGCAGTAATGTTTCAGAGGTACTGTTGGTAGTCGGGTCCTTACTGTAACACTCTGTACGTTCTGAAACTTGACATAGCGCAGAGGAATCAAACCGTCTTCTTTGTAATCTTCCTCAGACAGCTCCAGAGTCTGAGTGGCTTCGCTCCGCTCTGCGTCGTCGAACCCCATCGACCGAGGGAGATTGATAAACACCTTCACCACCTTAGGGGCTTGGGCTGACAGAGAGTGAAAAATAAAGAAAAAATGAGACACAGAAAGAAGATGATGATTTTTTTTTACCACTCAGAAACTGACAAAGTTCATATCAGCGCCTCCAGATGCTCCAGAGGCTGTGATTAACGTCAGCAGGAGAAACACTCACCAAAGTCTGAGGACAGTAGTTTCATAGAGAAGAGCTTCACAGGCTGATTGAAGGCGATCGTTATCAAGAACTGGACAAAATTTAAAAAGGAAAACGTCCATCAGGTTGATGCTCCACATATAACAAAGTTTATTAAGGTGGTAAACAGAATGAGAGCAGACTAAGGGTTTCAGTTAGTTTTAGCTTTGTTTCAGTTTCCTGAACAAACCTGAGAGTTTCAGTTTATTTTGTATTGTTTGAAAATGTCTAAATGTCAAGTCTGTTAGCTTTAGACATTATGATATGGGTGGGATTTGTTAAATCAATAAATATAATCAGCAAAGCCTCTCGTGCTGGTTATGTTGTCTGAAATGAAGATATTTGTTGTATATTTTTGTTTCATTTTTTAAACGCACAATATGTTTTAGCTAGTTTACATTCCTGTTTAAAAGTGTCATGAACATAAAGAGAAAAAAATCTAAATTCAGGGTCATTAAAACCATATGCTAAAAATTTCTCTCTTGAGTATTCAGGAGACAAATATTAGAAAGAATAAGAAAAAACAATTATCAGGAACACCACTTTAAAAGTATCATGATTACCCAGATATTTCATATGAGGATAAACCCCTGAAAATGTATCGTCACATTTTAAGAGGTCCAAACAAATTAAACATGTTTTTAAGAGACAACTCATCTATTAGACATTCTCAATGTGAAACCAGCTTCTTTGAGGAAATAACATCCAGGCTGAGCGAGGTACTGATTTCGTGAGAACTTTAAACTTGTAATGTTTAAACTTCCCGCATGAAGCGAAAAATCGAACCTGTTCATCGCAGTCAGACTCCAGGTAGGACGAGTCTTTGATCAAACAGTTGTCGAAGCCGCAGTCGTCGCTCTCGTTGAGGCACTCGCAACCGGCTTTGTTCACAAAAGGCATGAGGTCCATCTGAAACACAGCAGAGGAGGCAAACTCATTTATTCAGTTCAAACTTCGTGTACGGCTCGATATTTATGAAGCTGGATTCATGTGTGTACTGCAGCAGGTTTACATACACATTTGTTTAACCTTTTCATTCATCTGTGGCAAAGCTTGCACGTGTTTTCACAGAGTTGGGCTATTTATGGTATTTTTCTATCATTTTTTACTGAATCAGAGAGCATTACTGTCAAATCAGTGCTTACATTGGTTTAGTACAGAGTATGGCTGGATGATGTTTAGTTTTTGAAACATATGAGTGGATTATCGAGATAAGATTAGACAGTATGATTAATGGTGACATGATGTGGTGGTGATTCATCTGAACACTAACTCAAACTTTAAAGGTACATTTTAACTTATAATGTCATAAGTGGCAACAGGTGACAAAGTTCAGCCGCTGTGAAGAAATAAAGCTGACAAAACAATGCTTTTTATCACAGATAACAGTTTGTTGGTCTGTTTTTGTGTGGACTTCGTATTTTATAACTTTATCTTTTATTCAAACTTAACTATTAAAACACAGAAGTTACACATTAAGACAAAATAATTAACTTGTTTAGGAAGCAGTGGACGAAACAGCTCCTGTGTCAGGTGAGGTAAAACACACATTTTTGTCAATAGTCTTGTGGTTTAGCAGTGACTTCAGTTCCTTGTTGGAAAGAGCTGCCAGCACTGAAAATAGTGAAAATGTTATGCTGTCTGCTTGGGGGCGTGACCCACTGCCATCTACCACAAATAACACACCAACACTGATGAGAACCTTCAGTAAAGCCTTAAGAGTACTAAAAAATGTAAGAATGTCTTATTGGGTTTGATGAAAATTGACATAAGAACTATTAAATATGAACTTTAATGGCATTTTATTTTAATTAAAGTTCATTTTTAAAAAACAATGCTATCCGACATGCTGCTTTTTCTAAATAATACCACAATGAATATATATCTTACACTGAAAAAAATACAGAAATATGGGACAACTGGATTGACTCACACCTTTATTGGTAGTCAAGTTGGCTCATGATGCACTGGTCCAACTTTTTCAAATGCTGATGTAGAGTACTGATCAATAATCACAGTGAGAAATAGCTTTATTTCTCACTGTGAGGAAGAGACTGTGAACCATTCTTTACACCAGGCTCAGCTTAAACAGCTTTTCTAACTTTGTAAAATAACTCAGGAGAAATGTAAATATAGGGGAACGTACTGAGCTGGCATTCATAAGCAAAAGCACATCCCTAAAGGAGACAATGACTAATGACCTTTTCCCTAACTTCGTGACTGCTGTCTTCAACTAGCAATAAATGCACAGATTATTTCTTTATTTGAACACTGCTGATGGCCAGCGGACAATCCAGCTGTCCTCATCAGCAATTCTGATTCTGATTCTGATTCTGAAAGCCATCAGGAACATTATCCACTCACATATCCCTTAGGAATGTCAGAGTCCTCGCTATTTCCAGGGTCGTTCTCTGTGTGCTGTTTGATCTTCTCCTCCAGACCTGCAGCGTCTGCCCCTTGGTACTGATCGACCCGCACCCGGTTCCTGAAGAACAGGAACGTTGGTGTCGCTGAGATGTTGTTGGCTGCGGCCGTTGCCTAAGGAAATTAGAAAAAATATATATTTAAAATTCAGAATATAATCAGACTTTAGTGCAACTAAACTTGCCTGTTTGGGTCTCACTATTGACCGGCACCACACATGTCTATTATTTCATAACCCCCGACAGAAGCATACATTTCTGCTGCTCTGACTCAGTCTGCAGAGGATGATGATGACGACTTCAGGGATTGTGGACGATCAGTAATATTGTCAGTTAGGTCACAGTTAAGTTTGAGCTTGTTTCCCATTAATAGACGAAAATCAATATTCATAGTAAATTTGGTATGCTTCCCACTCCCTCCCCCTTTTGTTTTTTTTGTATTAATTTCATGAAACCATAGAAATCAACCATCAGTATGACAATTGTTTGACTTATAGGCCACCAATGTATCTCATCTGGGCTGAAATTTGGAACCTTTTAAATTTTTTTGTAGCCTTTTTGAGCCCTCGTGACTTCATAAGTGCAGGAGACATCCCAATTAAACTTTCAGGGTTGAAAAACATGACACAAAGTATGTGGTACAACTGCTCTGTGGGCTACTCTTGCTTGTGTTGTTGTAGATCCGTCAGCTGGCCATGGAGAATAGCAAAGAGTGTTAAAAAGAATGAGTCCTTATAAATCTCCCATAGATGCCATTTTTGCCCAGTCTTTCTTATTGTTCAATCAAGAACTCTGACCTTAACTAAGGCAAGTTAAGGCCAACCTGAAGTTCTTTGGATGGTGTTCTGGAGTAATTTTGCTGTGCTGGCCACTCCTGAGAAAGTTCAGCACTGTTCCAGGCTTTCTCCATTTGTGGATAACAGCTCTCACTGGGGTCACAAAGCTTTCGAAGTGGCTTTTTATCCTTTTCAGACTGACAGACGTCATTGACTCTGCTTCTCAGCAGTTCTTGAGTTTCTTTAGCTTGTGGCATGATGTCTTGCTTTTTGAGATCTTTTATCTTACTTCACTTTGCCAGACGGGTTCTATTTACATGTCTTGACTCATCAGGTCTGACAGTAATTCAGCCTGGGTCTGGCTAATGAAAATGCACTCAGCTTTCCAAAAAATGTGGCTAATCTCACTTAATAAAGGGGGCAATTACTTTTTCACACAAGGCTATGTAAGTTTGGGTGGCTGTATTTACTCATATTTTTACTCATTTTGTAGAGAAAAAATACAGTGCTTTTTCACAGCACTGTATTTTTCTTGTTTCAGGACTGCACAGGATGTCAACAACGTGGTGAATCAGACTCACCTGACAGACGTGAACATCTACTTCGAGGAAGACGACCTGTGGGTATTTGTTACTCAACGTGTTGAAAGCTGGAGCTATTCTGATGCATGGCCGGCACCTGAGGAGGAAGGACAGAGCAGGTTAGCGGTCAATTCTAGTCTCACGATGGATCAGTGCATCAATTGTTGCAGTACTTGTCCTGCAAGATGTGATGAAAATCTGCCACACACAATAACACTGCTCAGTGAAGCTAATACAAGCTTAACTTACTCCTTTATTTATTATAATATCATAAAAGCCTTTAGTAGAATGTAAACTAATAAATGAATTACAAGTTTTAATGTTGGTCTAAACTTTTCATTTAGACCTTTTTGCTGCTGTTGTGGGTACGTGAGTTTACCCTCAGGACAAGAACCCAGCATTATCATCATTTAATGTGTCCCAAACGAAAGACATAACCTTTAACTTTAGATACTTTAAACTGATTATCATCACTATTGATCTGCTGTCTTTTCATCAGCTTAACAGGCCTATAGATCAATCAAAGCCTCTTACAATCAGAGTGTTCATAAAATCACACAAAGACCTGAAAACCCGCACGTAACAGATCATTTGTTATGCTAGTGGTAGTAGTTCTGCTTTTCATGAGGACAATGCTACAGTAGAGCTCATTCTATTTAATCAGCCAGCTCACTCGCACACCTCAGCAGCCAAGTTGCTGTAATACTGCCGTGTCATTGTAAGCAGCAGCGCTAGTGAGCTAACGCCTCGCTCACTGCTAGCATAACGCTAGCATGCCGGCCGTAATTACAATACAATAAACGCTGCCGGTGAGAGAAATATTCAGCTCATGTCACCTCCTCAAAGCGGCTAAGCGACTATCCCTGAATGTTTCTCAGTCATATCCCGAAACTAAGGATTAAGTCTCGAGGGGCCTGAGCTTACCCGGCCATTGTGAACTTCACCACGGCGAGCCTGGAGCCGGCGGCGGCTAGCTCCGGCTGGAAGTCCGGGTCGCTCCCGATCACTTTAACGCCTACCATGGTGCAGTGTGCTGCTGCGATGTGAGGCGGTTACCCGGGTGATGTTCAGAGCGAACAAACAGGGAAGCCTAACAAATATACGGTGTTTTGTTTTTAGCCTTCTGTCGGTGGGTTAGCCGACTAGCCGTCCGGTTCCGAGCCACACACTACAGTTACAGTGCGTTGCTCCAGGATGTGACTCCTGATTGGCTACTACACAACCGGAAATGTAGGGCTTTCTTCTTCGTCCTCGCCGAGTCTGTGTCCGCACGTTATATTGGCCTCAACAGGTTACGAACAGGAACGAACAACAAAAATCTTAATTTTTAGGGGGGAAAGGAGTGCAAACCAAATCAAATCAAACGCTGGTCTCATAAATCTTACAAATTCCGTAAAGCATGAATGAATGAATAAAGGACAAAAAAGGAAAATGTGCTTTTTGATCCAAACCTCACATGTTGCAAATTTCATTTACTTCTCACCACTGAGTTTTGTAGAGAAAACAATGGACTGCTCCATAAATTTAGCTAACTATATATGCAGTGCAAAATGAAAAATAACATGGCCATTAATGCAATAAATAAATAAAATTAAATCCACATACATGCATACAATACATTAATTAAATTGAAAATAAAAGAAAAAGAAAAATTAATGAAATTAAAAGGCAAAGTACATGAACAATAAAGAAACAATGGACAAATGAAGAACATGAAAAATGAAATAATTAAGAAAAGACAATTAGAAAAAAGAAAATTCATCACAACACACTTTACAGACTCATAAATGCTAACATTATTATTAGTAGTAGGCCTATTAATATCATTATTATTATTATTATTATTATTATTATTATTATTATTATTATTATTATTATTATTATTATTATTATCATCATCTTAGATATGTTGCAGTTTTTACTATTTTTTTAGGCACTTTTAGGCCTTCATAGTAAATAGTAGGTCGGGTGTTATATATATATATACAAAAAATAAATAAATAAACATCATTATAATGAGTATTTGTAGAAGAGCTTAGCCTCATATTAAACCGATCAAAAAAGATTTATGATTGACAGGGAAATAAAGCACATACATTTGATCTTTAAATATTTTTTATACTTGCTAATCTGTAGAATCTCTTTAGGTGTAACAACAACGGAGGAGAAAATCAGCGCTGGCAAAGTATTTTGATAACATAAAAAGGCACCAGAAGCATCGGCAGCATGTAAACTCTCAGATTAAGAAAAAATACATATTAAGATATTGTTAAACACAGCTTTTGGTGTAATGCTGTCCCATTACACTTTCCCATGGAATTGCACTGGGTTTTAAGAATTGAGAGTTAGAGTGACACAGTGACTTAGGCTTTAAATCAAAGCTAAACATACAGTGCATCTCACTGAAACTCCAAAATCACATTACAAATGTAACAGTTAATGTTCAATAGATGCCTTTAGAGTGAAATAAATGAAGTATAACACAATTATTACGATGTGCTGACAGAGAAACTATTTTTACAGATCAATCAGAGCCTTCTCTTTAATTTTTGTGGTAAATAGGAAGTTAAAAAAAATCATGTACAGAATCACCAGCCAAATCTGATAAAATCGCCCAACATTTGCAGTTTGATTCAGAAATTACACTTCTTCCACGCCTCTCTCTTTTAATGTCTCTGTTATTATTAATTTAAAGGATGACTGTACAGTGAATGGTATTTGTAGTTTTCTAACCTGCCAAAAAGTCTTTCACCGGGGCTCAAGACTCTTGCACAGTAATGGTAAATGGTCTGTATTTGTATAGCGCTTTACTTGGTCCTAAGGACCCCAAAGCGCTTTACACTATACACAATCATCCACCCATTCACACACACATACATTCATACACAGGTGATGGCAAGCTACAGTGTAGCCACAGCTGCCCTGGGGCGCACTGACAGAGGCGAGGCTGCCGGACACTGGCGCCACTGGGCCCTCTGACCACCATCAGTAGGCAACGGGTGAAGTGTCTTGCCGAAGGACACAATGACTGTTGGAGCTGGGGCTCGAACTGGCAACCTTCCGATCACAAGACAAACGCCCAACTCTTGAGCTACGATCGCCCCATAATGCCACTTCCTGTTTGAATCTTTGGATCTTATCAAACTCAAAAATTATAAAGCAGTCTAATTGTTTTGTAGATACTGGATGATTAAGCAATACAGAAATGTGTATATGGGTGTGTCAGTGTGCTGCCTCATAATGTTTCACAAAATTAGAAAAAGTTCAATAAAGGCATTCACTGAGTTTTTATAGGTTTGTATTTTCTAATCAGTTTTTATTGTAATTTTGATTTGAATTTGTGGATTGTTGTTTGAAAATGTTTATTTTAAAAGTATTTTTCATTAGTTTCACTGTTAGTTTTAGTCTTTTTAAGTACAGGGAGTGCAGAATTATTAGGCAAATGAGTATTTTGTCCACATCATCCTCTTCATGCATGTTGTCTTACTCCAAGCTGTATAGGCTCGAAAGCCTACTACCAGTTAAGCATATTAGGTGATGTGCATCTCTGTAATGAGAAGGGGTGTGGTCTAATGACATCAACACCCTACATCAGGTGTGCATAATTATTAGGCAACTTCCTTTCCTTTGGCAAAACGGGTCAAAAGAAGGACTTGACAGGCTCAGAAATAGTGAGATATCTTGCAGAGGGATGCAGCAGTCTCAAAATTGCAAAGCTTCTGAAGCGTGATCATCAAACAATCAAGCGTTTCATTCAAAATAGTCAACAGGGTCGCAAGAAGCGTGTGGAAAAACCAAGGCGCAAAATAACTGCCCATGAACTGAGAAAAGTCAAGCGTGCAGCTGCCAAGATGCCACTTGCCACCAGTTTGGCCATATTTCAGAGCTGCAACATCACTGGAGTGCCCAAAAGCACAAGGTGTGCAATACTCAGAGACATGGCCAAGGTAAGAAAGGCTGAAAGACGACCACCACTGAACAAGACACACAAGCTGAAACGTCAAGACTGGGCCAAGAAATATCTCAAGACTGGTTTTTCTAAGGTTTTATGGACTGATGAAATGAGAGTGAGTCTTGATGGGCCAGATGGATGGGCCCGTGGCTGGATTGGTAAAGGGCAGAGAGCTCCAGTCCGACTCAGACGCCAGCAAGGTGGAGGTGGAGTACTGGTTTGGGCTGGTATCATCAAAGATGAGCTTGTGGGGCCTTTTCGGGTTGAGGATGGAGTCAAGCTCAACTCCCAGTCCTACTGCCAGTTTCTGGAAGACACCTTCTTCAAGCAGTGGTACAGGAAGAAGTCTGCATCCTTCAAGAAAAACATGATTTTCATGCAGGACAATGCTCCATCACATGTGTCCAAGTACTCCACAGCGTGGCTGGCAAGAAAGGGTATAAAAGAAGAAAAACTAATGACATGGCCACCTTGTTCACCTGATCTGAACCCCATTGAGAACCTGTGGTCCATCATCCAATGTGAGATTTACAAGGAGGGAAAACAGTACACTTCTCTGAACAGTGTCTGGGAGGCTGTGGTTGCTGCTGCACGCAATGTTGATGGTGAACAGATCAAAACACTGACAGAATCCATGGATGGCAGGCTTTTGAGTGTCCTTGCAAAGAAAGGTGGCTATATTGGTCGCTGATTTGTTTTTGTTTTGTTTTTGAATGTCAGAAATGTATATTTGTGAATGTGGAGATGTTATATTGGTTTCACTGGTAAAAATAAATAATTGAAATGGGTATATATTTGTTTTTTGTTAAGTTGCCTAATAATTATGCACAGTAATAGTCACCTGCACACACAGATATCCCCCTAAAATAGCTAAAACTAAAAACAAACTAAAAACTACTTCCAAAAACATTCAGCTTTGATATTAATGAGTTTTTTGGGTTCATTGAGAACATGGTTGTTGTTCAATAATAAAATTATTCCTCAAAAATACAACTTGCCTAATAATTCTGCACTCCCTGTATTATGGTATAGAGAACATGTAAAAGGCTCAAGATTTAGGAAACTCAGACTCAATTTATTGTCTAAACTCACAATAAAACCACAGACATCAGTTTTCACTGAAGAACCTCATCAGTCTTTGACAACTAAAAAATACTGAAAATACTAAAACTAAGGACATTTCTTTTAAAAGGACATTTTATTTTGGTTGTTTGTTTCACATCAAATTTTAATTGTAATTGTAATGAACTATAATAAGTTTGGGTATCGTCATGTAAATATAAACTGCCAACAAATATTTGATTGAGAAGCAATGATTGTGGCAAGCTAGGTTTCATCGGCCTGAAGCACACCTGCTTGCTCACAATGCCGGCTTACCTCATTTGTCTAACATTAAAGTATAATGTTGGACCTGCTTTGATACATGACTGCTTGGACTGACTTTAAGCTGCTACTATATGAGCTTCCCTGTCATCAGATCATTTGAAGAGGGACCTGCTGCTGTTTCTAAAATGAAGGGCCATGTGTGTCATGCTGTAGTGCTGACTCATTTTGATATGGGCCATTGCAGGCTTGCTAAGGCCCCACCTCTCATTAGGGTTCTGGATAGTCTTTAGAAGTAAGCGGATCAGAACATCGATGCCAATGCTGGTATTGGTATAAGATTGATACCAGTGTGATAGGACTGATACGTCGTTTTTTACCTATTTTTGTCTTGACTGTCGTGTCTGTTTAATTTATAGCGTGCAGCACATTTAAATAACACAACATTAGTCCTCTTTGTAAATGTAAATGTGGCAGGTACGTTTACATTACAGGTTTTCAAAAAAAAACACCTTGCATTAAAAGTTGAAAGTTGTGTTTTGTTGTGTAGTTATTGTGGGAAGTAAAACTCCCTGTGATTTAGTGGTTATTAAAATGTGTTCAGAATTTGCAACTTGACAAACATTCATCACACAAATGATAAAGGTAAAAAACATTGGCATCGGTATTGGATTTACCACCACTGTGCACAGCACCAGTGGTCTGCCCCACTTTTCCCCACTACAAAGACCCCGATAAGACCCCGTAAAGGCGATAAAACCCCCCCGACACGTTTCATCATATATCCAGGCACGTAGCATCGCCCTTTGAGCCACCACATGGTCTAATTAGAAATTCAATTAGACGCCTTTACCTGTCCGTCACGTGACCAGAACACCTCCGCGCCCACTTCCGCAGCTGCAGCCTGCCCCCTAAACGCGTCGTTTTCCGTTGTTATTTTCGGGACAGGAGGAGAGACCGGTCCGGCAGGTTTGTGTGGACTAAACCAGGTGAGGCAGCGGGAGAAGAAGGGCGGGGAGCCGCTGCCTGAGACTGCACAATCAGGAAGAAGCTGACAACATGGTGCGGTGACAGAGCGCTCCGGACACCGACTGAGAGCAGGATTCACCTTTTTAATACTATTCTGACGAGGAAACGAGTAAGTCGAGCTAAAATATAGACGTATAAGCGTTGCTTTGAGTACTTTGCTGTTTGTGAGGTTTGTAAGTGTTAAAGATTGGGCATAAACCAGAGTTTCCCCTGGGCGGCTCACCTTTCCTCTGTTGTCGGTTAAAGTTTCCCACTGGAAACTCCTCAATGATCGCGAATGTTTTGAAATAAGGGTCTTTTTGTCATGTCCAAGAAGAGGTTAACTTTAAAATCTCTACTGCATATTTTAGCGGAAACACTGCTTTAGGCTACTTACAAAAATGATTTTAAAAAGCTGCTGGTTCTGTTTGAATGATGTCTGAATTGTTTCCAAATTTCTGGGTAGTAACAATTACTTTTACGTTTCTTTTGTTTCCTGTGAAGGAAGGCTACACGTTAGAAGCTCTCAAGTCAGTATCATTCAGCAATTTACAACTTCAAAAATGATCATAACATGATGATCCATTAGGAGGAATTTCCCTAACAGGATCCAGTTGCTCTCAAGTGGAATCTCTCTGGAATCTGAGTGGGGTTGGGATATATTCAGTACTTCTATATTTTTATATACCTTAATGTGTTCCCTAGATTTAAAATAAGCAAATAAATAAAATTAAGCCCCATGGGCATGAAAACATGGGCATCACCTGTCTCGTCACAATCACATTCTTCTTCCTGGTTGAAATCAGATAAATTTGAAGTATGCTGTGGATTATTCTGTCTGCTGTGGCTCACGTCCGTGCTTTTCTCTGGCCCACATTTGGTCTTCACTAACACTTTTAATGAGGTTTGAGTGGTGCAGTCTCAGCTTTGCCACAAGCCCACATTGTATGGGACAAAGGTCCTGACATTTGGGCCACACCTCTGCCATACAACACATACCAGCGCCTTACCTGAGCTGTGGGTCGCCAAAAGTAGCTGCAATTAGGACCAAATACAGTCTGGATTGTGTTTGGATGGGCGACATGTCTTTATTATGGTATTTCAATGTGGTATCAAATTGTATTCATGTTACATTTGTGATACCCAGACAAACTTGGAGGGCTGGTAAAAGTGGCTGTGTTCCACAATAAATACCAGAATGACTAAGGCAAATCACAGCTGCGAAAATTATCATACGTTTTCCATTCCTCGTGTTTCTGTGTTCGTTCAGTGTCTGAGGTAAATGGACATGTGTATTGAACAGATGTGTCCAAAAAAAAAAAAAAAACCCCAGTGTATTGCACTTTACAAAAATATCTTTTTATGTGCTTCCAATGAAATCTTTTGCTTTTGCTCAAGTTTGGGAATTCTGATTAAAATCCATAAGAATAATGAAACTTGACTGAGGTGAATTCCAGAATTTGGCTGTCACAGAAGACAGAAAAATTAAGCACTTAACTTAAACATCACATCCTCATTTTACAGCTCTATTAAAAACTGATTTTAAAATCTGGGTTTTCAGCACGTGTTTACTCTGAAGAATGTAGATTATAAAATGAAAGGGGGATTACCAAGTGGACTGAGTACATTTATACTTCATCCTGGTGTTGTGGGCAACTCTGTATCTCTTTTCTTTGTTTACCTGTTTACACTATTGTTCTTATTTTTATTGTATTTGTATCTACATGGTCAACAATCAATGACGTCACTTAACTGGACCGAGCCCATGCAAGGTTAATCTAGACAAGCACAAAACTAAAGCCCAGCTATACAGATGCATTGTGTGATTATAAAACCCAAGGCTTTGGATAGATGCACATCAGCTGTGACGAGGGCTGGCACTACGCTCACTAAACTGGCATCTGAGCTACATATACATATAACTGACAGTGGCTCAACAGGCTCAGTCCCACGTGTGGTTAGATGTAACAACCCAGCGTTTTTAGTGTGCGGAGGACATATTGTTTAATTTTGGAATGTGACTTTTGAATGACTTGAAGGTTATTTATTCAATTAATAATAATACTTATTTATTATTATTATCCCTGTGTCCCTTCTAGGCCTCCATATAAATTTTAGTTGTGTTGACGCCACCCCATTTCCTTCTTTATAACTTGCGTAACCTCTCCATGCTGCAAACTTCTCACGGTCTAACATTTGATAGTAAAAAAGTGGAGCCCTTTACATATGGCTACTATATAAACACGTCTTGTCTGCAGTTAAAACACTGTGATTCAAGCCTGGACACCCTCAATTGTGGCTACTGTTGTATTTGTGAACACAATGGCGGCTGGTGGGTACACCCATCCCAGCCAGCCTGGATGTTTTTTTCCATAAACATGCAAGGAAGTTTTTCCTCAGCAGACGCAGCAAGTTGGAGTCTCTTTGATTAGGGAAATATTCGTACTTCTTATGGAAATGCCTGACCTTGAAAGCACAGACAGAGAATTTGAATCGTGACTTGAGAGGCAAATGGACAGAAGAGTGATGTGAGGTCAAGGCTTCACGAAGGCTGTTTTAAAATTTTCTTCAAATTTTCCATATGGACGATCGGACAGGTTTCACTTACTCCATCTGAAGCTTTCTGTTCGTGCTGTCACGACTGTCTATCTGCTTTTATCCATGGTTTAGGAGTCTGTTCTTAAATTAGTGCTTTATTCAATAATATCACAGATTTTCATTCATTTCATTTCATTTTTTGCCCTTCTTCTTTTATTAGGTTATCATACTTTCTCCCCCCCAGTACCATCCATGTCTAAGCTTAAGAAATGCTTCCATGGCTAATGTTTGAGATAAGCGTCAGATTTAACAACGTGACGACACCGGGAAGTGTTTTGTGCCAGCGTACTTAATAAATCCGATGTTTGCTACTGAGTTATCCGCAAATATCTGCTAAAGAACTTTCACAAACATTATGACAATGAAACAGGAATAATAGGAACACATAGGATAACAGGAAGGCTCACATCTGTCTTCTTGTCACCATGAAAGTGAATCTATCAACTTTTTCTCTCCCCTCCAACACCTATTTGAACACTGAGTCCATCTTTAGGTATTTTAATTAATATTTAGGGTAATTACTAATCGCTTATTTACTCCTTGAACTGATAATTAGGGAAATAATGTTTTTAAATTGGCATATAAAGTAAGGAGTACGCTTCATTAATCTCGCTTAATTCCTTCATTAAGCTCTGAGTTATTTGCATATCCAAAGACACCTGGTCCTTAAACTGTATTTCCCCCGAGAGATGCAATGGCCCAGCTTCAATAGTTTTGCTATATGGGGGTAATTTAAAGTGAGCACCAGGGTTTTAAAAGTATGGCCTGTAGCCCAGAGATGGCCATCCTTTAATACAGATGTTTATTGAGACTTGGGATGTGAGTTCAGTGTATTATTTGTACCTGTTCTGAACTTCTTAAGGTTTGCCCCTAATCAATACCACCCGTTTTTAGAAGACACACAAAAATGAATGTACACAGTTTTTCATTTTCATTCACTTTCAGACACTTAAAAACTAAAACCAAACCAGCAAAACTCTGGAAATCATCAGAGACTAAACTGAATTTAAATAAATGAGTAAATGAATTGGAAAGTGTAAAACTCTTAACAAGGTCATTACAGGCTCCGTTTAGTTCTCTTGCAGACTTTTGTGACCACTTGCCCTGACATACTCACTGTGCCCAGAGGGGAATGTGGCAACGTCTCTGCCAGTTCACCTGTTTTGCTAAAGCAGCTTTGTGGAAGCTTTTTAATAAATTATTGGTTTGATGGTTTTATTTTTCCTTTGTGGCCCTCTGCCTCAGACTCTTTAAAATCCTTAAAATTACTTACCAAGAGCCCCCGATTTAAGAATGTAAACTGAGTGTGGGTGTCTTTGTTGGCCTTGAGGCCTCCCTATAGGTCACTCCAACAAAAACCACTTCTGTTCAGAATCTTTCTTAATCAAACCTTGAGCCATCTTGAGGTTTCAGTCACTGCTCACATGTGAGGAAAGGCAAACAGATGCAAACTAGGAGTCAAATAGAATTTGACTGCATAGGATATGAAGTCTATGCGTGTTTGTTATTTTAAAAAGGGGGGGAAAGCCAATTATTGTGATTCCTGCCACGGTCTTAGAGCTTCATCTTAATCCACAGAAACGTTAAAGTCCTAGCGGTACAGTGGTTTGCCCCAGGGCCACGCAGTTCTTCTATTTTATATAGACAGAGAATTCACTTTCCCCAAAAGACTTTTGCAAGCTATCTAAATGCAAACAGAAACATGTTTTTCAAATCATCTTACATCTTTTATCTTTAATAGAGAAGTTGTACGAAAATGACATCTCAAATGGGGACACTAAGACGCTGGTTGTTTTATTGAAAAGAAGTAGACATGGGGCAACATAGAAAACGTATCAGTTTCTTGGAGGCGAAAAAATATACTCGGGTCATTAATGTGAGTGGGAACAAAAAAAAAAAGTGTAGAGAGACGACAACTTTCAAGAGTACAGATGGTGAGGACTTTGCCAGCATGTTGGCAAAACATGAAACATTTCTCAAAGTACAGAATTTTCATAATCTTTGCTACCTTTTACCCTTTTTTAAACCTCTATTTTTTTAATCTATTTTATTTATTTAATGTGCATATTTACTCAGCCACTCATGTAAACATTAAGAGCATTGTGAAAAAGAAAGTGTGATGGAGGACAAACAGTTGAGCAACCAAATTCCTATATGAAACAGTGATGGCATAAACCTGTGTGGCTTAAATATGAGAACTCCTCAGATCTTATTCTAATTAAAGGATTAAGGTCTTTAAAGTGTTCTTAATTTAAATCCAAACGTGATGATGATGATGCTTTGAGGTCATAGCGCCTAAACTTTGGAACCACCTTCCTCAGCCCGTCACGTCGGCTGAATCAGCCGCTTGTTTTAAACAACTGTTTAAAAACCAAACAAACTTTTATAGATTAGTCTTTCTTTAATCATTTACCTGTTAAATTTGGCTATAGCATACACACATATGGAAGCACGTATCTGTAAATGAGTTAAAATATATATTTCATAATGTAAACATAAGTTTATTTATTAAATGCTTTTTACTTAATTAGATAATAAGTGTCATTATAGCCAATACAGAGATACAATAAGACAAACGGATAAACAACTGTTTTAAAAATGAGTGAGTAACAATTCACTAAAAATTCTCAACAGCCTGTTTAAACACTCGTCTGTGTCATCACAATACAATCTACAGTCATCTAAACGTCATGACACAAAAGCAGGAATAATATTCTCCCGTTGAGCTGAGGCGACCACACATTACAGTTTACAAATGTTCTTCAAATGAATCAAACTGATTTTTGAAAAACAACCTTTTTATGATTTTTTTTTTTTTTTTTTTTTTTTTTTTTTTTCCCCAGTCTCAGTTGTTTTACATTAAAATACAGAGATGGACTCTGCTGACTGAAAAGAACTGAGTATTAAAGAAGATGTTAAGGAAGCAGGAATATGGTGAATAGTTTAGCTTTGTACTGGAATTTAACACCGACTCTGCAGAGAACAGGCAGTCATTGTTCAGGTTGGGGTTTTTTTTTTTTTTTTTTTGGGTATTACAGACATCAGCTCACACGGATTCCCCTCAGGTGCTGCAGAAACCCGACTCTGTGTTAATGCGACCAATCGCATCTATTCTGTCCTCAAAGTTCCACAGACACAAATATCTTTCAGTTTTTTAAATGAGGTCAACCAAATCGGTTTTGTTTTCTTCACCCTTTTTGACTCTGTTAGCAGGAAAATCAGAAATGACTTCCATAAGCGTTAAGTCAGGTTTAGGTTTTAATTCAAGGAACAAGGGATTTGGTTTTGTGGATTAGGGCTCAGCAGTACCACAGACTTGTAAAATATCATTTTCTTACAACCAATTATGTTTATTTAAAAATATAAACAAACAAAAACTAAGAACAAACCTTTTCAAAATGCCCAAATTCACATACAAAATGTTTCTTCTCAACATCTAAATTTGAAAGTCAAACCTGTTAGTTTGACAGTTATTGCTAATTGTTTAGAACAAAAAATGCCTCTCTTCTTAAATATGTTTTTCATTTAATGAGCAGTTTTTCAGCATTTGAGTGTATTCTCCTTATGTATAGTCCTGATCAAAAGTTTTAGAACACTTGAAAAATGGCAAAAAAAAATCATATTTTGCTTGGTTGGATCTTAACAAGGTTCCAAGCAGAGCTTCAACATGCAACAAGAAGAAATGGTAGTGAGACAAAACATTTTTTGAGCATGCAATTTATTGAAAATAATGCTTAAACCGAAACAGTCTGTTTTACAGCTGATCAATAGTTTAGGACCACATCCCTTTAAAAGGCCAAATCTGTGCAAAAATGTGGATTCATTGTCATTTTCTGTCAGGTAGTCACACTGTCATGACGTACTGATGGCAAATGCAAAAAAACTTTCCCTTTTTGAATGTGGTGTTATTGTTGAACTGCATAAGCAGGGTCTCACGCAGCGCACAATCCCTGCTGAGGTGGGACGCAATAAGAAAGTCATTTGGGACTTCTTAAATGATCCTGAGGGTTATGGAACAAAAAAAGTTAAGTGGAAGACTCCAAAATTTTACCAGCACTGAGCCGGAGGACCCAACTGGCTGTCCATCAAGACACTGGACAATCCCCAAACCAAATTAAGGCAGTTACTGGTGCAGACTGCAGCCCCATAACCATCAGACGGCATCGGAGACTGAAGGGCTTCAAAAACAAAAAACGTCTACAAAGGCCTCGTCTCCTTGAACGCCACAGAACCGATCATTTAGACTTTGCAAGAGTGCACCAAACATGGGACAATGAAAGATGGAAGAAAGTTTTATTCTCAGAGAGGAAAAAATGTAACCCTGATGGTTTCTAACATCACTGCCATGACAAGCAGATCCCAACTGACATGTACAGTGCGTGGGTACTATAATGGTCTGGGATGCTTTTTCCTTCAGTGGAACAATGCAGGGGCGTCAAACGGCTGCTGGCTATGTCCAGATGTTGCAGAGAGCATTCCTCATGACTGATGGCCCTCATCTGTGTGGTAACGACTGGGGTTTTCAACAGGACAACGAGACAGTACACAGAACAAGGGAATATATCCAGGAGAATAACATCAATCTTTTGGATCATCCTGTGTGTTTTCCTGATCTAAATCCAATTGAGAAGCTTTGGGGATGGATGGCAAGGGAAGTTTACAAAAATGGACAACAGTTCCAGACAGGAGATGCTCTTCACCAATTTGAGAAATGTTCCCACTCACCTCATGGAAGTGCTTGCATGAAGCATCCTGCAACGAAGTGATCATCAATAATGGTGGAGCTACTTTGATTTCTGTTTTGGGGGTGGTTACAGGTTTTTTGGAGGTGTGGTCCTAAACTTTTGATCAGCTATAAAACAACCTGTTTCAGTTTAAGCGTTGTTTTCAATAAATTGCATGCTCAAAGAAATGTTTTGTCTCACTCCCATTTCTTCTTGTTGCATGTTGAAGCTCTATTTGCAACCTTGGCTAAGACCAGTACAGTATATTTCGTGTGAGCTTTCTGTAGGTCAGCAGCAGTATTTTAAATATTTCATGATTTTAAAAAACTTCTCTAAATGTAGAGATGGTTTTGAGTTTTAAGCACAGCAGTAAGAAAAATGCGTTTTTCTTGAAAACTGGAATGATCAGTGACTTAATGCTATTTACGATTTTTTTCATACTTTTAAATGTCAGACACCTTTAACAGCACTAATCTTCATAATGGAAGCCATCTTTCCTGCTGTAAAGTCCAAAACGATGCTGTTCTCTTTTAGGCTTTGGAAATAACTGAGAAAACATGAATAAACCTCAGTCTTATTGTAATTGTGTTCTTCTGGATATGAACCAAGTAGAAATGGGCCAAGTGAAATTTCTTATCAGATTATTTTCTTTTCTAATAACTGAAACACAAATACTGGAGCTGGTAGTGGATGACTGCTGTTTGAGTTCCTGCTGTTGTGTTTATATTTCACAATATTCTCAGATTAATGATGGACATTTAGAGAAGTAGTCGTCTCTGGTTTGTATTTTTCATTTCTGAAACCTGAGGCCTACATTACCCACAATACAGTGGATGTGGTGTGCTACGCTAGCAGAGTTTAACTCAGGCAACCATCTGGTGAGCTCATATTTTCATACATGCCTGTGTGTGGTTTGTTTTTTTTGTTTTTGTTTTGCTCTTCAAACTTGTTTTTCACCTAAACAAACATGCAGTCACATGACTTTAACACATTTTTCACACATACAAAAGTGCACTTCGATCCTGTTCATGTACCCTGATGTGAAGACACTGTTTACTAAAAACAAAAGCTGCCTTTCAGCCTTCAAACTTCACACACTGCATAACTATTTCCAGTGAGGTCTTCCCGCAATGCTGCAAACTGTAAATATTATATTTACAGCTGGTACGGCATTATATCAATAAGGGACTAACTTTGAGTTTACTTGCAAACTGGCACCCAAAGTCATTTATTTTATGATTACATTTTTATTTCTGTATCTTTTAATTGACTTTTTTTGGATGGCTTTCTGCGCAGATCTTAGAGAAGACATAGACTAAATATTAGGCCAAATGCAAATTTGATATTTAAGGGTCATTATCTACAGATCCGCAGTCTTGTGCTTCTTGTTTGACTTGTCTGAAGGCTCACCTGAGCAGTCTCACGGAGCGCTGTACCTCCTCCCTCCTCAGGTTTCAGTGTCGTCAGTTAGGTATGCTCTATTCTGTCCCACTCTGTGAATCCCCCCCCACCCCTTCCTGCTCCCCCTGGTTGCCATAGGGATATCCTGTACCAGATAGCAAAACCTGTTTTCTGAAGAGCGATCCTGAAGCGCGTGGCTGCCTCTAAGCCTCACTTTGGTCGTTATCTGTTATCAGGGAGACCTGTGCAGGAACCGCTGAGCTCTCGGGAAAGAAAACTGATGAATTTGTTTGTTAATGAGGCTGCTTTCAACCTCAGTTGACTTCCCAGGTGATAAAACCAGCTTTTTAGGTCAAGTTGATGAGGTTCCGCTTCTTCGTTATTTCACAGTAGTGTCTGATATATTTATTTATACCTCCTAAAGAACTTGAAAATATATTAACATTTAATATTGACAACAGATTGAAGATATCAGCCACAGGAAAAGACATTTAACTTCACTTGTCTAGTTCCAGAAGTTAAAGGGGACCTAGCTCTTTATTTTAACGACTGCACTGTTCTAGAATAGTTTTGTATGATTCACAGTTCAAAATAATCTTTATTTCATGTCTTTGGCACAGCCCAAAGTGCCCTTTTGTTTTGTTTTTTTTCTTCCCCCGTTACTGGCTGTTCATTGTAAACATAAGATTTGAACAGCCATCTCAGAGTCATGACACAAGGAAAGGGTCATCAAAAATCACGATCCCCTCTGCAGCATGGTGGTTGTTGAGACAAGAAAATTAAGCATTAAAAAAAAAGTTGTTACCATTATATTTCAACTCAAACCTTTTTTCTTTCATTTTTTTCAAACCCAAAGAGTAGTATTCATTGATACTGTTTCTGACAGGGCAGGTTTCTACATTTCAACTGTGTCATGTTAACTGGATTATAAAGTGCAGTCTGTGGTGTGAGACAAAAGCCCTGCCAGCCTTTAAAATCAACAGATATGAGACATGTTGGTAAAATAAAAAATAATGATAAGGGAAACTATTTCCTGAACTACGGTAAGAGTGTGTCTCATTACCACCATAAACATTTAAAAGTTGAAAAGGAAGGGTCTCAAATGACTCATTTAGAGCCGTGTGAAGCTGGAGCTCATGATGCAATGCTAAACATCAGACTCATCGTGGCCAAACACAAGCATTTTTCTCATATGCTTGGGAAATTTCTCAGCATCATCCAGTTCAGTGCAGTAATGGCATATTTATAGTAATTTTGATGCAAAAATCATGACTGGCTAATAAGGAGGGGAAACTAAAAAGGAGTGGAAACTTCCTGATAAACGGCTCATTTGCAGCTTTGTAAAACCACATAATTTTCATATGATTCAATGCTTCTTTCAAGATTCAACATTCAAGAACTTTGTCAGTACAACAATATACACAGTATACAACGTACAGTGGAACCCTGACTTACGAAAGTAATTCGTTCCCGAGGGTCTTTCGTAAGTGAAAAATTTTCATAAGTAGAAGCACCCATCGCTCCTTTTGAGTGAACAATAGGCTATAGGCTAATTGCTAACTGCAACAACAATACGTTGTTCAAATGGAACAGCGAAGCACAAGTACGAAAGCCAAGGGGGTTGTCACATGATTCGGAAGGCATTGTGGGCCTTCTGGACTCAGCCAATCAGAGCCAGCAGATTTTGTTACACGGGCATTTTGCCGTAACACGGGCAGAAAGATTGCCGTTAAGTGCCTTTGTAACTTGAATTTTTCGTTAAATGGGGTATTCGTAAGTCGGGGTTCCACTGTACTGAAATGCTGTTTCACCCCAAGCCCTACATGGTGTATTTATAAGAATATAAAAGATCTATCTCCAAGAGATAGAAAACTAGGAATTACAAATAAATAATAATGATTATTTGTTATCGTTATTGTCTTTATAATAAAGATTAAAAAGTACTATTACTAAGTATACAATACTATAATAATAATAATAACTATACAATACTAACTGTACAATAAACAAAGATGGGACAGAGACAATACAAAGTGGATTGTGCAGTAGGTATTGAATAGCAGGTTCAAGTTATGGTCAGGATATTGTAGACAAGACAGGACGAAGGCATGTGTAAGGTCCAAAATGTGCAAATATAGTATTATGTAGATGTGTTCAGTAACCGTGTGACTGAGTGTGACAAAGTGGAGGAGCAGTTATAATTCTCTCCATTTGTCCCACATGTGTTTACTTTTTTTTTTTTTTTTTTTTTTGCACATTGTACACGTTATTCCGTTTCTATGTATTTGCTATGATTTGCTATTTGTCAAGTAACATTGCTTCACTCACTATCCCGGGTTTGTTTGTGTAAGCGTTTTGTTGCCGGCAAATCAAACATTCTGCAAATTAAGACAAATACTAAGTTATGTTTCTTCATACTTTATTATGTTACAGATTAAGTAATTTGTTCATACTTACTTTGTTTGTCTTTTCAGTCGTCATAAGGGTCAGGTGTGGGAAACGCCCGCCTGGCATTTCCTCATTTTAAAGTCCTGATGATGTCACAGCAGGTCAAACCAAGTGGAGGGGTTTCTTTGTCCATAGAGATACTTCATTTTGTTTGTGTTAAGGTTTAAAGTGATTTGTTGAATGTTTTTCCTTTCGTTAATACTGCCATTTAGTTGTGTAAATGTGCATATTAGAAGTGTGTAGAGGTTTTGTGTTTTTAGATAATCTGTGTAGAGTTTTAGATCCCTCAGTTGAGTGAGTGGTACTGGCTGGGCAATTGGAGGGAAATTGATGGCCCTATTTAAAGCCAGTCTCTACCAGATGCAGGAGAGAGGAGAGGTGAGCTGTGTCACCAGATCCATGTTATGTTGAGTTTTGTTAATTGAATTGATTTGGGGGAAGTTTTGTTAAGTTACATTAAATTAAGTTCACTGTAAATAAATTGCTCACCTTGGAAACCTAAAATGTCTGCATAGTCTGCTTCCCTACCACCTTCTTTGACGTTCGAGTCTGACTACTTCACACTGAGTGTGCAAATAAGCATGTTGTTCTCAGGTCCAGTTTGTAGTGAATTTGTGCAAGTTTTTATTGTTTTTGAGTCTTTTGGTGAGTATTGTAAGGCGTTTGTGTATATCAGTTGTTTGGTGGTAGTGAGTTGAGGGCTCTGACTGCTTGGGGGGGTGGGGGGGAAGCTCTTGCAGTGTCTGGTCATTATGGTTTTGATGTTGCAAAACCGTCTGCCAGATGGAAGGAGGGAGAAAGGTGCATCTGAGGGGTGGAAAGTGTCCTTCACTACACTGTTCGCACGTCGGATGATGTGTTTGTTGTAGAGTTGGGAGACGGGTGGGAGAGGCCTCCAGTGATCCTCTCTGCTGTCCTCACTATGCGCTGCAGACTTCTTTTCAGCAAAAGTATAGTTCCCGTACCAGATATATTTTCTTAGACACATCTATTTTGCATTTGTTTGAATGAGTTCTATATCATGTTCTCCCCTTGTTAATTGACTGAATATTAGTCCACGGATCATTGAGCCTTCTTTGGTTGTATTTTTTTGCTTTTTCTGAAACAACACTGTGGATTTTTCACTTTAAACATGAAGAGTGAGTTAATATTGTGGGCATGTTGACACTGATGCATCTGACTTTAAGCAAGGCTAAAGCTCCACTCCGTTGGTCCAGAGCTGTTTTTATGTTAAGTGGATTGCTTAGGTGGACACGGTGTGTTGCTCTTTAGCGTGTCTTTACAGCTGGTCACACTGAAATAAAGACCCTGTTTATTTCTTACAAACATACACGGAGTTGTTGGAGACGGCTGCATTTACTGGAGTGCATTCTTGTAACCATCAGCTGTCTTTGTACTTCGCATGGACACATCAGGAAGTCTTGGTCTGGATATCCTGACAAATTTCCCAGTAATTGCCTTTTTATTAAAGCAGCTGCAAAACTGTAACTTAACAGAACTTTTAGACTTGTGCATTTATGAAGCCAACTCGCTTGGAAGAAGTTGTTTTGATGGCATGCATACCTGCAGTGATGACAGGTGTCTTAAAGGATATATCCGTGAATGCAGGAGTGACGCAGAGCATTATTTGGCATTGTCTGTTCCTTTGGCGTGGTGTTGTTTGACTGGGTGATGAAAGTTTTTCTGGTTAGACGGACTGTTGTTTAGAATAATTTGACTTTTAAAGGTGGCGTTTTTGCTGAGAGATGGTGGAAATGCCAAGTGAGGTCAGAGCAGCAAGTTTTTACTCTACACACTCGATCCCCCTCTTCCTCTCCCGCCCCTCCCGTCATCAAATCTCTGTGTTCCCATGTTTTCGTGTTTGGACTTGTATGTTCAAACAAGGCCCATTCAGCCAAAACACCCACTGTAAATGGAGAGCTTGAATAGAAATGAACTTCTTATATAAATCTCTAGCTGAATGAAAACTTTTAGGAGCGATCTGAATATTACCTTGTTTGTTCAGTCTGTTTGAGCAGTTTCCTGCTGTTTTTGTTGAGTGTATTATTATCAGTATAATCACAGCAAGAGTCTGAAGACATACTCTTACCGCCCCATTTTTTTTCTTTCCCTTTCTATGGCTCTGCTTTATCTTTGATGGGACATAAAACCTTTTAAGCAAAACGGCTTTATTCAGCGGCAGTGAATACATAGCTATTAACCATCTTGCATGTACAGTATATTGTGTGTTCGTTGTGTGTTAAATATGTTCATCCCTGTTTTTTGTGGGTCAGACATGAAATTCATGTGTGCCAACAAGTCATTGGTGGAAATTTTGCTGCAACTGTTAATTAAAGTTGTGAAATACTGTTGACGAACACGACGCATGGGAACACACTACAGGCTGTGAGGAGGGCGGGGCTTAAACATGTATGCACAAAGCGTGCCGAGCTGTGTTCCTGGTCTGTGAGAAGACTTCTGTGCTTACCAATTAATAAATAAATAGCCTTTACAGAGGCTCTGGCAAGGAAAGCATGATTAATATTTAATTAAATGTTGACACCGAGCTGGTAATAAATAGTAAATGTAAGCTGGCAGAACATAGAATTGGGCAATCAGTTACAAGCTATGGAACATTTTCTGCAAAAACGCTGTTACATGAACACTGATTGTGGCGATAAAGGTGATAAATGCACTGAGACGTAACATGTCGTCTGGTTTAGAAACCTTTGAAACCATGGTTGTGTAGACTGAAGACTCAATGACTAAAATATTTTTCCTTTATGACTTAAGAAGGCTTTAAAACTCGATTTTCTTGCCCAACAAGTGGAAAGGAATTTCTTTGTGTGGCTCACATTCATAATAGGAACACAAGAAAAGCTGGTCCAAGCCGGCAATGTCAGCTGTCAGATGGGCCTGTTACATGGCAGACGTGTTGACGTGTCATTAAGTACACCTGTTTTGTAAAAAAACAATATTAGCAAAAGCTCCAAGTGTGACCAAAGCTTTGAATCTGAATGAGTTGCTTGAAATTTAGCTGCCACTGATTTATTCATTGTGCAGTTTTAATTTGACGTAAACCTCTTTTTGGGAAGAGCGCTTGCATACAGATAGACCGATGTTTAAATTCAAAGTGGAAAAAGTGTTCATTAATATGAAGACGAAGAACAGGATGCTGACTGCACTATAATTGCCTCGAGTGGCCTGCTAAGCTCTGTTTGGTACATTTCTGTGTCTCCTGACATTGTTCAGTGCTTATGTTTGGTTTTTGGAAACCAAATTAATCAACCTTATCAGCTGTGCTAAAAGACTCTTTAACAACATTAAACATTAAGCTGATTGAGCGTGCCAATCTGAGCTTGGCGCCTTTTAATCAGGAACTGTTAGTCAGTCAGATGTCAGAGGGAGATAAAATGGCCAATTCATTACATTATCTATCAAAGCTGAGGTAAGACCAAACAATTTTATTTTATTTTTTTTAAAAACAGTCATGTATGTTATAGTTATAACCCTCTAGTTTATTTAAAATGAACTATGGCGTCATGCATATTGCCTCTATTGCTGCATATATACTGAAACAAGGTGTTAGACATATGTCCACTCAATTTAAAAAAAAAAAAAAAAAAAAAAAAAACCTAACAAAGAAACCCCAGTGTTTAAAAATTTATTTGTGGCATGAAATCACAAGCTTATTGGGTAACAACTTATCAATTACAAGTTGTGAGCCCATGAGCGTACAGTTCCACATTGAGACCCGCCTTTCTTTGTCACATCCAGTTTTTCCCCCCACACAAGATTGTAACAATGGAAACGCTCATCTCGAGGCTTCAGAAACCAGTGGATGACATCATTGTAGCTACATCCACCTTTAATCTGTCTACAAAAGATGGACACACATTGATATTATGAAAATAAATTTTCATCTTTTGGATATTTAAACCCTGAATTTGTGCTTTCTAGTATTAGCTGACAAAGAAAATAAGCTATAAAGCTTGGTTAATTTCTTGGTTGATTAGTTACTTGCTAATAAGTGCTAATTAACATACCATCCAATATTAGAATTTCAGTCACCCAAAGGTAAATGGGATTAATTACACAAATAAAGTCATTATTATCATATAACTCTATTACAAATGTTCCAAAAGACACAAAACACAGTTGAGGTCAGAGACTGGTGTAGCATGAAGACAGGTGGCAGCTATTCCCCTTAAAATACATAACTTTAAACTTTAATAATAAATGGATGAGTGGGTTTTTGTTTTTGTTTTTTTGTTTTGTCACCAGTGTACAGTTGTCACTAAGTCGCTACAGAGATCAACAACATTTTGTACCAGGCTGTAAATATGTTTCTGGTCTAAAATTGCACATTTTAACTATTGGCGAGGATTTCAGGTTGCTACCTCATCAGGGCAAACTATATTTTGAAGTGGATCTTGTGCCTCGTGCTGTTTTGTGAGACTGGATGTTTCCCCGATTCTCTTCTTTGTCGTGGAGAGTGCAAAGTTGGCAAAAGAAATAGTCACATTAGGAAAAAATGAAAACTATGCCAGGTTTAAGTAAACTGGAAAAATGTTTTGTTAGAAAGTAAAGTTTATTTATACAACTCTTTTCAGACATAAGTCTCAAAGCACTGTACAACAGTTAAAATACAATATCAACAGAGAAAACCAAATCCTGTATATTTCCATCCTGTAAATTGCACTCGGCTTGGTTCATTTCTGAAGATGTGCTTTAAGACCTCTGTAATTTCCAAAAACAGGTGGACACGGTAGTTTTTAGGGAACACGACGGAAACAAGAAGACAGAAACGTTTCTTTTGTGAGGAACTATTATTAGCAGTCGATAAATAATCTGTGTTCCACTGAGTAACTGAACCGCACAGAAACACATAGGTTATTATCTGTGTCATGCCATTCAGTGCAGCGGTAAGACCAACAAGGTTTGCTTTATTAAATGTCACAGAACCACACCTCCCCTTCAGATAAACTTTTCAAACACAAGACTTTGCTTTAAACTCTGAAAACTGCTGTTGGAGGTTTGTCCTGCTGTTCCAGTCGTCGCAAATAGGCTATAAAAAGCTCATCCTTAATGAGAGGTGGTGATGACAAGGAGGGAGTGATTGCATTCCTCACATGGACACGATCACTTCGACACGGATCCCACGTCATCACACTGCATCGTTTTGCTCATGGCATTTGTCAGTCAAAGTAGGGAGAAAAACAGAAGTACAGCTCCCTTCTTGTGACTGATTACTGAGTATTAATGGCTATAATGATACTACACGTGGGCGGTCAGTTTTCCGGCCGTGAAAACTTTTAGAGTTGATCAGTCAGCTGGAGGCAGAAATGCATTTCCTGCTTCAGCTGCATTCCTGCTCTTTTCATATTCTTAAGTCAGTGTGCGGCATCTGTAAACCTGTTAGACTTGTGACTGCTGTCACAGCTTTTTCCCCCTTCTTTTTCCCCCTGCAGTGTTCTTACTTTCACTTCTTCGTCTGAGAAACTGAGGCCTGTGGAACCATTAATCCTTGTCAACCTGACCAATTTTTTTTTCTTTTATTTATTGAAATATTAATGTTTTAAATTTATTTAGATTGTTTTCATTATAGTCAATGCATTTATTTACAGTTTACTGTGTACATTATGGAAATCTGAAGGCCCCATTGATTTCAACTGTACTACTTTGTATGATGCATTATAGTGTTTGCATCATCTTCCTCATTTATGAAACAGACTTGGAATTAAAAAGAAAAATGCAAATCACGACTTCATGAGCTGTATATAAATGATGGATGCAACGTGTGGGTCTGAAAACTGAGGCCAGAACAAATTGTATAATTATTGTACAAATAAAATATGCTGAATCTGAGGGCTTATGTGGAACGAGCCCTAAGGAAAACTGTCAGTTTAAGTTTCTGGAGATTATGAGTTTACATTTTCTTTAAGACAATCTTGATACTAACATATGTAAGAGGCCCCACATCCTGAGCAGGTTAGCTTTTAGCATTGGTATTATCATCTAAGTCATATCTAGTGTCTGATGCATCCTTAGTATAAACCTTTATTCAGGAAATCACACTACAGATCATTCATATATTAGTTTTGTCTGGATTAAACTGATCTGCTGACTCCATCTATTCATTTATGTATTCATTAATTTTTTTATTTTTTTTTTGTAAGCAGGTCTGGAAAAAAAGGCACCTGGTGCATCATTGCAGTCGTTGCACAACGTAGCTGTTGGATTGATTGTTTTTAAAAAGTTGCAGAACTTCTCAGAAACGGTCTGAAGACTCCACTGTGAAACAATCTGTAAAATTATTATTGAACCTACTGATCTCTTCATATTTTTTCCTTTCTCAGAGATAACTGACCCGCCAAGATGAGTCGACGACGTGTCGACACCCAGAGCTCCCTGGGGCCTGATGATGAGGTCATGCCATACAGTGACGATGAGACGGATGACGAATTGGAAGAGGAAAGCTCTGAAGGGGAAGAAGAGGCACCAGAAAGAGCACCACAACCCCAAGTGGAGACAAGACCCACTGGTGAGTTATTCAAGACGTGCGCTGATCCTTTTTTTTTTTTTTTTTTTTTTTTCTCCTTCTGATTCAGGGGATGAATGTGTCATTTTATAGCAGTTTTCCTGTTTCATACCAATTTCTATTTCTCCCAAAGTATTGATCAGATTTTAATGGACATGAGATTAATTTGAGGTGAATGACAAATATGTTTGAGCCTCCTTAAATTCTCAGTGGATTTTTAAGTGTTATTAACATGTGCATAACTAATGTCACTATAAGGCAAATAATACTGGTTGATGTGTGGTTAAATGTCCTAGCATCACATCATACTGTGACCCACTTTTGGGGACTTTCTAGTTTCTTCTGAGAAGGTTGATTCTGTTCATCTGGACGTAGCGTTTTTAGTGGGAGAAACCTTTCGTTATTCATCCAAGTGACTTCTTCAGCCTCAGCTGACTGCAGTTTTCCCCAACCTTATAAACAGTACATTTGCACAATGACGGAAACTAGCACCACTGAATGAACAGTGGGCTGTAAGGTCAGTTCCTTGATTATTAATATGCAAATTGTTATGACCATTGATAAGCTGATGTTTACTGTAAGCCTACACACACAGATCAGTATTTAAGGGGTTGACTCTCATTATCCACTGGAGCATAAACTGAGTGTCATCAGGACGCTACAACACAGAGCGAACACCATCCCCACTGACAGAGAGACAGCGGCCAGGGAAGCAGAAGAACAGCACATCAAGAAGGCCCTGAGTAAATGTGGTTATCCCAGCTGGACTTTTGTCAAAGCTGGGAAGGCGCCTAAAGAAAGCTCCAACCAATCCAGGAGAGAAGGACAACCGCTGCCTAAGTGAAAACCTGTAATGATCCCATATGTGTCAGGAGCATTGGAGCAGTTGAGACGCATTTTTTCTAAACACCGGGTCTCTGTAGCTTTTAAACCCCAAAACACGCTGCGCCAAAAATTGGTCCACCCCAAGGATCGGGTCCCCGACACAAACAGAGTAACGTAGTGTACGCTGTGAAGTGCCAGGAGGATTGCCAGGATTTATACATCGGGGAAACCAAACAACCTCTGGTGAAGCGGATGACACAACACAGAAAAGCCACCTCGTCATGCCAGGACTCTGCAGTCTATTCACACCTACAGGCCAGTGGACACTCTTTCAATGATGAGGATGTACACATCCTGGACAGGGAGGAACGCTGGTTTGAGCGCAGAGTCAAGGAGGCCATTTACGTGAAAAGGGAAAGACCATCTCTGAATCGAGGAGGGGGCCTAAGGGTACATTTTTCACCATCTTATAATGCTGTGATTGCAGCCATCCCTCAACTCTCTGTGAACGGTACTAGTGGCCATTAATTAGTGGTTGTTGATCAATGGTTATGACAGTTTGCATATTTATGATCAAGGAACTGACCTCACAGCCCATTGTTCATTCAGTTGGCTGGTTTCAGTCACTGTGCAATGTCCTGTTTATAGGATTGGGGAAACCTGCAGTCAGCTGAGACTGAAGAAGTCTCTTTGATGAGTGACGAAACGTTTCTCCCACAAAACGCTACGTCCAGATGAACAGAATCAATCTTTTTTGATTTACTTACCTGGATGATTGAGCATGCATCAAGACATTTCTAGTTTCTTGATTTTTACTTTGGAAAATTGAGTTGTTCTGTTTTTTTTTCTTCTTGTTTTTAATTTAACTGGTGGGTGAAGTTATGTTGATTACATCCATCTTTCACATACAGTCTGTGTTTTAGCCTAACTTTCTAGAGTATATAAGTAACAGACATGTTATTTATTCTATAGTTTACTTCATCAACATTAGGTATATTTTTAAAACACTGTCTTTTTTTTCTTTTTTTCTTCTTGTTTCGCAGACGTCACCTGGAAAGTGAAAGCCAATGACCGACCCTATCACCAGCTGCCAGAGTTTAAGAAAAAAGTCTTTCTGTGTATAAAGAAGAGCAAATACTCTGTAAGTTTAGACATTACGTCAGCAGGCCATTTAATGTACTTATCTGCAGATTGACTGTTGGTTGTGGTGTAAACCAAACCCTCAGCATATAGAGCTGAACATGGCACACCCTAAACAAATACCAGGGCAGGTGTGTATTTTCCATCAGGCATCCCACTGAGAGGGTGTTTTATAAAATATGACGTTTTTATTTTGTACGCTGTTCAGTTATGAATGGAACTGTAGATGAATAATGGGATGAGGTGGATGTAACTCGATGAGGGTTGGGCGTGCTACACTGGAGTCAAATGAGAAAATCTTGTTCTTTGATTTATGTACAGCTTTTGTTCATCACACAGTTCATTTGTTAAATTTGTCTCCCTTCATGTGGAAAACCATTTAAAGTAGTTGTTGCTGGCTGTGTGGTTTATCCTTCTGACAGCCGGTTAACACGGAAGAGATTTTTATGCTTCGTGTCACTGGCCTTTGTCAAGGTTGAAACCTGATCACCCTGCTGGGGCGGCCTTTCTTTCACCAGCAAACACAGTCAGATACGGTAGATCCTGAGGCCAGGAGATGTTTAAAAATACTCGTAGCTCTTCTGTAGTTCTGTGGATCTCTAGATTGTTTTGGTATTAGCTGCCCAAAATGGATATGCTGCCTTCTCTACTATATAATTGAAGCCACATAGCGTTGCCCGGTGGTGCTAAAGTGTCATAAATTACATTATAAATAAATTACATCAATACCACTGCATAATAACCTGTTGATGACGCCATATTTTTTTGTGTGTTAATCTAAAGAAGTACAAGTATATTCTGAAAAAGTTCACATTTAATGCATGTAGTAAACAGATGCCAAAAGCTTGACGTCTTAATAAAAACAGGTGCAGTCCTGTAAATTAAAAAACAAAAACAAAAAAAAGCAAAACACAAGTATGCACCATGATTTAGTAGCTTCTAGAGTTCATTGATGTGTGTGGGCATGGTAAAATCTTAAATGGATCGGTTCTTATGTAGCTCTATAATACTTCGGCATGAAGAGGAGTTTATGGTTGACTTATAATACCCAAGTCCTGTGGCTGCGAGACAAGATTGTGTTATGGCGTGAATAAAAACCTGAATGCTTCAGACTAGCAAGATGCCAAAACGTCAGTGCGTTTCTTACTGTTAATTGCTATAAAAGTGGTTAATAGTATGTAGTTTCTCAAAGAACTGGACATATTCCTGAGGAAATACTTCTTTTTTCTCATATTGATGATGACTGAGATCACTAGCTTGAATAAGACAAGTTTGGAAACCTTTCCCATTTTCTCCCATGACATTTTGCAACAGAAAATGAATTTTTATTAAAACAAAAACAAAAAAAACCTGCTTCACCTGCAGGTCTTAGTCTAAAAAGCAATCCGCTGTTCCAGACTAGAACCTTTGGCTAACTGCTTCTGTTTGCTTTGATATTTATGTGAAGGTTCAACATAACACAGATACAGAATGGAAGCATAGCCTCAGATAGAACAATGTCCATCACCCCATTGGACACCAGCTGGGGGAATCTGCCCTGAGCCAGCTCTTATCATTCAGCACCAGTAAGAAGAGAGTCTGCCCTCTGTGAAATCAAACTCTGAGCTCTCCCACAGTGGCAGAGCTTCAGTGTCTTGCTCAGTGGAAACCAGGTGTAATAAGCAGAGTTTAGATGGTTATCTGTAAATGAAACACAGCATCAGCTCAGTACTGACAGCATGATAAGTTTACAATTTCTCAACCCTACTTTCTGCAGAGCATCTTTGTCTTTCTAACCAGAATCGAGAATTTTATAACTCTTGCTTTATCATAAACATGTAGTCTTCAAGCCTAGTCTGAATTTACTTTTGTAGTAGAATTGAAATCAAGTTGTTTTTAAATAAGCTGCCAAAATAAGCTCTTGCGTTTAAAATGACTCGTTTTTTTGGAATAGAGAAGTAAGCAAATTGTTTGTTTCTTTTCTCTGCAGGGAAATGCCATTAAGACGTACAAGTACAATTTCTTGACCTTTCTGCCCCTGAATCTGTATGAGCAGTTTAGGAGAGTAGCCAATGTCTACTTCCTGGCTCTGCTCATCCTACAGGTATAAATATTACTTCTATGCATTATCTGTTTTATGACTGACAGTTTTGCAAAGAATGGGGATCAGTGAGTGCCACCAAATGTCTTGTTTGTTTAGATTATTCCAGAGATTTCTACTCTGCCCTGGTATACTACTCTGATTCCCCTGGTCATCGTGCTTGGAATCACCGCTATCAAAGATCTGGTGGACGATCTGGTAAGATTTGGTCTTTGGAAGACATGCGAGGTTAATTCTTCTGTCATTGTCTTCTCGACTTGGCCCTCAGGTGCAAACTTGCTTACTCTCATTGTTCATCTTGGCAAAACAACATGCAGCATTGTTTTAATCAGTTTAAAAAAAAACCTAGCGATATATTTTCAGTTTCCTTTGTAGAAGAACGAGGAAAAGGTTCAAGTTGACTGGATGCTCCTACAGCTACTCTGCATAGTTTTTGATTGTTTTATTCTTCATGTTCTTATGTCTTTTTACTTCAGGCACGCCACAGGATGGACAACGAGATCAACAACAGGAAGTCTGAGGTTCTACTAAATGGCAGGTTGGAAGAAAGCTGCTTATCAAAATTTTTTTTTTTTAAATCAATTTAAAAAAACAAAACAAAACCCATTTCCCTTTCTTTTTTTTTTTTTTTGCTTTTCTCTTTGCTTCAGGTTTCAAGAGGCCAAGTGGAGGGAAATCCAGGTTGGAGATGTGGTTCGTCTCAAGAAAAATGACTTTATTCCGGTATGATAATTCACCCAAAGTGGGGGTTTTTCCTACAAGGTTGCATTAGTTTTAATTTAAATCAGCCATAACAAGCTCACATAATGAGCACACACTTAATTTATTTCCTTCAAAAATCCCTATTACGATGTGAACTGAATTTCAACTTTTTTAGCGCTATGGGACTTTAAGATGAAATATTATTACGTGAAGACCAATAACCTCACTAAATTGATGTAATCTTTAAAATAATAGTCTTCGTTAGAATCAGAAAGCATTATCCAGGATGTGTGTGTGGTTTCAGTCACTTTCATGATGTAGTAAATTCAGTGCTCAGTTTTAACTTGAGATTTCACAAACTAATGGGTAACATCAAACAGCTGCATCCATTTTTATATATATTTAACTGTAGAGAAAAGGTACAGAAGAAAACTCAAAGATGGCAAATGGACTTTAGAGGGACATGCTGAGGCCATTATGAGGTTCACTGTTACATAAACTAACGTGTCATCTACATAAGTTTACAAAAATATAATCTTCAGTGTATAGTCATTTTCTTTATACTTTACTTAAAAGGGACTCCTGATCGATCCTGGAGGCACTCCACTCATCAAATGTATTTGGATTAAAATGTATCCACATCTGCTAGGTATAAAGAAATGAGCTGAATAAAATGATACAGCATTGCATAATCCAGAACTTAAAATATTAGCTGATTGATCATTTAGTTTTGAGCAAAAGCGAAAGTCTTAAGAAATCGCAGATGTGTGCCTTGAATCCTTTGAGTGCTTTATAAATTTGAAAACTCAAATGTTTATATTTTCAGATATTTTATATATATATTTTTCACTCTGTAGGCTGACCTCCTGCTGTTGTCCAGCTCCAACCCAAACAGCCTGTGTTATGTTGAAACAGCTGAACTCGACGGGTAAGAAAGAGGGGGAAAACGCCATGTACTGTGCTATCACCATATATTAGGTTAAACTGTACAAACGATGCAATGGACTGTTGGAGTAGAGTACTGTGTTTGAGGAATTTCTATTTAATCAGTCTTTTTCCCAAGTGTTCAGTCAACAAATTACTAACTGAGAAGAGAAGAGCAAATTTGAAAAGCCTTTTCTAAGAACCAAACAGTCTTTGCTCTGGTGTGTGAACGCGTTCTGCTTTTAAGAGGGAACACCTTTAAATCAAACAGATACTTGTATATGTGGTGCAGTTAGATCCTCCAATAGAACGTGTTTACAGTGAATGGGAATAGAAATGAAATGAAATAGAAAGTGATACAAACAAGATCATAATCATTTATTTATTTTTTGCAAAAACAAAGAAATGATCTGGGGATTTTTCTTTGTTTTTAATCATTCTCCCAGACGGGGTTGGAATCAGTTCTCAGGTCTTTGTGTATATATTGTTTTCCCGTTGCAGCGAAACCAACCTCAAGTTTAGGATGGGACTTCGAGTGACTGATGAAAGACTTCAGGAGGATCATCAGCTCGCTGACTTCAATGGTAAGAACTGGATCACCACAACACACTCATTCAGTTTGAATCATGCTTACAGAAACAAGCTATTTCTTATTTTATTTCTCTGAACCAACGCCTTTTTTTCTGTCCCGTAGCCCTGATCGAGTGCGAGGAGCCAAACAACCGTCTTGACAAGTTTACGGGGATGATGCTGTGGGACAGGGAGCGCTACCCTTTGGAACTGGACAACATGCTGCTCCGAGGTTGCAAGATAAGAAACACTGACTGGTGTCATGGGCTGGTCATCTTTGCAGGTGTGTGTTTGTTGTTGTTGTTGTTGTTGTTGTTGTTGTTGTTGTTTGTTTAAAAAGTATATAAATAATTAAATATAAATGTGTGTGTTATTGGTTTTTGTTTCTAACTCAATACCAGATTGTACTTTCTTGTGTTGTAGTTTGGCAGTTCCTCTTCTTAAAACATTGGTATTTCAAAAGTTTGGTTAATTTGATTGTAAAGGTTAAAATAATGAACGTATTTTACTGACTTCTTGTTGTAGGAGGTGATACCAAAATCATGAAAAATGGTGGCAAGACGAGGTTCAAGAGGACCAAAATTGATGAACTGATGAACTACATGGTTTACACAGTAAGCTTCAATCACCATTTTAACACACAGTGTATATTTATTTTCATATCTATTATCTGATGCACCTCCTCGCCACAGACTGAGGTAAATGTTGGCCTGTATGACTGAATGTGTAGGCCCAATCTTCCTGAAGGCTTCTGTTTAAGTGATGCAAATATGCTATTGATGATGTTTGCTTTTTCTGAATATGTTTTGAGGTCTCCCCCCCCCCCAAATTTCTTGCACTGACACTTAAACAATACATTTGCAATAAGTAAGTCAAGCCATACAAGTAGTATATGAAGTCTTCTCAACAGCTATTTGGTGTCTCTCTGTTACTCCTCACCATAGATCTTTGCACTGCTCATCCTGGTGTCCGCGGGTTTGGCTATTGGTCACACATACTGGTATGAGGCTATCGGCACCAAGGCCTGGTATCTGTTCGATGGCAAAGATCAGACCCCCGGCCACAGAGGCTTCCTTAGCTTCTGGGGATACATCATCGTTCTCAACACCATGGTGCCCATTTCGCTCTATGTCAGGTACATAAAGCCAGACAAAATTAAGTGAAAACAATTATATTAATGCGTTTTGTGCTCACTTTCAGATTTGTGTGTGTGTTCAACAGTACACCAAATAAAAGTTTTTGTGCTTTGTCTACAGCGTGGAGGTGATTCGCTTGGGCCAGAGTAAGTTCATCAACTGGGACCTGCAGATGTATTTTGCAGAAAAAGACACCCCAGCTAAGGTACATTAACACTTGCATGTTTGTTTTTCAATTATCTTTTTTAACTGATTTTTTTCACCGCACTTTTATGCTGTATGTTGTTGAAGGCCTGTGAGTGTTGCCCCTCAATTAAATGGCCATTTCCGGTATTCAAGAATATAATGACGTTTAAACAGGCGAAGAGTATTTGTGGGAGTGTTTCGTTTTTTTTGTACCAAACCAAAATCATATGACATAAATGAAGAATATATGCTGTTTTGTGGTAAACCAGACCTTTTTAATTGGAGATTATTTTGTGAAAATGGCAGATTTTCCACCCTCAGTTGATCACTACAGCTCTGCTGCATAAACTCCTTTAACTGTCTGCAGGCTCGGACCACCACCCTGAATGAGGAGCTGGGTCAGATCCAGTACATCTTCTCCGACAAGACAGGAACTCTGACGCAGAATATCATGCAGTTCAAGAAGTGCACCATCGCTGGACGCAATTATGGTACTGAGGAGTTTTTGTTTCACACAAGGAAAAAATAAGATTCAGGAATGGGAGTTTTACATACCCCCCCCCCCCCCCCCCCCCCCCCCCCCAAAAGAAAAGCCACCTGTGATGTTCTGGTGTTGGTTTTTAGCTTAAAGTTACCCAAACTTTAAGCTACACAGGTAATAATGGCACATAACTACCGGCAATGAAGTTTGTGCCAAATACATGTTTTTGATTAATGGTAACAAAAGAAAAGCAGCAGTTTCCTGATCAGTGGCCTGTGGCACAGCTTTGAGGGAGTTAAAAGATCGAATCAAATGCAAATTAAAGCAGAAAATGAAACAAATACATGAATCTAGGAAAATATGTTAAGTAAATTGTTGGGTCCTGTATCAACTCTATTTAAAACCTCTCATTCCTGTCTTTCAGTGTGTTTTTTGTTTTTTGACAGTTGCTGTACTGTGGATTTGTAATTTTGGCATTAAAAGTTTGTTTTGTGGGGGGTTGTCTTTGGTCTTTTTCCCCACAGGTGATCCAACTACTGCTGAGGGTGTGTCACTGGAACGAGGAAAGGTAAAATCTAAATAATGAGTTGAAAGAATTTTCATGAGTAGAAACAAATTAAATGTCAGTTCGATCTTCAGCAATCTGTAAAAATGGTCCCCAAAAAACCCTATAAACCCAGGAAAATGGAAAGTCATAAAACCTTTTTCTATTTTATGTCAGCTGGTGGACTGGAGCTGGAACCGCTATGCTGATAAGAAGTTCCAGTTCATAGATCATTCCCTGGTTGCCCATGTCCGATCCAAGAAGGATAAAGATGCCATGGAGTTCTTCAAACTGCTCTCCCTCTGCCACACCGTCATGGTGGAGCACAAAGACGGTAATCCTACAGTCACATAATATAGGTCCTATTTAAAAAGAAGACTGCAGGTACTGACATCTGCTTTTGTACTGTCCTCTCAGATGATCTCGTATACCAGGCAGCGTCTCCTGATGAGGGCGCCCTGGTCACGGCTGCCAGGAACTTTGGTTACGTGTTTCTGTCTCGTACGCAGGACACCATGACCATCAGGGAGATGGATCAGGAGATGACCTACGAAATGTTGGCGCTTCTCGACTTCAACTCTGACCGCAAGCGCATGTCTATCATCTGTACGAGCACACAGCCTGACATAATGTCCTTAAATACTTCTTTAGATGTACAGTTATCTGCATACACATGAAGCTGCAAGGGAAAAAAACCCATCAAACTTTGAAACAGAAACAAAACAAAGTACCAAGTTACTGAAGGATGCGCAATGAATGAAAAACTTGATGAAATGCCACCTAAAAACTGAATAAATCAAGTCTTCACTAAATCATGGAAGGATTTTATTATGTTTCTACTCAAAATGCACAACTGGCACAGAACTCAAAAGTATTTGAACAGTTTTACTTGTTTTGGACAATCTTTAATATAAATGCATACGTAGTTAATCCTAAACATATTCTGTAATTTCAATATGTGTGGATGCTGCATGACCTGGACGTGGATCCAGATCTTGCTAAAACCGTCGCTACTGCACCACATGCCATCCTTTTATAGTGTAAGGAATATAGATTGTATATAAATGGGCATATTGCTTCAGGGCCTAAAAAGTGAAACCTGTGACTTACCTTCTTTCTAGTTGTCAGCAGGCGGCAGCACCTCTGGATGCAAAAAGAAGTGCGGTCATTTAGAAATCTAAAGGAAATGACCCTACTTATATCTTTGATTTCAACAAACAGGTTCCCGATGACTTTATGGTCTCAGTCAATAGTTTCATTCATAGTTTTATTTCTCTAAATTCTTATTTTTAATTTAAAGTGAAATAGAAAATAAAACAGGGTTTGTTTGTTTTTGTTTTTTGCAAACTGGCAAAAATTACAAATTTCAAAAAAGGTTTCCAAACGTCACTATGACTACGGTCTTTTTATAGAAATAACTAAAACAAATAAGAGCAATATTATCAAAGCTATTTAGACTGGACAGATTGGACCTGCTACTTTTGACTTTTTACCTCACTGAGACTTCTGTCTAATTACCGCTGATCTTTCTATGTACTGTCTTTTTAGTGAAGTTTCCCGATGGCCGTATTCGTCTCTACTGTAAAGGAGCAGACACTGTCATTTACGAGCGTCTCTCCCCCAGCTCCAAACATAAGGAAACCACCCAGACTGCTCTTGATGTGAGCTATTGTTTAATCTCATTTGCAGCATGCCAGATGCTGTCTTTTTCTCTCAGGAGTAAACAAAGTCAACATTTTCATGTTATCAGGTCTTTGCCAACGAGACCTTGCGGACACTGTGCTTGTGTTACAAAGACATCAGCGCTGAAGAGTTCGAAGCCTGGTCCAGGAGACACAAAGAGGCCCAGGTGACCATGAATGACCGCGAAGCTGCCCTGGATGCTGTGTATGAGCAGATCGAGAACAACCTGATGGTGAGTGGGAAATGACTACGCTTTAGTTTCTATATACATGTAGACTTCATTTGAATGTTTTAATTAAAAAATCTCTTCTGCTAAAAATCTATCGGATTTTAAAGCAAGAAGCTCCCGTTACAGCTAGTAACGAGTTCTCTTGCATTTAGCTAATTGGAGCAACGGCTATTGAGGATAAACTACAGGATGGAGTTCCAGAAACCATTGCCAAGCTGGCTAAAGCAGACATCAAGATCTGGGTCCTGACTGGAGATAAGAAAGGTACCATCACCCCAAAGTGCACAAGAAATAAAACACCTGTATCACATGAATAACAGCGACATGCCTGAGCTGGTTAAAGTAACAATTTGGATGAATTGAATCTGAACTCGTGTTTTAATCTTCATAATTTATCCCCAGAAACGGCAGAGAACATCGGATATTCCTGTTCACTTCTGACAGACGACATGGAGATCCACTACGGAGATGATGTCAAGTAGGTTGACAAGAACATTGCAAACGACATCCCAAGGCGGACTGTCCCTGCAGACTCAATTAAATTCAGTTTTATTTATATAGCGCCAAATCACAACATCGTAGCCTGAAGGTGCTTTATATTGTAAGGTAGACCCCACAATAATACATGGAGAGAAAAACCCGACAATCACATGACCCCCTATGAGCAAGCACTTTGGCGACAGTGGGGAGGAAAAACTCCCTTTTAACAGGAAGAAACCTCTGGCAGAACCAGGCTCAGGGAGGGGCGGAGCCATCTGCTGCAAGCGGTTGGGGTGAGAGAAGGAAGACAGGATAAAGACATGCTGTGGAAGAGAGACAGATATTAATAACAAATGTGATTCAGCAGAGAGGTCTATTAACACAGTGAGTGAGAAAGGTGATTGAAAAGGAAAGACTCAATGCATCATGGGAATCCTCGGCCTACACCTATTGCAGCATAACTAAGGGAGGATTCAGGGTCACCTGGTCCAGCCCTAACTGTATGCTTTAGCAAAAGTAAAGTTTTAAGTCTAATCTTAAAAGTAGAGATAGTGTCTGTCTCCCGAATCCAAACTGGGAGCTGGTTCCACAGAAGAGGGGCCTCTTCTTTTTTTTAAATTTTTTTTTATTTTTAATTTTATTTTAGGTTAGATTAATTTCCATCCATCCATCCATCTTCATCCGCTTTATCCGAGGCTGGGTCGCGGAGGCAGCAGCCTAAGCAAAGATGCCCAGACCTCCCTCTCCCCAGCCACCTCCTCCAGCTTGTCCGGGGGAATACCAAGGCGTTCCCAGGCCAGCTGAGAGATATAATCTCTCCAGCGTGTCCTGGGTCTGCCCCGGGGCCTCCTCCCGGTGGGACATGCCTGGAACACCTCACCCAGGAGGCGCCCAGGGGGCATCCTTGTCAGATGCACGAACCACCTCAGCTGGCTCCTTTCGATGTGGAGCAGCAGCTGCTCTACTCTGAGCCCCTCCCGGATGGCCGAACTTCTCACCCTATCTCTAAGGGAGAGGCCAGCCACCCTTCGGAGGAAGCTCATTTCTGCCGCTTGTATCCGCGATCTCGTTCTTTCGGTCACTACCCACAGCTCGTGGCCATAGGTGAGGTGAGGTTCGACTAGCGGACGAACTCTCCTTTCCAGCACCCTGGCATAGACTTTCCCAGGGAGGCTGAGGAGTGTGATTCCCCCTGTAGTTGGAACACACCCTCCGGTCCCCCTTCTTAAAGATGGGGACCACCACCTGGTCCCCATCACAGATGTAAAATTTTCTTTTTAACATGTAACTTGATGATGATGATGTGTTCCATCATCAAGTTACATGTTAAAAAGAAAATAACTTGATGATTGGACACATCGCCATCAAAACATCAGAAAACAGTGAAATGAAACCATTGCATTCTGTTTCCATTCATATTTAAAGTGTTCCAACCATCTTTTATACTATTTATGGCCCAACTGTGTTGCAATTGAGCACTGTTATCACCTGTATTGTGTGTCTACAGTGAGAAGCTAACCAGACGTCAGGCCAGCAGAAGGGATGACCCTCAAGCTTACCGTCGAGGCAAAAAGAAAACGGCCGAGCCTTTCTTTCCCGGATCAAACAAAAATGCTCTCATCATCACTGGAGGATGGCTGGTGAGCTTTCTTCAAAAACCAAAACTAAATTAAAGCTACTATAAAAGATGAATTGGTAGTACTAAAAAGCCTAGCCAATGTTATAGTCTAAAGATAAATGTAATATATTGCCTTTAATACGGTTTCCCTGCATGGTTTACATACTAATCTACTCTCTTTATTCTTTTCAGAATGAAATTCTGTATGAAAAGAAGAAGAAACGCCGTCGTCTGCGTCGTCTGCGTCTAAAGAGGCGTCAACCTCCAAGCAACCCTCAGGACGGACAGCCGATGGATGATTGGGAGAAAGAGATGAGACAGGTTTAACAAAAAACTTTGATTATTGTGAGTAAGAAGAATTTTTGTCTTCATGATATTAAATCCAGTGAAATGTTTCTCTCTACCGGTAGATTGACTTTGTGGATATGGCTTGTGAATGCGAGGCAGTCATCTGCTGCCGTGTAACACCGAAACAAAAGGCTAATGTGGTGAGTTTGGTGAAGAAGTACAAGAAGGCTGTGACACTGTCCATCGGAGACGGAGCCAACGACGTCAATATGATCAAAAGTAAGGACACAAGCTAACTGTGCTCACGCCAAGTGTGTAAGATTCTACGAATCTGCTCTAAGATTTCTCCCCGTCCGCTCTCCCTCCAGCTGCAGACATCGGTGTCGGTATCAGCGGTCAGGAGGGGATGCAGGCCGTCATGTCCAGCGACTACGCCTTTGCTCAGTTCCGTTACCTGCAGCGCCTCCTGCTGGTGCACGGGCGTTGGTCTTACATCCGAATGTGCAAGTTCCTGCGTTTCTTCTTCTTCAAGAACTTTGCCTTCACTCTGGTCCACTTCTGGTACTCCTTTTTCAACGGATACTCCTCACAGGTCAGCAGCACTGTGAAAGTCATCCCTTTTGATTTTATTCTGAAAAGAAGGGAATGTTTGTAGTATCATAGCCATCATTAGACTAACTTTTCATGGAGTTTGCCCATTATAACATGTACTTTAACCCTGTGAAAATTGCAAACGTAGTGAGTAGCTCCCACACAAAACACTGAAGCTCATTTCTGTAGAATTTTTAATCCATGTTCAAACATGGCAGAGAGTAAATGTTCTCCTGCTGGAAGACATCCACAGAAAACGCCTTTCACACACACAACCTAATTTCCATTAGTCAACATCAACTTCTCGGTTTAATGTCTAAAGGGGTCGTAATGTTAACCTTCAAAGGTTTTTACTGAGCAACACCTAAAAGAATACTTTTAACGGTGCATACATCTGAATGCTCCAGTCGCACAAGAGGCAAGAACAAGATTATGATACTGCAGACGTCTCTCCTACATCTTCAATTCCTCATCCCACTAAGTAGCATGATTGCTTTGGATTAGGTTGTGCAGTGAGAAGTGCAGATTTGTGGTGCTTTACTTCTAAAGTACACACTCAGTGACAGATAATACTGAACAGCAACAGAGACGATAAATGATTGTTTTTTCCTTCCCGCAGATCACCTTTGAAGACTGGTTTATCACACTCTACAATCTGGCTTACAGCAGCTTGCCTGTTCTACTTGTTGGACTTCTTGACCAGGTAAAAGCTGAATTTGTTGTAGACCAAAGAAAAGAGGGCTATTGTATCCTGCATGAATGTAAAAACTAATTATGAATACCGGTAGCTTTTTTTTTTTCTTCATAATTTTCTCATAATTTCATGGCACAAAGACAGAGTTTAGTTGAGTCATTCTTCAGTAGATATTTTTTTTCTTAATCTTAAAATTTCTTGAAACCTTCTCTTTCTTTCTCTGTTGTAGGATGTCAACGACAGACTGAGTTTAAAATTCCCCAAACTCTACATTCCCGGTCAGCAGGGGACGTTGTTTAACTACAAAAACTTTTTCATCAGCTTGTTCCACGGCATCTTCGTCTCACTCATCATCTTCTTCATACCTTATGGAGCCTTCCTGCAAACCATGGGGCAAGACGGAGAAGCCCCCTCAGACTATCAGTCCTTTGCTGTCGTTGCTGCCTCGTCCTTGATTTTTATCGTGAATCTGCAGGTTGGTTACAAATTTCTGAGCATGTGCAGTGCATAAATTTTCAGTTTTTGCTTTTAGGAATTATAATTCGGATTTTGTGACTTATTTGAAGTATTGATGTTGTCAAAATATGGAGCTACTCAAGAATATTGATATTTGTAATGGCTTTTATGTAAAATATCCTGTCTGTCTTTTCTCCTTCCTGTCTTGTCAGATCTCCTTAGATACCTCCTACTGGACTTTTGTCAACTGCTTTGCAGTTCTGGGCAGCATAGCCATCTACTTTGGGGTCATGTTTGACATCCACAGTGCTGGGATCCATGTCATCTTCCCCTCAGTTTTCACCTTCACAGGTTAGTTGACCACAGCTTCACTAATTTAAGCGGTTTGTCTGACTGTTATTCAAAAAGCCAATAAGGGTTGATGACGTATTCTAAAATTCCTGTGTTGGTTGGCCTCCAATTTAAAGCCTGCTTCAGATTAAATCGCTCCTAGGGGATCTCTGGCCAGCTGAAGCTGCAATATCACTGACAAATTACTTGTTGATATATTAAACAATAATTGCATTAAGGCAACTTCATCATTCATTTGTAGCTTTCAGTGTAGACACTCCTTACAGCTGTTTGTCAAGAAAAGTTAAGTCTCTTTAACTGCTAAATCCTCTACAAGTTGTCAGTAAGTCAGGCTTTGACAAAAGGCTTTTTATTTTCATTAGCATGAATGCAATAGCCTTCTACTAATAATTTTACCCAATGAGAATCATGTCCAAGTATTGAAGGTCCCCACATAAACCCCTCATTCTTCATTTCTCTGTTAACATGTGTGTGTGTATTTATATGTTGTGTTTATAGGGGTAGCACCAAATGCTTTACGCCAGCCGTACCTGTGGTTAACCATCATCCTTACTGTGGGCATCAGCCTTCTGCCTGTCATCTGCATCCAGTTTCTCTCTAAAACCATCTGGCCCTCTGTAGGAGACAAGGTGAGACCTCTGCCAGTGCAGCAACAAGCCTGCTGGTCATTTTCTGACCCATCAGCCTGAACCCTCTCAGGGAAGGTGGGGGAGTCCTGGGTGATGGGCAATAAGATGCTTGACATACATAAATATATTAATAAACATAAAACAACATAGCTTTGTTTTTTTTGTTTTTTTGTTTCTTTCATGCATTGCTTTAAATGTATGATTATCACTTACTAATTCTGGCCACAACTTTATTTCCTAACATTGATGGCAGGGCTGTAGCATAGATTATCCTAACCCACAATTCTTACATTACAATTACACAGCATCATTAGGGTGCCGGCTGTATTGCAGAATATGCAAGCGCTCTTTTGTAATTACAAGTTGCTTTTAAGGCTGTATTCTGACCATCTTTTGAAGTAAAATTGATTTCTTCTTTCCATTATGACTTTCTACTGTATTTCCATGGACCCTTCTGCTTCATATATTACCGGCTTATTTCCAATCGTCCTTTAGGTCCAGAGAAACAGAAAGAAATACGAGATGGAGCTGAAGGAAGACGACGATAAGAAAAAGCCAGCGCCCTTCCAGCGAGGCCGGCGTTCCCGGCGATCTGCATACGCCTTCTCTCACGCCCAAGGCTACGCTGACCTTATTGCATCTGGGCAGAGCTTTCGACGGCGCCCACGGGCACATGGTGGACCTCAAGAGAGCATCAGGGAGATTCCCCGGAGAGAGGCCGAAAACATCTGAAGGGGCGGGTCTGAGTCTGAGACGGAGCAAAACTGCAGTAGGGGGAGCTGTAAATATTTGGGAGTGCAAAGAGCACTTAGTTATTCTATTGCAGTTTAAGAACATTTTCCCTATAAGGTATTCTGAGCATGCCAGAAGGGAATAAAAGAAAATGAGCTCTCCTGAAGTTTCTTAAATGAAACTCTTCTAAATTGTTTTTCGCTCCTGTCTGTGACCTAGACTCCCCGCCTCCAGATGCACCTCTATGCACAAACTTTGTTGAAATACTAAAGCGAAAAAAGCTCACCGAAAACGACCGTCATTATGAGGTCTGAGGTCACGCAGCATCTGTGTGACTGACAATGTTATTTAACTCAGGATTTTAAAAGAGTTTTATTTTTAGTCAGTTTATCCCTGCTAAGTCTTTCTGTACTGTAACACTAATATAATAATTTTGATTTTGAGTTTTAGCCTTGTGTCTACAGCACACTTGACATATTAGTGTTTTCGTTAAAAGTATAAGAATAATATTTAATCTGTACTGCATTAAGTCAGACTAAAGCATCGGTTAGTTTGATTTCCATTCGTTGACCTCCAAAGATTTACCTTCACATTAAGCTAGTGGGCTAAAGTTAAACAAGTCAAGACATCATCTTTTTAATATTTTATTCTACATAATAGTGGGACGTTACTATGCTAGGCAATGCAGGGTGGTCAGATGTTATAAAGTGTGTCTTAATTTAACAGTGAGATGTGAATGGTGATCTTTTCTCCTCTGCAGCATCAAACCAGGTGTACTTAGAGTAATCACTAAATTAAGGTACTTCATGCTTGAAATCTTTTAAATACCTCTTTCCAAGTTGGATCCTTGTTTTGTTCGGTGCCTTACATTAAAAAAAACAAACCACACTTTCCTCCTCCAACAATCTTCAGAGCTTACTTCAGAAATAGAGCAAGGGTTTGTCGGTTTATCTTCATTTGATTAACTTTTACTAGTTTGTACGTTCCTTTCTGTTTTTACAAATTATTCCAAGTTAACTTACATGTTCTTTAGGTTCAAACAGGAGAATTATCTTAGTGTGAGTGGGTATGTGTGTGTATGTGTATGTTTGTTTCATTTTGTTTACAATCAACCCAAAGAAAAGGCTTTTTTTCCAGTCCTCTAATCAGGTTTAGAATATTGAGGAGCCAAGACTGATGATAGTTCCTGTTCTGACTGTTACTGTATCTTTTTCATGCTAGTGTTACTGTCCACAGATGATGTCTTTTTATTCCTGAATGAATGGAATAGTCGATCAGGACTGCTGTTAAGTAAAAGCAGCAGTATGGTCTTTGATGTATGATGGTGTTTTATCATGTGGTTGTTAATAAAAAGCCAAGGGCACATTTAGCAATCTGAAATGTGTCTTTATTTAAATTTTAATTTGAGTATTGCCTACCTCTTGTTTTCTCTATGCTCCTCTTTTCTGCAGTCTCTCACCCTCCCAAACTGGTCAAAAACAGATTCCTGCCAGTACTTCAACTTTGTTCTAATGAAGGTGTCTTCCTGGCAGAAGTGCTTTCTTACAAGAGAGATAATGTATAAGCAATCTTCTTAGTCCAAGCTCTGAGCTGAGTCTTCCTTTAACCTTAACTAGTAATGACTTAATGAATTTATTCACAAATCAAATAATAATCATCTCACAAATCTATCATTACATACAGCAACCTTCAATACCACTGATATTTATTTAGTGTCTCTCTGACTGAGCTTTCTGAGTGAACTTCAACCATTACTTCCCGCAGACAGTCAACACGTCTGTTAGAACCCATCCCTTCAAAAGTGCTCAAAGAAATCCTACCACTAATTGGTCATGTTTGAGAAGCAATAATCTCTTTTAAAGGCCTGTGGCCTTTAAAAGGCCGTAATTAAACCATGACTTGAGAAGCCAGCAGTTGACACAGCTCTTACCTAATTATCGATACATCTCCAACCTTCGTCTCATCTCAAAGATTCTTGAAAGAGTAGTTGTCAAACAGCTAACAGATCATCTTCAGATGAATGGCTTATTTGAAAAGTTTCAGAGCTCATCATAGTGCTCTCTGTGCTCGTCCTGCTAGACCTCAGCGATTAGACCATGCTGTCAGTATAAGATGGTTTGACTCCTATCTAATAGACTCTTATTTGTTCCTGGAAATGGATGGAGTGTGTGTAGCTGTATCCCAATTCAGGGTCTGCAGCCTTAAAGGCCGCATTTTAAGGCCGATTACATCACAGCAACACAACGAAGGCTGTCCCAATTCGAAGGCTGCTCGAAATGCGGCCCTCAAATGCGTCCTCCTTTTCCCTGAATTTTAAGGACGTGGCGGTGTAGACTTCGTCGTGGCCCAACATATCCCAGAATGCATAGCGCGGCAGTGGGTGTGAACAATTTTTCCGAAAAAAAAACGGCGGATGAGGGGCGCCCGAGAAAACTTTAAGTATGTACTGAATATTATGTCACTTATTTATGTGCAAATGTTTAATAACGAAGAACATTAAACATTACTGTTGGCCACATGTCGGCAAAGTTATGTGACATTAGTGACGTTTGTACCAACTTGGTTTTAAAGCCTTTACTTTAAAATATACGCTGTTCATTAGCTGAGCTTAATCTTACAGAGAATGATCAAAGCTCATGTAGAAACAAACAAACAAATGAACAAATTATGTTCTCCTTCATTTCTGTCAAACAAAGCTGTATGAAACGTTTCCAGCTGTTAGTATCATGGTTGCTAGGCAACCTGGGCAGCGCGACGGAGGCTAGACCGTCCCATTTCACAAGCCTCGCACTTCCGGCCTTAGCGGTCTTTGAGTACGCGGCCCTTGTGGACCGTTAAGGCTGCGTACTTTAAGGCTGCAGACCCTGAATTGGGATATAGCCTGCGTGTGTGCTTAACAGCGTCGTCTTCACACACTGTTAAATATGCAGTTCCACAGGATTTAGTGCCAGAACAGGTTCTGTTTACATCATACATGCTTTCCTTAGGCAGTATCATTTGAAGGGATAATATACATTTTCAACTTTTTGGGATTTTCTTACTGGGGTGATTGAGCATGCATCAAGCTGTAGGTGCAGGTTGTAGTTTACACAGGTCACACTCCCCTCACATTCCCTCATTCTCTTCAGAATCCCAACCAACGTCTTATGAGATGGTGCCTCCTTCTTCAGTCATATGATCTCGATGTTCAACATATAAAGGTGCACACAATGTTTTGGCTGATGCACTATCGAGGGCTGTGTCTCGGTACTATTCTTTTCAATTTTTTGGTAAAATGTTAACTTCTTTCTGCTTCCATATGCCTCTATAGGAAGAAATGGGGCTGAGATGAAGGAAGTTCAAAAGTTTAAACCAGCTTTGTAGATGGCTAGCTAAGCCATATTTTTATTGGTGGGAGTGTGATGGCCTTGTAGCACTGCTATTGTCACCTTTGTGTTTTGGGTTAGATTGTTAAAGTATCCAGCTGCACCTGTAAGGTGGGAGTGACGGGAGTATATCATCTGTCACACACACTCTCTCTGGGAGGCTGTTGCCAACATGTTTTTGTTACATGCCTCTTTTTACAACATATTGCACAAACCTTTACAAGCATCCATGCTGGGCATTTCATACATACACATACATACTTACCATTACTCATTACCTCTATAGTTACATGCATTTATTCAATGCAATCATTTTTTGAAAAGGATATTATTTAAGGAGGGAAATGTCCTCAGTTTCACCTTCATGAAATCTTTTGGTGGTTATTTACATTTGTATTCATATATTTGTCTTTAAAATTTTACACAAGTAAACGGGAAAGTCACTTTTTATTCCTGCTTTAAAACATTTTAACGTAGAGCTTAATTAAAAATCCTTTAGCTTTGTTATTTTGGAATATTGTACAAAGATTTTTGGATAAAATATATGAACCGATTTGAGAAATAAGAAGAGATTCATACATGATCGCTTTTAAGTGCGAATAATAACAAGATTGAAGGTTAATCTTGAATAAGCAATAAGTTATGGTCCATGAGTCTTTAATCTGTTTCTTTCACACACTTTCACTCAGATCAGATGTTTCAGTTCAGACGGACACTGATCTTTGTAACACAGAGAAATAAGCTTCCTGCTTTCCAAACAAACACTCCCACTCGGTCCACATGTTTCCTGTTCCTATACTTAGATCTACAAGTTTACAGATGGGTGTGACCAGCATGGTGTGCACGTAAACCCCATTCAGTGCATGTGAACAGAAGGAATGAGAGTCAGTTTTGTTTCTTTGTATGACAAAAGTGAAACTATTTCACAATCATAGTCTCTGACCGGTGAAATGGCGCAGGGAGGAACCCACTGAAACCAGGACAAACTCTGCTGTTCGATCTGTTTGGATCTCCCGAAGGATCCGGTGAATATTCCCTGTGGACACAGCTACTGTATGAACTGTATTCAAATCCACTGGGATAAAGAGGATCAGAAGGAAACCCACAGCTGTCCTCAGTGGAGACAGACCTTTGCACCGAGATCTGCTCTAGGGAAAAACACCATGTTGGGAGAGTCAGTGGAGGACCTGAAGAAGACTTCAGTCAGCGCTTCTTCTGAACTTGAAGATGTGAGCTGTGATTTCTGCACTGACACAAAGCTGAAAGCTGTCAAGTCCTGTGTGCAGTGTCGGGTCTCTTACTGTGAGCAGCACCTCCAGCCTCACTATGAATCCCCTGCCTTTGAGAAACACAAGCTGGTGGACCCCTCCCAGAAGCTTGATGACCATGTCTGCTCTCATCACAGTGAAGCTATGAAGATTTTCTGCCGCACTGATCAGCAGTGTATCTGTTGTCTGTGCTCCAAGGTTGAACATAAAGGCCACGACACAGTCCCAGCTTCAACAGAAAGGAAAGAGAAACAGAGAGAGCTCGAGGTGAGTCAGCAAAACATCCAGCAGAGAATTAAAGAAAAGGAGAAAGACGTGAAGGTGCTTCAGCAGGAGGTGGAGGCGATCAATCAGTCTGCTGATAAAGCTGTGAGAGACAATGAGAAGGTCTTCGAGGATCTTGTTTCACTCATCAAAAAAAGAAGCTCCAATCTGAAGCAGCAGATCAGATCTAAGCAGAAAAATGAGTTGAACAGAGTCGGGGAGCTACAGGAGAAGCTGCAGCAGGAGCTCGCTGAACTGAAGAGGAAAGGGACAGAGCTGGAACAGCTGTCATGCACACAAGATCACATCCACTTCCTACACAGTTACCCTCTTCTGTCGTCTCTAAGTGAATCCACAAACTCGCCCAGTATCAATATTCACTCACCGTGTTACTTTGATGAAGTAACAGCAGCTGTATCAGAGGTCAGAAAGAAACTCGAGAATACTATTAAACTTGAGTGGACCAAGATCTCACTTAAAGTGACCAGTGCTGATTTTTTACTCCTACCGGAGCCAGAACCCAAGACCAGAGCTGACTTCTTGCAGTATTCACGTCAAATCACACTGGATCTAAACACTGCACACCCACAGCTGATATTATCTGAAGGCAACAGAGTAGCTAGATTGACGATAAAAAAACAGCTGTATCCTGATCATCCAGACAGATTCACTCAAAGACAGCAGGTTCTGAGCAGAGAGAGCCTGACTGGACGTTGCTACTGGGAGGTGGAGATGGGACCAGCTAGTGCTACAGTTGCAGTCACATACAAGGACATTAGCAGAACAGGAGATGAAAGTGAATTTGGATGCAATGACAGATCTTGGGCTTTAGAAAATTCTGTTGAATTTATTCACAACAGCATGAGCAACACCATCTCGGGTCCTCGGTCTGCTAGAATTGGAGTGTACCTGGATCACAGTGCAGGTGTTCTGTCTTTCTACTGGATCTCTAACACCATGACTCTCCTCCACAGAGTCCAGACCACATTCAGTCAGCCGCTCTATGCTGGACTCAGTGTTTATGGTTGTGGTAATTCTCTGAAATTGTGTGAACTCAAATAGATGGGCAGGAGAAAGAGTAACTGTGTCACTCTGTGTAGTGTTATTTTACGATGCACCTACTGTAATCAGTCGTTTCTTATTGTAGATTTTACCAGGATAGAATAAAAGCTTTACACCATAATACTGTCAGCAGCTGGTTGCCATTCAAATGTTATTTGAACATGTCTTAGTGTTGACATAATTTATCACAGCTATTGTCCACATATATAGCTGCAGAACCAGTCAAAGGTTGAATACAGTCATAGTGGGGAACACTATTTAATTTTCTTTTTCAGTTATTTTCCATGTTTTATACCAGGAGTATAAAAATGACCCCATTACTAAAGAACAACATGTGGAGCTTTTTATGCCATACTGTGCAGAAAAGTATCCCTACTACCAAATATGCTACGTTTGGGATAAATCAAAAGTCCACTAAGAGGAAAATTAAACCACAAATGAACCTTTATGAGTGATCAAGATGATTAGAAATTTCCCTTTAAACTATCTCTCTACCACCACTGATGTTCTGTTAGGAAATTTACTTGTTTAGAACAAATTTGCAGAAGCTTGTTTTATGTATTATTATTATAATTAAACTTGACCAAACCAATGATTGGTACTGTATCTGTTAGGGTGTTGGGGTTTACTTAATATCTGTGAATCAGGGTTTTGTTTCCTCATTTGTAAACTAATATTTGTTTGTGTTCATGCTTACCCTTCTCTCCAGTGTTTCTTTTTCTGCTTTTGCTTTTGCTTTGCTGATTTGTGCTTCTTTTCTCCGTTCTAATTATTTCATATTTCATAAACCTTGCCTGTGGATTTCTGATTTGTATACTCGGGACAATTTCCCTCTATTATTATTGTCTGCCTGGCTCTTATTGATTGATTTGCACTGGTGTTTTTCCTAGTTAGCTTATAACTTTTGGGCCTTTTTATCTTTTTAGTAATTCACATCATCTGAGTGCTGGAAATACTTATTCTTTTTGTTCTTTTCAGCCTTTTCTTCCACATTGGGTTCTCATTTTGCAAAAACATGGGGTACACCTGTACTAAAACATTAAGACTGAGTAAATTAGGTTTGCTCAATTTAATGTAACTTTAGGTTTTAAAGTTATTTGTTTGTGAAAATACTGCTGATGTAAATAATATACAGTGCACAGTTATTGTTGCTGTGGGAAACCTGACTAGGGATTTGGTTTTCTTTAACATAAATAAAATTTGTACTATTTGAATGCATATAATCTTTTTTTTCTGTTTGTGTTCCTGTTGATGTTCATTAAAGTGTTTCGAGAGGGTAAAAGCTGTGAATTAAAAACAGCAGGAGAGCAAATGTGCATCGGTAAGGCCTGATTAACTTTGAAGGTGATTTAAGTAGTTAAAGGCATTAAATATGTACATTAAATGAATAAACATCCAACATGACACAGACGTGGAGGATTCCTCGACAATTAGATGTTTTATCAGGTTCGTCCAGAGAGAAGAAAGTATCTTAATGCTGAAATAAAGGACGTGATTGACAATGGGACTGCAGAGCCATCTAGTTCTAGCTCAGTGTTTGCTTTCAGATAATATAATAATATAACTTATACTTTTAAAGGCCACTTTGAAGAAGATATAACATTTAAAAGATGAAGTAAAATGTTAATATTTTGAAAATGAATGGATGCATAAATGAATGAATTAATTGTGTTGGTGAACAAAATCGCGGATAGCAAATTTTAAGTGAAAATAATGAATTGTGAGGTACAAGTGTACCTCACCCACACAATAACTGCTAGTTCTATAAGTTTGGAAGTGGCATCTGTTCAGTCATAAGACTAATCTTTAATCCTCTTTAACTCATGATACAATGAAATTGGTGCAGTTCAGTCACAGATAAGCTAAGTTGCTAAGCTTATTGTGCTCTTACTCTCAAACACACACTCTTGACAAACTTTGACCTTTGTTTGATGAGGAAGGAATTAGCCCCTCCCCCCTCATTCCTGTTATATAGAAAAGTCAGTCCCATTCATTTCAGGTGTTTTCTGTTCCTGCCCTGATCACAGATCTGCAAGTTTAAAGATGAGTGTAACCGGCATGCTGTGCTCTGACATGCCAGTCAGTGCGTGTTAGAAGCTGAAATGAAATAACTGCAGCTCAGCCCTGTTTTTCTGGTAAGATGAAAGTGAAACTATTTCACAATCGCATTCTCAGAGGTGAAATGACGCAGCGAGGAGCCCAGATAAACCAGGACAAACTCTGCTGTTCGATCTGTTTGGATCTCCTGAAGGATCCGGTAACTATTCCCTGTGGACACAACTACTGTATGAACTGTATTCAAAACCACTGGGATGAAGAGGATCGGAAGAACATCCACAGCTGTCCTCAGTGCAGACAGACATTTGCACCGAGGCCTGCTCTGGGGAAAAACACCATGTTGGCAGAATTAGTGGAGGACCTGAAGAAGACTGGACAAACTGCTCCTGCTACTCACCGCTATGCTGGACCTGAAGATGTGAGCTGTGATGTCTGCACTGAGAGAAAGCTGAAAGCTGTCAAGTCCTGTCTGCAGTGTCTGGTCTCTTACTGTGAGCAGCACCTCCAGCCTCACTATGAATCCCCCGCCTTTAGGAAACACAAGCTGGTGGACCCCTCCCAGAAGCTTCAGGACAATATCTGCTCTCATCACAATGAAGCTATGAAGATTTTCTGTCGCACTGATCAGCAGTGTATCTGTTATCTGTGCTCCATGGATGAACATAAAGGCCACGACACAGTTTCAGCTGCAAAAGAAATGAGTGAGAAGCAGAGAGAGCTCGAGGTGTGTCAGGAGAAAATCCAGCAGAGAATTAAGGACCAAGATAAACACATGTGGGTTCTTCAGCAGAAAATGAAGGCCATCAGTCAATCTGCAGATAAAGCTGTAAGGGACAGTGAGATAATCTTCACAGAGCTTATCTGCCTCCTAGAAAAAATAAGGTCTGATTTAAAGCAGCAGATCAGATCTAAGCAAAAAAAGGAGGTGAGTCGACTTACAGAGATTCAAGAAAAGTTGAAGCAGGAGACTGTTGATCTACAACAGAAGAAATCTGAGTTGGAACAACTCTGTCACATGCAGGATTACATCACCTTTCTACAAAAGTATCCCTCACAGCCAAGCTTGACTTTCAGTGAGAAGCCACCCAGCATCAGTATTCACCCTCTGTGTAACTTTGATGATGTGACAGCTTCTCTGTCAGAAATCAGGGAAAAGACGCAGGACATACTCAAAGGACAATGGACCAAGCTATCAGCAACAGTGAGTGACTGTGATCAGTCACCGTCACAAAGAGAATACACAACTAGAGAGGAATTCTTAAACTATTCACAACATATCACACTGGTTCCAAACACAGAAAGTGAGATTTTAATATCTGCTAGCAAGAAAAAAGCACTACAAAAACATAGTACACAAACAAAATTTTTTTTAATAACCTGCTGATGTTAGCACAATTAGGATCTCCTGAAAGAAAAAAAATGAGACATTTTTTTCTTTCAGGAGATCCTAATTGTGCTGGCCAGTGTTACTGGGAGGTGACGTGGTCTAGGACTGTTGCAGTAGCAGTCACAAACACAAACAGACTACCAGTTTATGGATTTGGGAATGATGACACATCTTGGGCGCTATATAGTATAAGAGATAAATTTGAATTTAGACATGACAATATCAGGACTCACATCTCCACATGTCAGTCCTCCACTACTGGAGTGTATCTGGACCACAGTGCAGGTACTCTGTCCTTCTACAGTGTTTCTGACGACATGACTCTCCTCCACAGAGTGCAGGCAACATTCACTCAGCCGCTCTATGCAGGATTTTTTGTTGGTTATGGATCTGTAGTTGAGCTCAAGTAGACCGCAGTCATTAGATGAGATTGTAAAGATTAGTTTCTTATTTTGGACTAATTGAGTTTTTGTTAAACACACTCACTTATGTCATCTTGAAGTTTATAAATTGGATGTAAACTGTAAAATATGATAACATAGAAACGTGATTTTCTAGTGCTAGCCCCCCTGCTCCACAGCTCTCCGTCTCTAATTAAAAATATTACACTGATTAAAGTTTACTGTCAAGAATGGGAAAGGGCATTTGTATACAGCGTGGTTGGATTCAATTGAAATGACACTTCTAATCACTTTTATATATGCATTTCCTTTATTTAAGTTCAAAATATGATGGTGCCCTAAAATAAAAAGAGCTCTGAAAATTTCTGGTCAAACTGAAATGTAAACACAGGAATAACAAACTCCCTAAATATGTGAATTTCATCCATCAGTCCATTCAGAGCTGCAAGTCTGTCACAGGGCAAGCAGTAGGGTACATCACCATCACCAATCACATGTATGACTGAGTTTTCATTTTAAATAACATTCTAACTAATTCTAACTATTGGAAGATATAAAGGTCTTTGTCATAGCCATCATGGAAGACACTGTCACCGATATCTGCAGTTATAAGAGAGATATGCGTTTTTGGTATCTTACATTATTTTGTTCATATTTCATTGATTTGTACATATATTTCTTTTGACAAAGCAGTGTTTAAGGTTTATAAATGCATGTTTGTGTCTTGACCTGAGTGCAACCACTGAAATAAGCAGCAGCCTGCGTTTAAATAGAGCAGTACTGTTTGCACCCTCTTGATGTCACTGCATGACTGCATTTGTCTCTCTCAGCTTTGCTTTCATTATAATTCTCACTTCAGTGAAGAATCAGCGCCACCAGTGAGAACAGCCAGCATTATTAATATTTTCACATATATTACTGCATCTTTTTGTGATTGAGAGGTTTAAAGATTTTTTAGTAGTAGTTTAACTTTGCAAGCTTTGACATGTTTGGTATATGTTTAACTACGACAATAACGTTATTAAATTATTCTTTCACAACATTTTCCAGTCACAATCACTTCTCCATTAGAGGTTCAACCTTCAAATATATATATTTTTTGTTGTTTATTGTTTTTTGTTTTTTTATCTTAATTGAAATGAGAATTGCAATAGTGACAAACATAAAAACTGATGTTTTCTGGGGACACAAACTATTTATAAGACTTACAAAACTTCAATGCTGTACTGCTGCATAGACGTTTTCTGATTGTTTTCTTCATTTATTTATTCTGCTAATGTCTTTCAAACTAGAGTTGACTTTACTAATTTTATTTATCTACCTGTTAATATTATTACCATTGTTGTTGTTGTTGTTGTTGTTGTTGTTACAGGATTCTTGCCTCCTTTTCATTCCAGTCTATGGTAAAAAACAAAAACACTTTTTTTAATGGTTCTGTTTCTGTTCATTATATGTTTTATATATCATTATATTGTCTCCTTTATCTTTTATCTATGACACATATTCCAAAATGTTTTAATGTATACGCTTTTATTTTCAGCAATTTTTAAGCAAAACTGCAATTATCTGTGTTCCTTTGGGTTTTAAGTACATGCCTGATGTTTTCGGCTGCAGTACACTGTAAGACATGATTGACTGCAAAACTTTAGTATGTTGTGATTAGAAAACTTAAATAAAAATAAAAATAATTACCTTAAAATTAAAGCTTGTAATGTCAAAAAAATATGCATACTGAATATTTCCAGAGTCATAAATACAGCTCACCTCAGGAAGGCGCCAGTGACTAAAAAAACAAAACAAAAACTAAAAATTGTAGGGGAAGTAGACTGACAAATTTATGATAGCAGATATGCTATGCTTGTATCATCAGTACAGTCAACTGACTGGCCTGAAACCTACATTTATTCAAGGGAAAAATAAGTGAAATACATAACAAAATGTGTAACTGATTTTACAGCAAGGAATACAGAAAATGTTTTGCTGTAGACACACTGTGGAATGAGGTTAATCGTGACTGTAATGCTGCATTATGTGCATATTCTTTTATTACCACGATATGATAAATGCAGACTATAAAGTGCATTACAAGCACTATTACAGCTGTATGCCTGGTATATATTTTCAAAGAAACAATCTGTTCAACCAACCTTTAAAATAAAGTTTTTAAAAAGAGCAACCGCAACATTAAAGCTTTGCTTTGGCCTTCAAAGGTATCAAATAAGTTGAGAGAACAATCCTGTATGAATGACCAGGCTGCATCAGACTTTTAAAAGTTGAAATTTGATTCAATTCATCTCTACAACCAATCAAATTACCGCTGTAACTACGTCAACAGCATGTTAAATCATCTTTTTTTGGCCGCTATCTCTCAGTCTCTCTGTCAAATCTGCATCAGTTCCACATCAGAGGCCTCCAGGCGGACGCAGATAATGCTCTCCATATTTACAGTGGCAGGAGGATTGGGAGGTTTTTGACTAGATCCCATTTGTGTGAACCTATTAGTGCAGAGCGCTCTGAGCTCCCTCTGATACGCCTCTGAGATTAGGCAATGGTATTACTGTAAGAGGATCGACTCGCCTCGAGGTGAGGGCCGAATATACAGAGAGAGAGAGCGAGAGGAACACACACAAAGACGGGAACATGCTCACACAGATAGGACCACACACTCCCCAGGAAAAGAAAAAAAAAATCAGGATCTGGCAGTGAGAGCGGAAAAAAGAGAGGGAGGAACACACACACACACACACACATTTTAAAATAATGAACTGAAACCAAGGGCCCGCACTGATAACAAGGTGCATGATGATCCTCAATTTTAAGATGCTAAATTTCCAGTGATCACTCTCCTGAACACTGATAAGTGTGACTGAGCAACTATTTGGAGGAGGAGATCTAACATGATTGTCTCAATATCAGCTAAATCTAATCAGTCACATGCACGCTGCAGGTTTAATCTGCAATTAAGCTTATGGCACTTTTAATATCCTAAAACTGAAATAAAGAAAATAAGACTGGTATATGTTTAAATCTTTACATAAAGGTATGTATTTCTGTCAGGCATTAATTAAAACCCTTACCTTGTTTTGTTCGTTCTCGCCTTATTTACAACGTTTTGCAGTTTATTTTGTGGGGAACTAATACTATGTAAAAAAACAATACATCAAATGTACAAATGCTAAACAAACTCAGTCATACCCCAATTACACATCTACTGTAATTAGATACTGCATTCAGTATAATAAGATAAAAAAAAAACTGCTAAACTACTATATGTACACATAGCAAGTTATATCATGATAATGAAGCAAAGCACTGAACTAAAAAAAAAGGTACTTATCAAATCTTTTACATTGTTTTAATTTATCACGGCATCATTTTATGCTCATTAGAGAGGAAATTTTAATCTGAAGTCAAGCCACATGTTTCATTCCCTGAATGCTTTTGGAGTTGGAGCAACTTCCTTTTAACTGTCTTGAAAACAGGTACTGACATACAATACTTGGCTACATGAAATACTACATGAAAGCATGGGGAATATGAAGAGTGAATCATGTCCTGACCTCCTCCCTAGACCTATTTGGGCTACTAAGATTGGTCAGTGACATGACATTTCCAAACCTGTAGGGGGTGTAGGGTGCCAAGTACCTGACGTGATGTGGCTGAAGTCCCCGGTATGCTTTCTTAATGTGCAACAAATGTTTCTCTAATGAATTAAAACAATGTAATTCTAGGGTTTTGTTATATTGATTTTTGGTTGTGGTTCTGATTTTGTTTTTCTATTCTCCCCATGTTTCCTCTGCGCCTGTGTTATATTGAGTGTGTCTTCTTGTCTCTGGGTTTAAGATGTGAATTTTAGTTGCTTCCTGTTTTATTTCAAAAGTTGTTTTACATCTTGTATCTTGTTTTGGGTTTTGCTTCCTTTATGTCTGACTGGAAACACGTATGCTCACCTGATTTCTATCTAGATTTCCATCTATCCACTGATAGATATTTGACTTTGTTTAAAGTGTTATTTTTTCCCTCCTACTTTAGTTTTGCTCCTTATGTTGGTTTTTTGACTTTGCCACTGTTTCGATTTTGCTTATTTGCTTGCCAGAGTCTTGCAACTTTTAGCTTGAGATTAATTTATTTCTCCTTGCACCACTTTGTAGAAAACTGATGAAACATGTTGCATTGGAATCGAGTTTGATAGCAGTGCAGATTCGCTGCAGTCATTTGCCCCGAGGTTCCTGCCTCCTATAGAAATATTTTGAGTAGAATGTCCAGAAGCCCCTTGTGGGCTTGTGTGGTGAAACCAGTCTAACAACGCTATATTTTTTATTAGATTGAATATTTGGTCTATGATGTCCAGTGTTTGACAATATTTGTTTAAAAATAATAAAAAAAATTATCATTTATAGTTTTGTCAAATTTTTTACAAGGCATTGCACTGTTAGTGTGACTGTTTTCACTGCTTTCACAGTCTGTTTACGATCCAGCAAACCAGTTTATACGACTTTCTGCAGTGAATTGATGGGCCACGGGCTACATGGTTATATTGGACACTGATAAAATGCCCACCTCCTCATCACGTATCTGTTATTTTATGCAAAGCCTGTAACCGTCACATAAACTAGCTGCAATCCAGTGAAATAACAATCAAATATTAGCATAGAAAGACACATGGCTGGAGTAGCCAGAAGTTCATAAAGGAGCCACATTCTCTGTTTGCGCTGATAAAAAAAAAGGTGCTCTTTGTGGTGATCAAAATGAAACAGCTAATCAAATATTGTTTTAAGTACCTAAACCAGGGGCTTGTAAAATATTTCATGAGTCATTGCCTTCTTAGGAAGCAAGTATCGTTTCCGAGGTTGGCCTGGAGAAATGAACACATTTAACACTAGGTGGTTTTCACACAGACACTGCAGCACAAAACTTGGACATGATCTTACAGAGCTGTAAAGAAAACAACTGTGAGAAACCAACTGTGGCAACTGTCAAATAACTACAACCACATGACAGGGACACCAGCACAAACTTCATCCAGAATCAAATCACTACTTTGTACCAGCGACACACACCATGTCTCCTCCTTATTACTGGAACGTATAAAAGATCTTTGGGCACAAGAAGCACACAAAGGTGATACCACCCCACCTCCATCCTGATAGAAACAGTGCTTTTCTCCCATCACTCAGAACTCAAAGCATTCTGATACTGTCTTGTTGTTTACCCGCAATCTTCCCTGACATATCTACCATCTTACTTAATTTGAGAAGAAGTGTTTATAATAAGTGAAAAAGTTAATAAGGCTGGAGAAGCCAACAGAAGAATGAAAAATGTTTCTCTCTCCCACTGAAAACATTAAATCCAGATGTACAAAATGAGCTTCCTGTGTTTGTCGTGTAGTGCTCTGTGTATCTCCCTTTGGTCACTCCTTACTCCACCCTTTTATATAAATAGTCCAGTCTTAAGCTGGGCAAACACTGTGCGATTTTTTCAGTCGCATTATTCAGCTCCTGCTCAAACTGCACGACTAAATCGCAGGGGTTAGAAGTTCGTAGGTCACGATCACACGATCACGGGTCTCACACTATACAGCCCGATGCTCTGAGGCAACCTGAGTGCTCACACTGTGCGTCCATAACATGACACAAAGTCTGTCTCTCGCTCTCTTTTTTTTACTGACACAGACACACCACCGCCATCAGCTTTGCTAAATTGCTAATGAAAAACATTGATCAGGCAGCTGTGATTGAGCAGCAATGTCCATCCAACTATTTTCACGGTTGTTGCGGTCGTGATAATTTTGTGAGGCCACATCGAAAAGGCTCGGATGAGCTTGCCAAAGTTATACAAGTTGGGCCTCCATCGCTTGTGTCCAGATCACACACTGCACCGCCGTGCTACTCTGTCTTTTTTACTTCCATTTCTGTGTTTGCACGTGCGCAGTGTGAGAAGTTGTGTTAAACTGGCTCGTGGCACTACTTCAACAGTGCGATACCCTCACGAGGGGCGACCAGGACTTCAAACAGGTTTGATTTTCTTGTGACTATACGATTGCTGATCAGGAGCTGGTTGTGAGGTGTTAATCGCTTCTCATTACCCCATGTATACATGATGCATAATACACGATTAAGGCGAAACTCAGGCCGATCCCCAAAATGGTCATGTGACTGAAAAATCTTCTCTAAATGAGCCAAAAATCATACAGTGTATGCTCAGCTTTACCCTCAGTCTTCGTCACAGCATCAATTATGATTCCCACATTTGTTCCTCAGGTGCAGCCTGGCATTTTTCCTTGCCCTTCACATCTTGTGGATTTACAATGTCACTCTCTGATTTATTTAAGGACTTACATTAAAACTAATGCTTCTAGTCTCCTGTATTTGGGTCCTAACTTTTACATGACACTCATCTGCATTAAACCTGCAGCCAGCTGCATCAATATCACGTTACTGTTATTGACAATCAGCCAGATAACATGCTTCCGGGTGTCTGGGCTTAGGCATTTTAACAGTGAAGCTGTCATACTAGACATTAAAGAGTGCATTAGGCACATTTTCAGAATTTTCTTCAACTTCCATGCTCATTCTGTTTGTTAACAAATATTTTTATTAAAAGTTCATGCTTGTGGGTTACAGCAAGCATTTGTTACAACTTTTCTTTGTTTTGCCATCGATTCACCTCTATCTGGACATTGCATCCAGGTAATACCTGAAACCCAGAAATATGGTAACATCAGTGAAAAGTACTGAAAAAGAAATTAGCAAACAGGATATAAATAAGCCAAAATCTTATGTAAACTGCATTTTCAAAAAGCCACCCATGTTAAAAAGGAAACATAAAAATAACAGAAGCTTTCTAAGTCTCTTCTTTGTTATTATCAGTAGAAATTATAGTTAAAACTAAAATTCCACAAAATGCTACTACTACATGCTCATACTACATAATACTAGTATGGAGCATTTTTCCATGTGGTATCCTCAAGTGTGGATATCTCATTCAACACTCGCTCCTTTTAATTTTGGCTTTTCTGTGAGACGGTGAGAGACTGAGAATTTCAGTCAGGAAGAGGATGGTTGACGAGGAGGGAGTCACAGCCACCCACCTCACCCTCCACCCCACCGGCAAGAGGAGAGAGCAGCGTGTCATAATTTATGACTTAAAAAGCATGAATTTTTCAGCGCACAGTGGCAGGGATGGCACTTCATGTTTACGGCAATCATTTCCTTAGTGAATGATTCATGTGGATGTGGCGCTTATGAATCTTTCAGGGAACAAACAGAAACACTGATGCTCAGAGCTTTAAACTCCTTCGTTGGTTGCTGCCTCAACAGCCAAACTGTGTCTGGGAATCGAAGAAACGGTGACATGAGCGTGGGAATGAAAACAAAAATTCATCTTAAGGTTCTTGTATGCTTCTCTTTTTTTCTGAGCATATTTAAAAGACACTCTTCGATATTTTAGCACTCTTCGAAGGAAGCTTGTGACCATAGGTGACCATGTATCCCTCCAAATGCTGTCGAAACTCTGCCAGAGGTGCGAGGTGTAGATCTCGTGGACCGGGGCCTCTGTCACTTTACGTTGTCTCGTCGTATACGTGTAGGCGCCTCAGGTCTGTCCAGCATCCTACTCTGCCACCTGATCCAACTCTAAAGTCAGGACCTGTTCCCCAGCCAGCCTCCTGCAGGTGGTGTGCCCATGTCCCTTTTTCAGGTTGTTCCCAGCAGGGCCCCATGGACTAAGGCCCGGCCACAAGGCACTCACCTTCAGGCACCCTCAGGCCTGGGCCATGGTGACCCTATCCTGGGCAGGGTGAACTGTTCCCTAGGTTCCCTGTCACTGACACGGCTTTCTAAATCGCTCTTTGTCTGGTTCCTCACCCAGGACTAATTTGCCATGGAACACCCTACCAGGGTGCAAAAAACCCCATGACAACATAGCCCCTGGGATCCCTGGGACACACAAACCCATCCACCATGATAAGGTATTGGATGACAGAAGAAATATTTGTGTAGCTGATAAATTGCATTGCATACTATTTCATATTCTCTCACATAATTTTGTAGATACTTCAAATAGCTATACCTCAAAATTAATTGTCTTATCTTATAAAAAATCCAAATCCAAAACAAGTACAAGGGCCCAAAAAGACTCACATTTAGTCCTCTAATGCTATACATCACTCAGCTGCAACAATCCAGGCTACTGTTAGCTTACAAATTTTAAAAAGTTATAAAATGTTTTGCAATATTTTTCTTTGTTTCTGATACGACTGTAACTTTAGGTTGCACAGCTGAAAAAACCCTTTATATAAACTCCAACACTATATTGTGCTCATCATATAGCACTGTACTACAGTGCTATATCAATAAGCAGAATATTAGCCATCTTTAAGATCTTTTGGATGCCTCTTTAAATATTTGCTACTCTGCAGTTCCTTTAACAGCCAGCAGATGCTTTTCCCTAGCTGAGTGGAAAAAATGGTGGCAACCTCAGGGGCTGATAAAACAAGCCAAGAAGAAGTTCCAAAAAACTGCAGCTCCTCTGAAGCTGACTCTGAAAGCAATTCTCCATAGACCTTTATAGTAAATATAAATCATTTTATAGCCTGGTACAAAAAGCAGTATTTTTTGTCTCTCTTAATGACTAATGTGGGAGGGTAATATTTTTTTTACCTTAGTTAGTATTATTATTGGCCTGGCCCCTTGAGTGGCAAGTGGTTGCCAATAGGCCTGCTAGCTGTCTGCTAGGCCTCACCTCTGTTAATTTAAAAAACTGGAACTCCCAGCAGCGTTTATGGTTTTGGTGCCTTTTCAAGCATTTTTAATGCATTTGTCTGACAGTGTTGCATGGACTGCAGCCTTCCCAAGATGAGTAAAATGTTTTAATTTATTAGTCTGCTACTTAGCACTAATCAGCACGTACCCACAGAGACTATAGATGCACCTAGCTAACCCTGTTAGCTATCATTAGCTGATATTTTTGATCTCCACCCACCAATAAATCTAAAAAAACCCCGAGATGAGTACTACCAGATGCCGAACTGGAAGCTTCATATGTTGGTCACATATACCTTTTGCATATGATCATTACTGGCCATTGGAGCCACCTATGACAACAAAGCAAATAAACTCACTGTGTTTACATATGTTGCTTCTAGCCAGTGTGTTTGGTTGTATCTTCTGTGAAATATTGATCAGATAGTCACATTCACTGATGCACCATGCAGACTAACATGTAACCAGATTATTATTAGCTATATAAAGATGTTGGATGGGGCACTCTCACCCTGATATTCACTGTCACTTCTCTGCTCAGCGGAGCCATGTCCTCCTTTAAGAATCACATTTATCTGTTGCCTAGAAGCTGCAGTCGCCTGGTGGAAATCTTTCATCTTGCCTGCGTAGTGCCCTTCAGAGGGCCCTACCGGCTGTTTGGATTTTAGCCAAGGTTACTATAGAAACACACTGAGGGAGAATGGCAGGGAAACAGGAAAGGCTGGCGCTGGCTAATAGAGAACACGGTTGCTACACAAAACCCCACACATTTTTAAATGCGAACGAAGGGTAAACATGAAAGTTTGTTTTTAATCTTTGTTACGAAAAAGCAGATAGATGCATTGATTATTCATTTCATAGACTGGCTGTTTAAATGAGTCATTCACCCAAAGCATCAGAAGATCAACTCCACAGACAACACACACTTGTCTTTCTGTGCAAAATATAATATGGATGAAATATACATTATAAAACATGGATTAAAAAATATAATACCTTTGAGTAATTAAAACAAACTTCAAAAATGTATTAATGTACTTATTTGTAAATTGAGTTAGTGAAGAGAGTGATCAAGTGACTTCAAGTCACAGCATGCGCACTGGATGTGTGTGCTTTGAGGGGAGTTTGATATTCATGAAAGATACCTGCACAGATCACAGCTGAAAAATTTAAATCAACCTACAACCTACAAACAGATGAATGAATTAAACCGCTGATCAAACGTGTTAAATTAAAATGTATGTTTGACTGAAGTCATCCACATTGAATGCACTCAACATGCATATTGAAAAATGTATATAACATGAATTGATGCATGCATGATTGAGAGCGAGAGAGGCAATGAATAAATTGATGAACAAATGAGAGCGTGAAGCAATGTTAAATTAAAGTTTAGAAATATTTAATTGATCAGTGTTAAAAAAAACCAAATATTGCTAAGAAATTGTGCTGTTGACGGATAAATCTTTTGGTCAGGAGTGAAATTTGCAATGTCCAAATCCTATTTAATCAAACTGTGCTGCTTTACTGCTTTAAATAAAATGTATTTAAAGTTTATTTAATTAAGAAATTTTTGCTTTCATACCATGAATAATTTCTGAGTTACAGGTTCTTTAAGTAAGGATATGCAGAAATTCTGCACTTTATGTTTTCTGTGTTTTGTGTTGTTTTGTTTTTTTGCATTTTTGAGCTCTCTTAACTTTTAAAGTAAAGGGTATATATATATATATATATATATATATATATATATATATATATATATATATATATATATGTGTGTGTATATATATACACACACACACACACACACACACACACACATACATATAAGAGAAAATGATGTTGACACAAGAGAATCCTAATAGAAGATGAGCTTGGCAAAAAAATGGAGAACCTGCTTTGACCAGCAACCTATGCCACATGGTGAAATGTCCCTGTGTCGCTGAAAGTATACCTAAAATGACACCGTCATATATGAAATTGTTACTGTTGTGCTATTGGTTTAAATCCACTTATTATCCGGTTGCAGATGACAAAACAAGATTTTGGTTTTAGGGTGTGATACCTGGAGTGGATGTGAATTTGATTTGATTGTGGTTTTTAACAGAGGCTAAATGTGTTTTTCAGCCATAGAAAATTCAAATGCATACATAAATTACTGAATTTAAATAATTGCCATCTGCCAATCTTATATGCTGCTGCAATCAAATTCAAAATGAACTAATATTTTTAATAAAATGCTACATTTTTGCAGTTATCTATTCTAGTGTAAATAAAATGCAAATTTATGAAATATGGAGATCATTACTTTTTTTTAATCTTTTTTACATACTACCTTTGCAGCACCCAACATTTTGAATTTCATTTCAACATCCTTTCAATTACACAGTTTTATTTATTTACTGCCAAATCACAGTAGTCGCCTCGAGATGCTTTATAATGTAAGGTAAAGAGCTTAAAAATAATAAACGAAAACACCAAAACCATAAGACAACTACCTATGTGTAGGTACCACTTGGCAACAGTGGGAAGGAAAAACTCCCTTCAAACAGGAAGAAACCTCTTTCAGAACCAGGCTCAGGGACGAACGACTGTTTGGGAGTGAGGGGAGAGAGACAGGACATAATACATGCTGTGGAAGACAGTGTTGGGGAGTAACGGAATACATGTACCGCCGTTACGTATTTAAAATACAAAATATGTGTAACTGTATTCCGTTACAGTTACCGTTTAAAAAGGTGGTATTTAGAATACAGTTACTTTGTTGAAATAAATGGATTACACTGCGGTACTTTCCTGTTTCATTTTGTCAGGACTGTTTGAGTTTTGTTTGACAGCTACGTTCTGTTGTTCCAGGGGGCAGCGTTACGGTTGCCATGGTTACAGGGCGACGCTCTCTCTCTCTCTCTCTCTCTCTGCGACTGTGTGCTTCCTGGGTGAGAGAGCGCCTTTTCGTTGTTGTTGTTGTTGTGCTAAGCTAACAGGCAGAATGCTACAAGCATAGCTCTAAAGAATGTAGCATCATGGGCAGTGTAGTCCGTGCTGCAGGGAGAATGGACTGCCATACACGTTATGGGTCTGTGAGCGCGAGGAGGGAGAAAAAGGGGAGTGGAAAGGTACGAGTTGTTATCGAGCAAAAACGGGAGCTGGAAGCATGTAAATATAATAATAACCACTGCAGCCAAGAAGAGTGCCTGACGAGCCCAGTTGTAAGTAAGCTATTAAGACTCGACTGTACACCGTGTTCGTGTTTTCCTCCGAAAACAATAAGTTCCGTTGGAGCAGCCTTTCAACGCCTCTCTCTGTCTCTCGCCAGAAAAGTTGACCCACACAACAAAGTAAAGCTATTTTTTGGCTATGAGCCGACAGGGACCCCGCCGTATTAGTCAGAGGTCCCTTTACTACAGTTCGGAGTCGCGGATCTTCAGTAATAGTAATAAATCACACAGCAATAGTACATTCACGTTGTTGTAAAAAGCATGATAATATATTAAGTAATCCAAAGTATTCAGAATACGTTACTGTCATTGAGTAACATAATGGAATACGTTACAGAATACATTTTGGGGCATGTATTCTGTATTCTGTAATGGAATACATTTTAAAAGTAACCTTCCCAACACTGGTGGAAGAGAGCCAGAGATTATATTTGTATGTTATACATATCATATATTTAGTATAGTATAAATGTAAATCAAATGCTGGATTAAAATTGTTTTAATAATTATATGTCTTAAACTTTTCCACTAAATGTAACCTTATTTGTATCTTTTAGACATCCACTTCCTCAATAGGATAAACATACAAATATGACTGAAATTTAGTTACATTTATATCCAGAGGTGTGGACTCGAGTCACATGACTTGGACTCGAGTCAGACTCGAGTCATTAATTTTATGACTTTAGACTTGACTTGAAAAAATGTTCTAAGACTTGTGACTTGACTTGGACTTTTACACCAATGACCTGGGACTTGAATTGGACTTGAACCGGTTTACTTGAAAAGACTTGATATTTTACCCCAAATATAAAATTTAACATGCATATTATATAGAGATTGAAAATGTGACGTCATTCAGGGGTAGAACCGCAAAGGATTCTGGGAACTCGTGGCAAGAGGTACTAGCGCACGCAGGCTTTCAATTGAAATCAGTCACACAGCGATAAAAAGAAACACAAAAATGTCAAGAAGCTGTTGTATTATTAACTGCAATAGCCGGTTGCATGACAGCCACGGGAAGCCGACGGGTAAAGAGATCGGTTGTTATCAGATTATGTCTTTGAAGAGAAATTGTTCGAGCCATGTTTCCGAAGTAACAAAGACAAGACGGATGGCCTGGATTTCAGCCATTCAAAGATCAATTATAACATCCCAGAACACTCCAGCTCACAGGTTAGTCTGCTCCAAGCATTTACACGAAGGTCAGTGTTTTTTAGTAGTTAATACGTCATTTTCATAACATAATTGGTGATATAGGTTACAAGCAAGTCTGGCGCTGAACAGAAATTGTCGCGCTATGCTCCTTTATTTATTGTGCATAAATAGTGAATTGTCCTGACACAATATTGCGTTTCGCTTCTGTTATTATGGTACATTGACAAAAACATATACTTTTATTCACAGGATAAAACAGTTGTTTTGTATCACTAATTGCCCAGTACGATTACAGCATACAATATTATTGTCACTGCTACATTTCTGTGATGGGTACCAGAAATTATTTCCACTACTAATTAATTACCGTTGAGCTCAAAGGTCCTATTAATAAACGGTTAACGAATGTGTATTTATGACGACGATTTGTGAGACTGGTAAACTTATGATACGTACGATGGTCTTTACTTTCTACACGGTGCATTTCAAGGTCCTGTACCCATCCGTCGGTAAACTGTACCTGGGCTTGTTGCAGTGACCTGAAGTTACTAAACTTCATGAGTGTGTGCACTCACTCCAAGAACCGTATAATTATAAATATGCATATAAATATGCTACGATGAGATAGCTGACTTCATCTAACTAGCAAATGTTGTCCAGGCTACGTTGGTGATACAGTTTTTTTTAATATGTATGATATTTTTGTCATGCGATTTTAAAGCCGGTCCTACAACCGCATCCAAGAATAACATGCAGCTTATCTCAGAACTGTCGGTGAAAATTATTCTTGGAGCTAGGTTTAATTGAGCTGCATTTTAAAGAGGTGCAATTTCACAATTTGTGTATATTTTCTAAGTTCACTATTTTGTCATGTGTTGAGAAAAACACAGATTTAAAAATCACATGGTCTAATATTTACATTTAGCATAACTGCAACATGCTTTTTTCATTTTTTTTTTTAAAGACTCGAAAGGACTTGAAATTCAAAGTTTCAGACTTGTGACTTGACTCGGACTTTTACACCAGTGACTTGAGACTCGACTCTGACTTGCCTGACATTACTTGAGACTTGACTTGAGACTTGAGGATAAAGACTTGAGACTTACTTGAGACTTGCAAAACAATGACTTGGTCCCACCTCTGTTTATATCTTTGTAAGAGTCTAAGAAGGGTGACTTTTTACGGTTAAGTTTTCAACCAAATGTAGACACCATGACTGACCAAACAGAATTAGCCCAGGAAACATTGTCTGTAAACATTCATCTTTAGAAATGTCTTGTTCCCTCTACCCTGCAGTCCTTAATCTAAATTTTCTTTTTTCCCCATAGAAGCTGCAGAAAGATGCATTCTTCATCTTTTACACAAATATTGTGTACAGTTACACTTCTGCAGTTGCAGTGTACGGGTGTTACTTTGTAGCATCTTGGTGTCTTTTGCATGTACCTTAATGAAGACAAACAACACAGAGGACTGTCATGGGGCAATGGCACTACACTTCTGCACAGTATAAAAAGCTACAGGGATTGGGCATCCCACATTTATATTTCCTTCACAAAAGTTGGGGGGGAAATCCCATATATGCTGCTGGCACCAGTTTCAGCTGTTTGTTTCAGCTTTTAGTACAAACATTTTCACTTTGACCAAAATACCAAATTCTTTTATGAAATGAGTTTTTGTTTGTTTTCTGTAAGAACTGCTCAAATCAATTTGCATGGCCTCAGAGCTCAAACAGCAAGTAGAAGAATACTGAGAGATGGACATGGACAATATTGTTAATAGGAATAAACAAATACTAATAGCAAAATATAGCAATATGCATTAATAATCTTATTTTAGTTGCAATATAAAGGCATTAGGCATAGAAACAAATGCATTATGTATAGCCGGATAATCTCTCTAAAGGCTTCTATATTTTCATTTAAACGCTTTCTCCTTTATGTTTAACCTAATTCCTCATAACACTTAAGCTCCCTCGGCACATTTCATCCCCTGAGGGTTCTTGTTCGTTTGACTCTGAATCGCTTCCTGTCATATTCAAATACACATACTTTATTATTATTAAACATATCTAATAGATGTTCCGTTTAGCCGGGCACAGTTTTTGCTTATTTTTAATATGTTTGGGCCCCCGCTGGGAATCGAATTCTCACCCAGGCTTCGTTAGTGCCTTGCTCATCCGATTAGGGACAGCAGATCAGTAAACAGCTTCACCCAGGGGATGATAAAGAAATGGGAGTTTTGGATTTGAACTGATAAATCAAACCAATACACGATCATTATGTAAATCTTAACCTCAAAGGGCAGTTTCACTTAGGTAGGTGCGTGTGTGTGTGTGTGTGTGTGTGTGTGTGTGTGTGTGTGTGTGTGTGTGTGTGTGTGTGTGTGTGTGGCATAAGCAGTTTTTCCTCAAAGCCATGTTTCTATCATTTTAGAGGATACAACAGTGGCTTACATGAATCTCCTGGAGAATTACTCTAATCTTAACCATAAGGTCTAACCCTAAGCCTATGCCATGTTACTCTTTAACCATTTACATTAGAAGATCCTACTGTTTGTCCCCATAAGGAGGAAATGTTCCCATAATTTGATGCAAATACAGTTAAGTCCCCATAACATGTGGAATATCGGAATCACACACACACACACACACACACACACACACACACACACACACACACACACACACACAGAGAGAGAGAGAGAGAGAGAGAGAGAGAGAGAATATGTTGTATCTGCCAGCTGAGACCCAAACAATAAAAAAACCCAACAAATAATAAAACACTTCCCTCGTCCCTTCAGGACAATCCCTTTCACTCTTTCCTTTCTCTCTCTCTGTCCCCACTCTCCACCTATCTCTGTGTATTTCTTTTCCCCTTGTGAATTATTATCCAGCTTTTGAACTGCTTTCCTATCAGTCCTACAGAGGATTTTCACCTTTCTTGCACCAGTGTTTTGCAGAGGCTTCACAGCACATTCACTGTTTGCTTCATTATCTCATTGAATTTTCTTTGAAGTAGCAGTAATATAAAGTGAAGTAAATAATTTTTGATGAATCACCCACTTTGGGTGAGGAAGTGTATGGTAGGTGAAAGGTTAGAAACCAGTCTATACTACAGATGTTCTAATAGACATGTTGATGGTTTGGATGAAATATGCTCAGAGACAACAATAGGAATAGCAGTCTAAATAAATATCAGCAGTTAAATAATACATCTGTGAGGAGTCTGTGGTTAGTGATGAATGTTTTATTTCTTTTTATTTGTGACTTCTTGAAGTCAATACTATGGAGAGCTAAAGGAATAGAAGGATCAACAGAGCTGTGACTCTTTGTCAGCCTGGCTATAGTGCTGAAAAGAAATCTGGGACCATATTCCTCTATCAGTGGCCAAGAGTAAGATGTCCCATCATTACGAACACTTTTTTTTCCTCCATTTTTACAAACTTGCTACAGTTCATTGAGGTTTCCAGATTTGTTTATTTACAGTTTTCTTTTTTTAAATATCATTTTAATCATTTTAAAGATCATAAAGATCCTGCCACAACATTTTCATCATACTGAAATCTGGACTTTTGGGCATTGCAGCACCTTGATTCTTTTTCAGCTACTCTGTTGTAGGTTTGCTGCTGCGCTTGGGATCATTGTAATGTTTTGTGACAGAGTTTGGGTCAAGCTTTAGTTGCTAAACAGGCAGCCTCACATTTATCTCTAGAATACTCCGGTATACAGAGGACTTCATGGTTGATGGAGCAAGTGCAACTTACCCGTGACCTGTGGCTGCAAAACAAAGTCAGATGCTTGACAGTGAGGTGTTTGCACTGATATCCTGTGTTTGGTTTTTACCAAACATGCTGCTGTGATTTATGACCAAACATCTCTACTCATCTGTCCAAGGGACATTGTTCCATAAATCTTGTGGTTTGCTCAATGGCAGTTTTGCAACCCTAAGCTGTGCTGCCATGTTCTTTTCAGAGAGAAGAGGCACATCTCATTCTTGTTCAGTTTTTTTTTTCTAATTCTAATACTGTAAAAAACTTTAAAATCTAACATGAAAACTGAGGTGTAAAGTGTGACGTGTAGCTCTTGGACTTTTTGCAATTTCTTTGACCATTGTACAGTCTGGCCTACAGATTGTGGCTCTATGATAATACACCCAAATACTCCAGACCAGCAAACTGCCAAACATCTGCTTCTGCAGAGGTGCTCGCACTTGATGGTGGCTGCTACTTACCTTCTTAATTCTTATTGCAAATATAAGAGTGTACTCAGTTTTTCACATGGTTGCATATAACACACTGAAAACTTTGAGCTGCTGTGTGTGGTGCTGCCACATGGCACCGAAGGACATAATAGTGGGAGAAAAGGTTCAAATTAACTGTAGCGTAAATTAAATCTGTTAATCTTGTAGCTTTGAGTTACCACCAGTCAATAGGTTTAAATCGACTGACAACCAATCTGACACACAGCTGCTCCACTTCAATGACTGCTCTCAGAATATGTCAGCTAAACAGGTACTGAACAGAGCAAGAATCTGTTTGTGGTGATGAGAGTAGCGTGTAGATGAGAGAAAGAGGTCAAAAAATAAAAGCAACATGAATATCCCACCGTTTCTTCACGTACTGATTCATTTTCATGTTCACAAAACCTGTAGTTTCCCTTTTAAAGACCAAAAAAACACATTTGAAGGCTGGATGGTTGGTGGTGAAGGGGTTGTTTGTGGTTCGCCATTCACAAATGAAACAATTTGGTTTGGTTTAGGCATTAAAAACCTAAACCTACTTTAGAAAAAAGCAACTGTTCTTTTCCACTTCTTTTAAAGTGCCGGTTCTTGTCTTGCCAAAGTGACTCATTCCCACTTGATCTGGACAAAATATGTGCTGCAGACATGAAACATGTTTGTTTTTTGAAAACATTGGTTACACTGTTGTTCTGAGTGTTATAAAAAAAAGTGACATTTCATGCCCTTAAACACAAATAGACTGTTCCTGTCACAGTCCTGGGTCGGTGACCCAGTGTTTTGAGTTTCTTGTGTCTCTGAGTTTTTGTATTATGCTCTTAGTTCTTTGTTGCCCCAGTTTATTCTATAGTCTAGCATCTTAGTTTGGCTTTCTTGTATTCTGTTTAGTTCTCTGAGTATTTAGTAGCTGCCCTCTGTGTCTCTTTGTTGTTGTTCTTTGTTTCTTAGTTGCTCAGTTGCTCTGTCTCCCCTAGTCAAGTCTGCGTCTGTGCTACTTCCTATTTTACTTTGAAGGTCTGTGTCTCATGTGAGAGTATCCTACTTTGCTTCCTTGTCTCGTCAGTTCTCCCACAATTCCACCCAGTGCTTCCTGCTTCCTGCAGAAGTTCTCTGATGACTCTGCAATAGTCGGCCTCATCACTGATGGGGACGACAAGGAGTACAGAGGACTGACTCAAGACTTTGTGGACTGGTGCCAGCTGAACTACCTCCAGATCAACGCC